>NC_092871.1:7888923-8051258 GCF_032062135.1 Pyxicephalus adspersus
GGTAGGTAGAAGATATTGGGAGGGTATATAGAGGGTATGTGGAGATATAGGGCAGTGACAAGGTCATTATAGGAGGTCTTTTCTAGCAGGAAATGCTGTTTGTCTTTCTGTAGGACCCTGACAGGTTCTCTTTAAGTAAGATCTCATCAAACCACAATACCGGTATTATTGTCATATACAATACATTGTTATTCTTTGATTGTCAAATTCTTAACACAATTCAGGTTTGTACAGCGTGTAAAGACAAGAGGAAACCACAACACAATTCTCATATCAATCTGATTTCAAAAAGAAGAATTTTTCTTTCCTCTGCCCATAAAAGGCCTCCAAACAAAGAAATCTGCAGACCCTGAATTTAGGAAAGCACACAATGTATCTCCATTCTCCAAAAACTGCACCAAGACCAGAAGAGTCTCCAAACAAAATGCTGGTAAACAGGAACACAGACAGATTCTTCCTTTTTGTTTTTAGGTCGGAGCCCTCCTTTATGATCTCAGGGGTCTCATTGTACAATATCAGCGGGGTTCCTCTGCTTACCTTCCTCCTCTCCTTTTTGTCATCTTTCTTGGTGAACGCTGTGTGGATCCACCAGATCTTGGTAAACATACTGCCATAGGCCAAGCTGAAGCCGAGTCCCAGAAGCCAGAGACGGGCCTGGATCACGTGACCAAAGCAGGGAGGACACAAAGAGAAGAGACATGAGAACGAATATTGCAAATATTCTTTTCAGTTCAGTCACAAAGCTACAACATCCTGCAGACGGTCCTTTTACACAGCAGCCACAGCCTGAGTAAAGCATGCTTTAGAGAAGGCTTCTGTAAGGAAGCTGTGGTCTCTCTGCAGAGATCCAGCCATGTTAAGTCAGACCTCATATATTAGCAGGGGTATAAGCTTTGCAGATGGAATGTTGCACCTCTGCAGACACACCTCTGCTTCCTTCCAGAGCACAAGGCTCCATTTCTGCAGCTTGCTGGCAGTGTACAGGCCTTTTTGCTCAAGCTGTGACATTTTGCTCACCTACATATAGGTTGGGTTGGAAACTTGCCACGTGACTGCTCACCTGACACACCAGAGGGAAGTGCCACGTCTCTATGTGATGCCCATCCAGACCGAGCGGGAAGACGGCAGCGAGAGCCAGTATGCATCCCGCGGCCGTCACGTCGTTCAGGTGCGGCTGTGAATTTTGGATGTACCTGAGGTAGAGAAACAAAGTCAGGGATCTGAAATCTTAAACTTTCACCTAGACCTTGCAATGCAATTTTGTAAACTGATAGAAGTAAAAAAGCCCCCCCAGCCTAAACCTACAGGGGGCGCAGCTAACATTTCCAATAATTTGATTGCTCTGCAACCCTTGGGGGGGAATTTACCCCACTTGCCATTGGATTCGGGGGCAATAGTGAGAACATCAGTTTCACAAGGGGTGCAGAAGACACCCCGGCCAATAAAGAGTCAGGCAGCTAACATTAGAAGAGCTACAATGCATTTGGGTTACATGCAACTTTATATATTGTGACGTGTCTGGAATTAATTCATTTCTGAGAATTCTACTTTAGGTGAACCCATACCAAGAACAGATTTAATTTAAGGGCTGAAGTAACTCAATGAGTCAGTAAAGTGAAGCGTGACACATAGCAGGAAGAGGAGCCACAGACCCTAAGTGCTCCCCGATGTGCGTTTCCATTTTTCTGTTCCTAATGCACTCATCATGTGATGGAAACCACAACAGTAAATGTGCTGATGTAAGCTGTATTTATCCTTCCTGCCTTTATACACCAGATAGCAATAATGATTATTTTTACCATTCCACCATTACTTACCCCTGACCTTCCCCTCCTCCATCCCAGCCTATACAACACATTGTACAGAAGTCTTTCTCACCTCACGTGGCTATTGTAGATGTTAAACGACAGACAGACAAAGCCCAAGAGTATGCCGAGCCCGGCAAGAACCGAGACAGAAATGAAGAGCTTCTGAGAGACATAGCGGAAGGTGATGATCACCTTGGTGTGGTCGGCGGGAGGAGAACCCCCTAATGGTGTTAGAAAGAGACGGTGCAGTCAGGGTAAAGGAACAAAATTGTCAATAATAATAATATTGGTGAGGAGTAATCAGCGGTGGAAGGAGGTGGGCTGCAGAATTAGGAGCTTTGAAAAGACAAATTGGCAGCGATGGAAGGTGAAGACCACCTTCAATATAGACACCATGGACACGAAGTCAGGGTGAAGGAACAATTGTAAAATAATAATATTGGCGAGGAGTAATCAGTGGTGGAAGGAGGTGGGGTGCAGAATTAGGAGCTTTGAAAAGACAAATTGGAAGCGATGGTCACCTTGGTGTGGTTAACAGAGGACCACCTTCAACATGGACACCATAGACATGAAGTCAGGGTGAAGGAACAATTGTAAAATATTTGGGTCACAATGTAATATTGGCAGGCATGGATGGAGTAATCACTGCTTGAAGGAGGAGGAGTGCAAATGAGTTGTAAATGATATATTTTGACTGATGATCACCAGTGGAGGAACCCCTAATTTCGGCAGATAGACGCCATATGACACAAGTAGCAGGGTAGAGGAATATAACATGCAGTCAGGGTAGAAGAAAGATTGTAAAATGAAAGGCTGATACAATGTGATATTGGTGGTTCTGAATGGAGTAAAACCTGATTAAAGAAGGTAGAGTGCAGAATAATGAGGTTCTGAAGAATATAATGTAGGCGATGATCAACTTGATGTGGTCACCAGCAGAAGAACCTCTTAATTATGCCAAAATGAGACCATAAAGGTGCAGTCAGGGAAAAGGAGCAATTGTAAAATGATTGGGTCATATATTGTGATATCGGCATGGGTGGATGGAGTAAACACCGGTGGAAGCAGGCAGAAAACAGAATAAGGAGGTTCTGAAGGACATAGTGGAAGTGATGATCACCTTGGAGTGGTCAGCAGCAGAAGAATCCCTTATTTAGGCCAAATTGACCCAAAAAGGTGCAATCTGGGGAGTGGAATGATTGTTAAACTATTGGGTCACACAATGTAATACTGACATGGGTGGACGGAGTAAAAACAGGTGAAAAGAGGCAAAATGAAGAGGGTTTGAAGGACATAATGGAAGTGATGATCATCTTGGTGTGGTCAGCGGGGGAAGAATTCCTTAATTAGGTAAAGCAGACACTAAGGTGCAGTCAGTGTGAAGAAAAGATTGTAAAATAATTGGGTCATATATTGTGATGTTGGCATGGGTGGATGGAATATACACTGGTGTGCTGGAGTGCAGAGTAGGGAGTTCTAAAGGACATAATGGAAGTGATGGTTAACAAGAGAAGAACCCCTAATGTCAACTAGACACCAAAAAGGTTCAGTCAGGGTAAAGGAACAATTGTAAAATAATTTGGTCACAATATAATATTGGCATGAATGGAGTAATCACTGGTGGAAAGAGGTGGAGTGCAAAATGAAGAGTTCTAAATAATTTAATGGGACTGATGGCCACCAGTAGAGGAACCCCTAATTTTGGCAGATAGATGCCATATGACATAAGTAGCAGGGTAGAGGAACATAACATGCAGTCAGGGTAGAGGAAAGGAACAAAATTGTCAATAATAATAATATTGGTGAGGAGTAATCAGCGGTGGAAGGAGGTGGGCTGCAGAATTAGGAGCTTTGAAAAGACAAATTGAAAGCGATGGAAGGTGAAGACCACCTTCAATATAGACACCATAGACACGAAGTCAGGGTGAAGGAACAATTGTAAAATAATTGGGTCACAATGTAATATTGGCAGGCATGGATGGAGTAATCACTGCTTGAAGGAGGAGGAGTGCAAATGAGTTCTAAATGATATATTGGGACTGATGATCACCAGTGGAGGAACCCCTAATTTTGGCAGATAGACGCCATATGACACAAGTAGCAGGGTAGAGGAATATAACATGCAGTCAGGGTAGAGGAAACATTGTAAAATGAAAGGCTGATACAATGTGATATTGGTGGTTCTGAATGGAGTAAAACCTGATTAACGAAGGTAGAGTGCAGAATAATGAGGTTCTGAAGAATATAATGGAGGCGATGATCAACTTGATGTGGTCACCAGCAGAAGAACCTCTTAATTATGCCAAAATGGGACCATAAAGGTGCAGTCAGGGAAAAGGACCAATTGTAAAATGATTGGGTCATATATTGTGATACCGGCATGGGTGGATGGAGTAAACACTGGTGGAAGCAGGCAGAAAACAGAATAAGGAGGTTCTGAAGGACATAGTGGAAGTGATGATCACCTTGGAGTGGTCAGCAGCAGAAGAATCCCTTAATTATGCCAAATTGACCCAAAAAGGTGCAGTCTGGGGAATGGAATGATTGTTAAACTATTGGGTCACACAATGTAATACTGACAGAATTCCTTAATTAGGTAAAGCAGACACTAAGGTGCAGTCAGTGTGAAGAAAAGATTGTAAAATAATTGGGTCATATATTGTGATCTTGGCATGGGTGGATGGAATAAACACTGGTGGAAGGAGTGCAGAGTAGGGAGGTTCTGAAGGACATAATGGAAGTGATGGTCATCAGAAGAACCCCTAATTTCAACTAGACGTCAAAAAGGTTCAGTCAGGGTAAAGGAACAATTGTAAAATAATTGGGTCACAATGTAATATTGGCATGAATGGAGTAATTACTGGTGGAAAGAGGTGGAGTGCAGAATGAAGAGTTGTAAATGATATATTGGGACTGATGACCACCAGTAGAGGAACCCCTAATTTTGGCAGATAGATGCCATATGACATAAGTAGCAGGGTAGAGGAACATAACATGCAGTCAGGGTAGAGGAAATATTGTAAAATGAAAGGCTGATATAATGTGATATTGTTGGTTCTGGATGGAGTAAACACAAGGTAGAGTGCAGAACAAGGAGGTTCTGAAGGACATAATAAAGGTGATGATCAATGTGATGTGGTCACAATGTAATATTGGCATGGATGGAGTAATCACTGGTGGAAAGAGGTGCAGTGCAGAATGAAGAGTTCTAAATGATATAGTGGGACTGATGGCCATCTTGGTGTGGTCAACAGTAGAAGAACCCCTTAATTGTGGCAGACAGACATTATAAACATGCAGTGTGGGTAAAGGAGGTCTTACAATGTGATATTTGTGGTTCTGAATGCAGCAAACACTGGTGGAAGGATGCAGAATAAGGAGGTTCTGAAGGACATAATGGAAGGTGATGATCATATGGTTCAGCAGGGGAACACCCAGAACATCACACAGAAGGTACCAAAAAGGTGCAGTCTGGTTAATGGAATGATTGTTAAATAATTGGGTCACACAATGGAATATTGGCATGGATGAATGGAGTAAACACCGGTGGAAGAGGACAGAATTAAGAGGTTCAGAAGGACATGGAAGTAATGATACTCTGGGTGTAGTCAGCAGAATAGGAATCCTTTATTTATGGCAGATAGATATCATAAACATGCAGTCAGGGTAAAGGAAAGATTGTAAAATGACTGGGTCATACAATGTGATATTGGCGGTTCTGGATGGAATAAACACTGGTGAAAGGACGTAAAGTGCAGAAGGGGGTTCTGAAGGACATAGTGGAACTAATGATCACCTCTGGGTGGTCAGCCGGAGAAAAACCCCTTAATTATGTCAAAATATGCACCAAAAGGTGCAGTTTGGGTAATTAGATGATTGTTAAATAATGGGGTCACACAATGTAATATTGGCATGGGTGGATGGAGTAAACATCAATGTAAGGGGCCTGAAGAAGGTTCTGAAGGACATAATGGAAGGTATCATCACCTTGGTGTGGTTAGGAGGAAGAAAACCCCTTAATTACCGGTATGTTAGAAACTCATCCAGAAAATACAATCAGGGTAATGGAGCAACTGTAAAATTAATAGGTCAATATTGGCGATGGTGGATGGTGTAAACGATGATGGAAGTGATGATCACCTTGGTGTGGTCAGCAGGAGGAGAACACTCTAATGTTACAATGTTACCCTGACAGTAGTTGGGACAATTGTAAAATCATTGGGTCATATATTGTGATATTGGTGAGGGTGAAGGGGCTAATCATTGGAAGAACAGAAAGGAGTGCAGACATTTAGGAAGACCAACATACCTAGTAAAAGTACTAAAGACACATGCAGAATATGGAAGGGAAATACCAAGAGGGAGCTGAGAAAATGGCATACATTAGAGTTTATATCACACTCACCGATCCACTTATCATTGTTATACCAGGAGAGGTTATCCTTGGTGCTGTCATAATACCCAATCTTCTTGTAGACACCACCTTTCCAAACAAAAAGCACAGTGCCCTATTTATCACACTCTGCAAAGAGCAACGGATGATGCCAAGACATTAGATACCTGGAATCATTTCCTTTTATGATTTCCACTCCCTATCTTTAGCAATTTTGAAATTTCAACTCATCCCCTCCGCAGGAAACAATTGTAACATTTTACAATTTCATCCTCTGACCTGATGTCACCTGGACCGAACGTGAAAGTGATTCACTCGTTTTGGGAACACAAATAGCAAAAAAAGACCTGACCAAGGTCCAGTCTAAAGTTTTGCTTCAATCATGAAAGAAGATTGGAAAATCATTTGAAATGTTCTGACCCTCCTGATCAAAGTCTGGGCAGGTCCTGACAGCTGGCACCAATCTGTCAACAGTCCTTTTACAGCCAAGGAATCATTCAGACCAATCAATAATTTATTTGTGGTTGCCTTAGGTGGAAGAGGCTTGTCATGTTGAATTTCGGGATTTAAAGCACAGAAGGGAGGGGGGTGTTGATTTTTGAGGAGAATGTGTCACTCTGAAGTCAGTATGGTCATCTAAAGTCTGGCACAACAGGAGGAAAAAAAATATCAATAGCTAGGAAATCTGATAGAAATGAAAAGATAAAAGAGAAAAAGAGGCCAACAAGTCAAACTGTGCAACACTCCCCTACCTCCCTTAGTCCCTTGCTTGGATGTCTACCTACCTGCAGCTTCCCACCCTCCCGGTAGCCATTCTGGTTGTCTAGACGTAAGGTATCAACGTCCCTGACCACTAGGCCAACATTAACAATCTCACCAAACACATGATCTGGTCCAGTGTGGGGGTGGCCATCTCTTCATGGGAATTATATATGGAGAATTCCTCTAGTATATATCAAATCGTAAGGCATCTGATCTCAAAAGGTTAAGATCTGCAAAGTTATATGGACATCTCAAAATATTAATTGTGCCGGGCCATGCTTATTTTGTTGCCTAACAGCAACAGTATTTTTTTGTAATGTGAGATGTTCTGGCTTTGGTTGCAAGTTGAAATCATATTTGGTGCCCTATTATGCTGCACATGGTTCTCCTTGCTGGAGAGGTAGCTGTACCTGAGGACCAGCATTGGGAGGATCTCTACTTCTTCTGGTGCCAACCAGTCAATAGATTACCATTCATCGGGGCGGAGGGGGTCTGACATAAAAAAGCAAAGGCTTTCTGTTCTACTAGGATGGCTGTTTCCACGCAACTCAAGGTTTAATTATCAATGTTGTGGTGTACAAATCAGGTTAATAAAGGCAATAAAAGACAACACATGCTCACAACTGTGGCAGTCCATTCCCCCTACTACTCCTCTGTTTCAGCTCTACAGTCTTGAGAAGCATTTCAGGCTTTTCACACTTCTGGTGGTGCCTTTGTCCCCGATATGCCTTAGTTCCTTCCTCTGACCCCCTATTGCACTGCTGTGTCCCATAGTGATATAGGAGCCAGAAGAAGAAACCAGTGCGGGATACAGACATCTCTTATAAGCATTGGAAATGACAAAGATGCTTTTCAAGGTTGCAGTGCTGAAACAGAAGAGAACAGTATATGGACCGCTGAAAAGGGGATTCCTGCATTTATACATTTAGAGACTAGACAGGGTCTCTTTAAAGGCCTGGACAGTGCTAGGATTATCTTATTCTCCTACAGTTAAGAGATGGGACATTCAGCAGCTTCAGAACTCTCACCTTGTAACTGTTCAATAAGTGTCCAGGCCATACGGGATCCACTGGCATCAAACACCACGTGACCCTGGGGAATGAAGGACAAAAGCCAAAGGTTGTCACTTCCAAACAAAAAAAGTAGCGCCATCATCAAGATGAGATTTTGAAAGATGTGTCCATATGGAAAACAATGGAAATACAGACAGGTAAAAAAGATAAAATCACTGCTCAGGACAATAAAGAAAAGACAGAAGTGAACCAGCTACAATGCCTGCAATCTATTTGCCTATTGGGTTGTATCAGTAAAATCTCCTTCATTGACTGTTCAGTCACCAAAAAGATCTATATAGATCCCTTGTGAACCATTGTGCAGTCTACCTGAAGGTCATTCTATACGAGCAAAATCCCAACCCCTGGCCATCAGAAGCTTTTCTTCCTGTCTACCTCCTAGCAGAATGGTAATTAGCTAATTTTAACTCAATTCTGGTTTAAGAGACAGAGATGAGTTTATCAGTCTGGTGCTTTTTCTTTCACCGTCTGGTCACAGGATGGGAATGGGCTCTGTAAGTGAAAGTGGATCTGCAGCAGAGAAATATCAAGTCCCCCCCCCCTATCAGGACCAGGTCAGAACTTAAAATCCCTTTGCAGATAAAACAACCATCATATCAAAGTCTAATCTGTTCATTTTGTTGTTTGCCTGGATTTTAGACTTAGGCAATTTACACGAGACAATGTTCCTAAGAGAATGATGATTTCATGACATCTTTTCCAATTTCCAGGCCAAAGTATAGCCGCAACAATCTTGTAAACCCTATTTTTAAACGCTCATAACATTCCAAAAAGGGAAACATTGACGCCTTTTGAAAGACGAAGACATTTTTCTTGTGCTGGCTGCAAGAGATGAGTCAGATATAACAACATGATGAAACAAAAGCGATAAGCAGCGAGGAGGAAAGTTGGTGATAGAAAAGTGACACCGTTAAATAAATCAGAAAGCCGATGATGCATGGAAGGGACTCACCGAGACGCCATCGAAGGAAGAAGAATTCATGGCTTTGTAGATCTCCCGGCTGATGTTATCATTGTTGTAGTTGAAGTCTTCAAGACGTAACCCTTTCTTGGAGAGCTCGTAAGCGGTCTTGTTGAGGGCCAAGGCCAGAGCCCAAATGGCGTCATAGGCCAGAGGAGCTTCTTGTAGACCTCCAACACCTTCTGGATCTTTGCCAAGACGTTTTTGAAGCTTATCCATGAACTCTTGAGATGTCTATAAAGGAGTTGAGATACACGTTAACAGCAAAATAGACATCTGGAAAAGACTGAAGGTAAATATGGAGGTTATCAGGCCTACCATATTGGAGATACCCCGGGTGTTTTCCGGGTTCAGCATGACAATCTCTGTGGTCACATGACCCTCAACAGCCCGAGTCATCTCTTCCACCGTACAGTTGATGGCTGGATCCGGTGTCTTGAACCAATTGTCTGCATACCAACCAATTAAAAACCAGACATACTTCTTACCAAAAAGGCGTTCCTTGTAGACCTAGAACAAAAGTATAAAAGCTGATATTAGGAATCAGATTTTAGGAATGTGAGCAGAATTTGTGTAAGTAAAATAGTAACAAATAGGGCTAAGAGAGAGCTAAAGAAAAAAAAGGAGAGAAAAAGAGCGAGGAATGAGGTAAAAAAAGAAAAGTAGAAGGAGAATGGGATAGATATAAGATAAAAGCGAAGAGACAAGAAAAGAGAAGACAAGAGAAGAGAGGAGTGAAGAAGAGAGAGCAGAAAGACAAAGAAAAGAGACGGAAGATTAAGAGACAAAGAAAGAGAACAGAGAAAAGAAATAAAGGAATGAGAGAGGCAGGCAAGCAGAAAAGAGAGAAAGGAAGACAGAAGAGAGAGAAAGGACAGAGAGGAAGGGTTAATATATAAAGAAGAAAAAATGGAACAGAGAAATTAGGGAAAGAGTGAAGCAGGGATAGAGAAAGAAAGAGGAATGAGAAAAAGAGAGGGAGAAGATTAGAGAGAAAAAGGCAAAGAGGGAAGGGTAAGAGGCAAAGAAAAATAACATAAAAAAAGAAATAAAGGACAGAGAGAGAAAAGTAAAGCGAACAGAGAAGAGAACAAGAAAAAAAAGTAAAAAGAGAGTGAAACTTAAAAGAAAGGGAGGAATACTGAAATTGATACATGAATAATAAATAAAAGCAAAGAGCGGAAAACGAAGGAACACTTGATGGAAAAGATGAAAGAGATTTGGATAAAAATAAATAAAAAATGTAATTTTAAAGCGAAAAGTGATGGATAATGAAATGAATAAAGGGAAAGATAATGAGAAATTGATCAAGAGAAATGTATAGCGGGAAGGATAAAAAAACGGGATAAATGATTAGATAACGAGAAATTGATAGGAGGAAGTATGGAAAAATATGAAAAGAGAGAAAGAAAAAAGAGAAACTTAAAAAGAGAGAAAAGAGAAAAAGGAAAAGCAAAAAAGAAAAAGGTCAAATTGAAAAGTATAAAGAGAAAAATAATTGGGGAATGGAAAGACGAAAAGTTTAAGAGTAATGGAAAGAACGAGAAGTGATAAAAAATAAAATAAAAACAAAAAAAAGAAAAGGAAAAGAATTGCATAAATAAGGAAAGATTAGAAAACTTAAGAGAGGGAAAGGCAAAGATAAAAATAAAGAAGCAAAACTAGAAAAAAAGGAAAGAGCACAAAAAAAAGAAAAGGTGGGAAGAATAACAACAATCTTCAAGAGAAAGCTCTGAATCACACATTTTTTGGATGTTTGAGCTGACAGTGATATCATTTTAAAAAAGAACGGAAAGGGCACGCTAAAAGGGACTCTTCCTAGGAGAAAGCAGTAACAGCAATTTCACTTTACCTCACAAAAGACTTTCCGCGCTTCGGTCTCATAGAATAAGCCGACTATTATTCTTGCATCTTGTCTCTGAAAGGCAGAGATAAAAAGCGGTGAGAAAAAAGGGCGAGTAGCGGAGATGGCGAGATAGAGAATTGGGTATCTGAACGGATAAGATAAGGAAAATGAAGAGAAGGAAAGAACAAGGAGGAACGGTGACAAAAGAAGAAGACACAAAAATAGGAGACGCGTGAAGGGAATCAGGTTGAGTGAAGGCAATTAGCAAGCCTTATTAACCCCAAGGAGAGTCAATTCTCGTAGAACGGTCCAAGCCGTTGACTCAAGGAGAGTCTCGTGGGGAGGAGAAGAGCACTTGGATGAATGGTAATCCCTAACAATACCGGTCTGCCTTTGGGCACCCCAGGCACAAGTGCCCACCTTGAGATTTTTCACAGGGACGGTCGGGTCAGAGAAGAAGCTCTGTCGAAAGGTAATCTCAATGCCCGCTTCCTTTACTCGTTCCTCCAGATCGTCTAGAGTCTGAAACAAAAAAAGGAAGATCACTAATAAAGAACTTCCCCGAAAGGTGAGACACGTAGTCTAATTACAGAGACCTGAGGGACTTTCATTTTTTTAATGTGTGAAGATGAAGGCTCCGGTTATTAGGATGATAATGAGTTGTGTGATATTACAGCCTCTCTGATATCTTCTCACCTCTTTTAGTAAAGCCTCAGAGATCTGCCGAGATTGAAATCAGGTTTAGGAAGACTGAGACGATGTTTCTGGTTCAAGGATGGAGCACCGCCTCGGAACGACTTTCATTATTTTTTAATGTGTATTCCAGAGCTTTGTATTTCGTAGTTACAGTCACAAATAGACCTTCTGGGCTTACTAATGTACGGGGCTACACCTTGGCCTGAAAAAGCCTTTGGCTCCGTTGTTGTCCCAAAGCAGCTCTCTGCTAAAGAATAGGTCATATATTAACGTCTCTGGTGGCCTGTTTCTCTTACTTTCTCTCCATAAAATTTCTGTAGCTTCCATCTAATGTCAAGGCATTCGACACTTCCAGATGCCACTATGGTTCTATCCTACAACCTCTATATCGCTGCTGTGTTCTGTAGTGGTGCTGTGGTTGTTGCAGCCTTCCGTGGCCATTGGGAAGAATGTCACCCTTAGCAAAAAAGATCATTGGTGTCATTAAAACAGACCTGGAAGGTGCAACCTGCTCATCGCTCAAGGAACCGCTGGTGGAACCCCGCTTGTGAAGCACTGGGTTGGAGGATGGTACCACGGGTCTTGGACACTTAGAAGAACTGAATGCTGTACAGTTTAAAGGAAGCTGTATCTTTGTATTGGAGCCATGGGCCACCAGTTAGGTAAATATACCCTGTATATCCCCCATGTTTTGGGGGTTATAACAGAGCTAATTTAATATGAAATCATAGCCAAGCTATGGACATAGCTCTCTCTGTAGCTGCAAGCACTTTGAAGTAATTATTCCTCAATTTTATTTATAAACATTTAGACTTTTTTTCCCAACGCTCTCCTCCCCCTTCCAAGCAGTGCCTTGGCCCCCAGTCCAAACTCCACACAAATCAGATGCAAAAGAAGAGGGGGTGGGGAGTGCTGAGACTTTAATTTACAGATTCTTTTGGATGAATTGCTCCATAGTGTATGCAGCTACAGAGGGCTGGTTTTAAAGAAACATTTTTATTTTGGATATGTAAAAATGGCTTTAGGAGGTAGCTGGACGGAGCAAGATACGTTTTATTGGTTTTCCCATTCTGAAAATGCTAGCTACCTGGCAGTAAAGCTTATCCAAAGGCTTCCATACCAAAGACAGGGGACAAATATGCAGTTAGGGAGGTATGCATTTAGGGCTGCTGCCCCCATGCCCTTTGCATTGCCCCCATGAAAGCATTATCATCATGATGACTCCGTATCCTGACAGAGGCTGCTTTTATGTTATGTGTGGAGATTAATAGGTGTTATGAGGAATTGTTATTTAGCATCTGCCCCAGAGCAATCTACTTACCTTTCCTAGGAACAAATTAGACTTACAGATTACACTCTGTGCTGGATGACTTGTCTGCTGATATTCTGGGTGTGAATAACTAAGATATATTGAGGTATTTTATTCCTCCCTGATTTTATTTGCCTGGCCATTACACTGAAGCACTTGTGTCAATATTTACCGAGTCACTGAATTGAAAGAGCAGAAAAAGTCAGAGCAAAGTCAGAACTAAACCTGGAGCCTGACTTGTTAGTTATACAAGACTGGAGAAGATAGACTATCATGGGAGAATCTGGGTGATCTGGCAAACCTCAAATTGGCTCGATTTAATAAATCTATGAATGATGAAATGGTGAAAACTATCATGGGAAAACCTGGGTGTTCCTGCAAACTTGCAATAAATCTGGTCCAGGATTGAAAACGTTTGATAACTAATAGCAAATTCTTCTTTTGAAGAAATCCATTACAGGTTTGCTGGATCACTTAGGTTCTTCCATGCTTAGTCTATCTTCTCCAGTTTTGGAAAGCTTATGGTTCAATATATCATGTATGGTTAAAATAAAACATCTGACTGGTTACTGTACAGGAGTGGTAACTTTTTTTGTGTTCTGGTTTTCTATAGTAGGCCAATCGAAGCAAAGACTCCCATGTCCTAGGGCGCTTTGCCCAATCATCTTTCCCCTTCAAATACTTACAGAAGTGAAGACCTCAGTAGTCTGCTGTATGGTAGCAATCTTCGTCCATCCCCATTTCTTGAAAAGTTGGACCCTGGTGGGGTTGTGCAAGGTAGCCGAGGGGTGCGTGCGGAAGAAGGTTGGAAACCTCTGACGGTTGGATAGCGCGGGTGAGCTTGAGCCATAAGAAAGCTGAAAAAGGTGAAGATAGCAATAGTGTGAGACAAGATTTAAAATAAATGAATATATATATGGGTCTATTAATGAAGCAGTGAACCTGGCATTCACTGAAACGTTCCCCGGTGGAGAATCAAATACGGACATTGAAACACATGGATTGAAAGATTCTCCACTAGAGAATGTTTCAGAGAATGTCAATTTCACTGATTTATAAATAAAACACATAATGTAAAAGGAACACGTGAATGCACACCAGAGCCCATACACTATGTCTTGCCATATGGTAAAGGAAAACAGATATAATATACATTATAAGGGAGCTGTTTTAGCTGCTACAACATTTGTATTTCTGTGCATCAAGTTCTATGATTTACACAATCCCACCAAACAGCACAAGAAATACACTGCTGTGCTCTCTCTATCTCCTGCCCTTCAGCTACACATTGAAAGAGCAGCAGCAGACTGATGGGGTCATCTCCCTGATCACTGTGCTTTCCCCACCAATCACCAGGTCCCTTGGCAACACATTGACAAGCTGACTCACAGTCTTGCTTTACCTCTCCCATGCTGCTGTATAACTAATTGCAAGCTGCTGATAATACCTTAAAATTGACATTCGTGTGTAAATGAATTCATAAATACAGAGCTGCATTCATTTGTATAAAAGTATATCTTCCAATGTCTAATGCAAGTTGCTTCCCATATTTCCTAATCCTGGTCAGGTCTGCTCCAGGCACAATATTACAGAAGCCCCCATAGCTGCAAATCATACTGATAAGAACTAATAACCTGGAAAGCGCTGTATCCAGGTTTGATAAATGGCTTTGTATTCAGGTTCTGATATCAGCCTCAGGCTTTAGATTCACAGTGGGCAATGGGCGCCGAAAGATAAGAATTACAAATTCCTGGCCGTATACCCTGGAGGAGTAAATCATTTGTTTTTTATGCTAAATAAATATTTGGATTTATAGCCAGAAGAGCTGCAACCCCTAAAAATGATTCTCATGGAAGGATGAGACGTGGTTCAAGTCTCATCTCCAAGAATCCTGAACAGCACTGAGACACCTGGAAGCTGACAAAGCCAATACACAAAACCATAATCCAGAAATAAATCCAACCATATTTATTCAGAGGTTCCCTTTAATAATCTCAGGATACATAAATTACAGGGAGAGGTAAATATATCTCAATGATATCTAATTTTATCATGGTGCAAGTTGGTAAATGTTTACTAATGGAAGGAGGAAAAGCAAGGGAAGGGAGGAGAAAAAGATTATTGATATCTAGGTGTGCGGAGAATCTAATATAAGAAAGAGGAAGAAGAAGAAAGAGAGAAATAACAGAGAATCCTGGAGGAAGGACAGGAATGCGGGATGAACAGAGAGCAAAGAAGGCTAAAATACAGAAGAAAATGATAAATGAAAAGGAAAGAGAGAATGAAGAGGAGAAAACATAAGAGAAATGAAGAATATAGAATGAAAGAGGAGAATAAAATGTAGGGTGGGCTGGTGGAAGAAATTAATAGCCAGGTATACCTGTATATAGAAATAGAAGAAGAATAAAGAATGGAAAGTAAAGTGTTGTGTAGAAGAACAGAGTAAGTAAGAAAAGTGCAGAGAAAAAACAGATCTCAAGTGAAAGAAAAATGAGCATGAAAGTATGAAAGAACACAGGTGAGTCAGGGGAGAATGAAGAATGCAGAAGGAAGTGAGGAGTTAAGGCAAAGACTGGAGGAAGAGGAGAGAAAGAGAAGAGAATGCGGGAGGAGGAAAAGAGGAGAGAAAGGAGAGATAATGCATGAGGGAGAGGAAGAAGAGAGGATATATGAGGGAGAAGAGGAGAGGGGAATTCAGGAAGAGGAGGAGAGGAGAGAAAGAACAGGGAGAATGCAGGAGGAAAAGGAAAGGAGAGGAAAAGAGAGGATATATGAGGGAGAAGAGGTGAGGGGACAAAAGGACTGCAGGTGAAGAAAAGAGGAAATTCAGAGAATGCAAAAAGGAGAGGAAGAGCAGAGAATGCAGAAGGGAGAGGAAAGGAGAGGAAGACGAGAAAATGGAGAAAAGAGAGAAGAAACACAGAAAATGCAGGAGGAAAATAAGAGGAGAGGGGATACAGAGAATTCAGGAAGAGGAGAGAAAGAATAGAGGGGATGCAGGAGGAAGAGGAAAGGAGAGGAAGATGAGAAAATGGAGAAATGAGAGAAGTGAGGGGAAAAATGAATGCAAGAGAGAAAACACAGAGCATGCAGGAGGAAAAGAAGAAGAGAGAAAGAACAGAGAGAATGCAGGCAGAAAAGAAGAGGAGAGGAAATACAGAGAATTCAGGAAGAGGAGAAGATGAGAGAAAGAACAGAGAGAATGCAGGAGGAAAAGGAAAGGAGAGGAAAAGAGAGGAAGTACGAGTGAGAAGAGTTGAGGGGAAAAAAGAATGCAGGTAAAGAAGAGAGGAAATTCAGAGAATGCAAGGAGAGGATTCCAGAGAGTGCAGAAGGGAGTGGAAAGGAGAGGAAAATGGGAAAATTCAGAAGGGAGAGAAGAAGTGAGGGGAAAAATGAATGCAAGAGAGAAAACACAGAGCATGCAGGAGGAAGAGAAGAGGAGAGGAAGAGCAGAGAGAATGCCGGAGGTGAAGGAGAGAAAATAATTCTGAAGAAAGAGGAGAGAGGAAGGAGAACAAAGTATCCAGGAGAAGTGTAGAGGTGGAATAAAGAGTGCAGAAGCACTGAGACAATGCAGAAGGAAGGGAAGAGGAGAAGTAATACAGAGAATGGAGAAGAAAGAAGACAAAAAATGCAGGATGAAGAGAATGAGAAATACAGAGGATGCAGAGGGAAGCGAAGAGAAAGAGTTAGTGTAGAAGGAAGAGGAAAGGAGATGAACAACAAAGACTGCAAGCTGAATACCAGAAAGGAGGAAAAGAGGAGAACAGAAAGTGAAAACAAACGCTGCAGAAAATGAGGATAAAGCAATGAACAGAGGAAAGACAAAAGAATAAAATCCCAGAAACTGGGAGACGAGAAAGGTAAACAAAGAGTCACAAGTGAAGAAGAGTTGCATGCGCAGGTGATGAATGAAGAATGAGGTGATATGACATTGTCATAGAATTCAGGAAGAGTTTGCACCATGAGAATTATTGACCAGCAGACAAACTAGTGAAAACAATTGTTACTAAGTAAGAAAACAGACATCAGGACTTGGAATTTTAGGAAGGAGTTAGAAGTAGGGAGAACATTTTGTGTCCCCGGCTTACCACAATGAGGTTCCACATGCGTGCTGCTTCCGCCACCAGCGTGGACACACTGCTGCACCCTGGCATCAACATGATCTTAATGGGGTCATTGTACAGCAGCTCGTACAGGTGTCGTGTGGCCTGCCCGGGGTCACACTGCGGACATTAGGAAATTAGAAATTAGGGCAGAATGTACAAGTCACAGCCGCATTTTATTTTTTTGTATGGATAGATAACGACCCCCCCACAGTCATCTTCCATTGCATGTTTTCCTCTCTCTCCCCATCTGTCTCTCCTCTCCCCCCTCTCTGCCTATTCCTCTCTGTCTATCTCTTCTCCAGAATATTTTACCCTTTCCTCCGTTGCCTTGGTAACAGTGAGAGAGCTGAGAGGAATAATGAGAGCGCAGGGGGTAATCCTGCGAGAGAGCGCCTGGCTGCATCCCCCCCACCCATCAATGAGGGTCTTAGAAAAGGTCACTGGTGCTTTCCCCATGTCCCCCATGGTGGTCCTTCTCTCCCCCACTTCTCCTCCAGCTGTCTCGCCTCCTGTCACTTTCTCTGTTTGCCTCCCCCTCCCAGATCTGATCCCATCTCACTTTTTTTTTAGCAGCTAACTTCTTTAAATCTCTTCTCCCAAAATGTATTCGGCCTGTAATAGTTGGGGGCCCTGAGGTCTACAGCTCAACAGAAGTCTTGGGGACCGTTTCCACATCCAACTTGGATGGACTTTTTGCTGTTTGGGTCTAAACTCATCACCGCTGTCTCTGAACTTTCCTCAAACATTCTTCCATGGCAGCTTTACTGCAACAAAACCCAACTCTCCAATGAAGGTTCTTCTTAGGAGTCTGAAGAACCAGCAAAGAGTTTGGTGCCGTTGGGTCATACAGCCAACTAGGGACAATTCCAAGGACAAGCCTTCCAAATTCGGGAGGGCTGAAAACTAATAAAGATAAAAATATTTCATGATGGCTGAATTTATTCATCAAAAAATCAGATTTTGTTGAACATTTGATAGATTTGTGAATCTGTAGATCTTTCCTATCCATGGTGTGGAGTTTGGATAGGGCCACTGATCTTTAATATCAGTTGATTGATTTGGGAACCCGTAGATCTCTCCAAGTGGTAGAGTTACCACTGGGGCCACAGATCCAAAATCAGATACCTATCTGGATGGCCCACACCCCCAGTTGCCCCACCAGCACCCCGAGCACCTGCTCTCACCTGGCTATCGTGATGAATCAGCCTGAGCTCGTACTCCGGCAAGATGTCCCTCCGGTTGTTGACGTCCTCCAGGGCCATCTGTGCGGATGGGTGACAGGCCTGTCCCCCGGGCCATCCCCCACTCATGGGGAAGAGAGCTCCCACGTGCAAAGCTTTCTTACCTGAGACCGCACCACATAGCATGAGAGTCAAGACAGGCACAAACAGCGACACCGACATGACCAAGCAAGGGGGCATCATTGGGGGCGAGGGCAGAGGGACAGCCGGCCGGAGGGACAGGGGACAAGGCGAAACATTGTAAACACACAGACACCAAAAAGAAAAACAAAAAAGTGCAAAAAGGTTAAAAGGTGTGACGGGGGGAGCAACAGAAGCAAAAAGAAAAATTTGGCAAAGCAGATGGGATCGGAAAGATCAACAGGAGAGAGAGCGGGTGAAAGAGCGAGACCGCCGGGGAAACACAAATAGCAAAGAAGAGACAGCAAGCCAGTGGTGACAGGGATGGGAAATGAATGATTAATAAGAAACAAAAAACAGGATCTAGGTATAGAAAAACTGGGACAGGAGCAATCCAGAGGAAGCGTCAGACGACTAGAGACGGCAAAGCGGACGCAAGAGAGACCAGCAGCATCTGCATGATTCCACGGTTGGATTCTGCAGTGTAGAGAGCGACAGAGGGATGGAGAGAAGGAGCGAGAGAGAGCGAGGGAGGGAGGAGACACATTGATGTCACCCACGCCGAAGGGAGCGAGGGATTACAAAGAGAATGGGAAATGAGAGAGAGGAGGAGGACGAATTGCGGGGTAGGGGGTGGACAGGGATGCAATGGGGGGCACACAGGTAATAGACACTCAACCTGACACATGCCAGCATGGATGAACAGGCACGCTGACAGGTGCATCAGAGAGGCGTGAAATCTCTGCGGACGCGCTGGGATGGAGCGGGTTAACCCTGACACTTGTTCCAGATAATCAGCGCACATACTGGCTTATTTAATAAGGCTGAGCAAAGAGCAACGAGGTGCAGCGCAATAAACCCGCTGGATCATCTCCAAAATTTTTTTTGCACCAGGAATAAATCATATCACTTGCGCATTCATTGCGTCGGATGGAATTGCGCACATTTTTGGTTTTAAAAGCGGGAGCGAATGTAGCAGGTCGTTCACTTCTGCACTGGCGAACGTCAGGCGCATTATGCGTTTATTCTGAATAGGGCCTCAATGCATTTAGCTGGCGGTCGTGCGTTACAGAGCACCACGATAATGCATTATTGTAGGGTGCTGTAACAAAGATAGGGGTTGCGTCTTTTTTTGGTGCAGCTTAAGATAATGCGAGTTAAAAGGCGGCTGCATGTGCGTTTGGTAATGTAGCGCAATTCAAGCACATATCCCCGCACTGTGTTGTGCTAACACACGCATGATGCATTGCATTGGATCGCTCAAGTCAACGCGCCGCAAGAAAATCGGACACGCATTTTTTTTTGCGCATGACGCACAGCACTGCATTACTTTGGCATTGAGGTGCGCTGCGATACTGGAGTACTGGGGGATCGTTACATTAAAACCCTGCCGTGTGTTGCATTATTGCCTCGTAAAATGCGAGATGCTCAGATGTGAATGTGCTGTTAGAACTCCTGCACTCTTGCAGCACTGGGGCAGAAAATCAATTTTCTTTTCACAATCTGAAACCGTACGGCCAAACTGACCGTAACCAAATGTGTAACCGCAGATGAGCAACAACGAAGATGTCGGCCATATTGATTTATTCAGCCATCCGGTAAATATGAACGCTCGGATGAGGCAGAAGAGAATCGCTCGCTTTGCAGCCGTTTAGGTGCCCAATGGAGGACGTTCACAATGCGCCAACGCATTGAATATAACCTTTTGTTTCGGCCACTCAGATATCTTCCAGCATGCTGGGAACTTTCTGAGTTTTAAATATCAAACCAAGCTAAGAAAATAAAATGCGCAGGGGGTTCTGATGGTTGCTCAGGGTTACTGCATACTTACTGCAGACTGTGCTGGCGCCCCACGCAGGCTGTGAATTTAACTGCAGGAAAATATAAAGCCCCCAATTCAGGAGCGTCAAGATAAAAACTGCACTGGCGTGCCAGCAACAAATGCCGGCTGTCAGCAGATCGACACAAGATGGTTGGTAAAACCAGAGCCAGGGAATTCTGGCATAGACAGAACAGATGGAGAGAACAGCGCTGATATCTGGAGAACTAACAGTCCCAGCATGCTCAGCCAGGGGCAGCGAGACACCTGAGGCCTGCTTGCTGCAGAGGCACTGCAAGTCCCAGAATGCCATGGCAGATCCACTGCGAGTGACAATAATAGGGTACAAGTCCCAGCATTCTTGGGGCAGTTGGGGGAGGGGTGGATAGGGGGCACTTATTGTAGTTCAGTTTTTTGGGGACTAAAAGTCTCAGCCTGACCTGACAGAAGCATCACACAGGGTGGCCAATCAAACTTCTCCTCTTCTGCCCCAAATCATAAAAAACAATTTCTTTCTTGACACGTTCTATAAGCTCTGTCATGTGACGTCAAGCCTAGGCAGCTTAAATCACATGATCTCTTTGCTAAAGGGGCATTGTGGCAGTTTCAGGTCACTAGAGACTGCATGAAATCCTATTTTCAATCAGGCAGACCCTGTCTGGTAGGATTACAATGAGATAAGGGGATCAGCATTCCATACAACCCTATAACCATGGACAGAAGCAAACGTTTTACATATTTATATTGAATTGTGTTATTTATGTTAAAGGGGACCTCTAGGCTCAGCTTAACTGGTATCGTGGCCCCAATTATGGTATGTAATGTAAAATCAACCAGAGCTTCCAATTATCCCTCCCATGGTCTCCTATTGGTCAATAATGCAGTTTTAGGTTGGTACTGGGTCATGGAGGATGCGGGTAGTTGGGTCAGAACCCCATGTAACCACCAAAAAGGCCAATGATTCCTATTGGCCTTTTAAAAAATTCAAGATTTTTGGGAATTTTTTAATTTTTCCAGTTTTCCAAACCAGACATTCCAGCCGAGTTCTGACCTCACTTTTATTCCTGCAAGTAAAGCAACACAGCGTGGTCAGGGACCAGCCCACCTTCTGATTGGCTAGTGAAGGAGCAGAAACACACCAATGTCATCAGCCCAAAGGGGTGTAGTGGGGCGGGCACATTTGGGCATGCCGTGCCCTCACTTTTTTGGGAATGAGGTGTTTACATACCAAAATGATGCGCTTGTGCGCTCGCCATGGATGGTACCGTGCCCCCTCTTCTGACCTCTGGTCAGCCCTGACCTATCAGGGAACTTCTTGTGCAGAGAATAAAACCTGATTGGCTTACATTGTTCCCCCTACCTGCTGTGCTACAATTTGCATCAACCAATCCAATTATTTAGAATTTCAATCAGATTTTATGGATCCTTCATTGCCCTGACCCGACTCGTATTCTCTCCATCAATATCTGTCGTCACGCCTGATTGGAAACCCAGAAACCGATCAGCTGCTGAATACCCGTCACATTCACATCCGATTGTTTTATGGCATTGGAGTCGTAAATCTGCCCATGTGTACCAGGGACTGCGGCAGCTAATATAACGACAGGCGGCGGTAAGATTTAAAGGGACAAGAGCATTTTTTTAAAATCTATTTGGGATTTGTGGACGCTTTAAGAATTCTCTTATTCACCATCTGGCCCAGCAGGAGGGAATTTGTCTCTTCCGCTGCCAACCAAGCTTCCGGTGATGCCTGTCATCCAGTACATGGAAGACAGGGGGCGCCGTGGCCAGGTAACCCCTTGAGATAACAGGAAGAGTTCACCAATCATGGCCTTGGCACCAACAATTTTCTTTGCATTTATTTTTAAGACTATGGTAAAGGTTTAGGTAAAAAAAATGCATCTCTGAATACATGCGCATGTTTCTTCCTTATAAACCCTGCAAGTGTGGAAAAATACTGAGCACAGCACCTTATATGGAATAGGATTTTAAAAAAAGAAATGGTGTCAGCCCTGCCCTGTTGTCTGTTGCTGATCTACAGTATGCCTTCCTATCTGCATGTGGGAGGAGATTTGTAGTTCAAGGGAAGCGCAGGGAGTGCTGATTTTTAGGGTCTATTTATAAGGCAGTGAATCTGACATTCCCTGGTGGAGGATCAATTACTGACATTAAAACACACAGACCTGGAAGATTCTCCACCAGTGAATGTCAGATTAACTGTTTTAAAAAAAAATGTTGCAATGACCCCTGATTGGCACTGGTGGTTGCAGCATTGTCCTGGCCTCTCCAGGTGTTGGATCACTACAAATCCCAGCATTCTGTGCCAGGCTAGTGGAATGTTGGGGGCACGGATGGAGGAGGGGGCAATTCTAACTTCCAATGAGTGGTTGGTTAATTTTCTGCAGTTTTAGAAACAGAATCGACTCCAAAAAGTTTCACAGAAGCTGATTGGACAATCTTGGCCGGGCATAAAGACAATGGATGTGGACCCACCTGGGGGGCAGCAACGCATTGGGTCAATTATACAATAATATGGAAAGAGGAAATATTTTTATTGCGGTCTGTGACCCTCACTGGGAAGATTTCATCGCATTCCCTGCATTTTGGGGGCATCTTTGCATGACCTGGCACCTGGGCCACTATTCTGCCCCTAGGGCCACCACTATCACCGCCAGCAATGAACCACAAGATGGCAGTGTTGTCACCTTGAAAACAATTACCCCCGATGACCCCGATGGGCAGAGACCAAGAAGAGTCCAGGGAGGAATGAAGATCAGATTGGTTGCAGAGGAGATGAGGATTGCGATCCCCCCCCCCATTTCTCATGGCTCTCCTTCATTCACTCTGTATTTAGGTCAGAGGGATTTCTGGCGGATCTTTTACTATCTCCGAGTTACTGACACAGAAAGTGAAAGCAGAAATATGGGGGCGGACAGGCCAGGCGGGCCCGGGGGAACCACAAGTCCCAGAATTGCCCCAGTTGGTGACCAAATAGGCACCAAAAAAATCTTCTGCTAAAGTGGAGCCAGTATAAGGTTGTCATCATCGCATGTCAAACGCTGGTCTGCAAAATCCCATCAACACGGTTGCATTTGAGCAACCTTGCAGCTGCATTTTTTGGGGTGCAGGATGCCCTATTAGGGTGAATTTGAACTGCAGGTTTTAATGCCAATGGCAGCATCCACACAACCCCTCCAATGGTTGGAATCCATTTATACAGGCCGTTACCACACAAGCATTACCATGCGGTCTCATGGGTGTTGCAGTAAGGCAGCCTATTCATTCTGATGCATGGAATGCGACGCATGACAATGTAAAGACAGGTACCATCTGGAGCTGTGTTACCCTATAATGCAGATATGGCATTCTGCTCAGGGAAGATGCATGAGGGTCCATGTAAAATGCATGAAACTCCTCACACTTCATTACAGGCATTATTGGCAAGGCGCAATAGACAGCGCATTACCATGCACAATTTATACAATTAAATAAAAGCTCCGCCCTGACCAAACCCATTCATCTTTGATTTGAGGTTGGGTAGAAAGTTTGCATTCTGTGACCATGCGATGACCAGGGCGGGGGGGTCTCTCTCTGGTGGGGACGCATTAAATGCACTTTTTTAGGTTTCCATTGCTCTGTTTCTCTTCGTCCTGTGTGATTAGGAGGGTGCAAAGCTGCATACAGACCTCAAATTTCATGATCATTTCCAATGACAGCAGAATGAAGGAGCGCTGTACAGCTCTATGGAGGGGGAGGTATGAAACAGAGGTGCCCCACCCTAAAAACTATATGGGCCCCTTCCTGAATGTCTAAGAGTTCCAGCATTGCAAAAGTAAAACTTTTATGATTGGAAATACCCCTTGACTCTCCACCAATGGCAGTCCTGGCCCACTGTCTCCTCCTCCGTAGGAAAATACAGCAATCATTCCCTGGTTGGTTGTTTAGTGATACACATTGGGGACCATTGTACACACACTAGAGAGGGGCCCCATTATAAGCCCTAGATGTTTTGGGGGCTAAGACACACGAAATCCGTCCCTAATACATAAATAGCTGGAATCAGACCAGGGACCCTCTATAAGTGAACGTTTCCAGGGACTCCTGAACCTGAAACTGAGGGGCCCCAGGGCTCTACTTCCATACACCAATTCTGTATATTCCAGGGGCCACATAAGACACGAGCGCAGTGACTGCATGCGATGCGGAATGCGGCCGTCCCTATCTCCATAGCGTTGATGTTTTCTGCTTGTTGCCATGACAATGACCCTAGCAACCACAACTGAGACAATCAATGCGAAATCCAATAAGCAGGGTCAGCGAGTGATAGGGAGAAGGGCCGAGAGACCATCGCAGCTCCAACGTCTGAGGTAATAAATGGACAAAAAGATAAAAAATAAACACAAATTATATATAATAATATTCCTTGTATTAGGATAAATATAGAATATTTGCATGATTACCGTGTCCAGCCAATCAGATCTTGCCTTGATAGCAGGGAGATCAGACTACACGCACTGCACACTCCCCTCCCCCCTATACTTTCCTATAGAGAAATGTCAAGGCCGTCCTTGCTGACCTGATTGTGAAAATGCTACAGGTCTGGCTGTCTCTGCCAAAACAAGCATGCGCCAAGTGAAGTCATAGCACCATGATGTCTACTTCACCTGTATTGTACCGACCTAATCAGTGTAACAGAGTGGTGCTCCGACTTTGAATGAGAGCTCCAATGCAGCAGCTCTTTGCCCTAAAGGGGCGATTGCCCGATTCTCAGGCGATATTCTGGGGTTCTAATAAATGAAAGCGACCGACGTAAGGAAAGCGGCTGCTGAACCCCCCTGGGGTACTGATTCCATGCTGGGAAAATGATCACTGCTTACTATAGTGCCTTATAAGGCAAGTGGGTGGGACATTGGTTTTAGACACGCCCTTTTGTTATTATGTCCTGCCCATGAGCAGCTGTACTCAGCACCAGGGACACTTTATTATCATGGGCCCCTACAGCAGCCATGGACCCTACCAAGGGGCAAATAAAAACCTCAACACCAAGGGCTGACAGGAAGTGTGTCACTGCACGAGGGCTTTGAACCCACCTAAGCCAACAGAGGCCCCCACAAGGGCCCCAAGTCAATTCTTCACAGGGGCCTCAAGTCAGTTCTTCACGGGAGTCCACTCATCATTTATTTTAGAACTCAATATTTAAGGGCCCCACTGAACCACCTTTTGTCATATAACACAATGCAGGAAGTGCATGAAAAAGGTGCAAGGCCTCCTTTTGGCCAAAGCATGGCGCCGCAGCCCATCTGCTTGTACTGTGGTGCAGGGATGAAACTTTCTGCATTGGGGTGATATTCAGCATGCACTGCAATGCAGCACAAATACATCCAGAGCAGTGCATGCATCACCCTGCACAGGAGGATGGGGCTCTGGCTTCCGGGATAAGGGTAAATACCACAGCCATCGCACACCATGTGACTGCTATGAGGCCCGGGGCTCTCTAGTAATTAAGGGGTTACAGAATTGGCAAATAATTCAGAATAAGATGAAGGTAATGGCTATGAGAGATTAGAAAGTTGGGGGAGGGGCTTAATGGTATTGGACCCTATCACAAGTGGGGCCCTTCACAGGCTTCAAAATGCTATTTAAATACTTCATTGTGTTTTTTAACTCAGTGATGCGATCAATATTATGTTTCTGGTTTATACATTTCTCTATACAATGCAGGCAGATCGTGGCTGGTGGGAGGGGCCAACAGGGAGCTGCACATGGCATTCCCAATAAATCTCCTGATGGAAGCAGTGGGGTGGTGAGTGGGAGGAGTTAAGCAATTATTAAACCGCCTTAATGAGTGGCTGTCAGTCTGGAAGAATTAGCGTTCCTAGGGGGCTGGATTTGAATGCAGACCGCCCACATTTGGTGCTGAGCCATCATGATTGGAAGAACTGAAAGACAATGAATTAAAGAGGCGGGGCCAGGGGCAGTAAGGCTGGGCAGGGAGAGGCTAGATATAGTAAAGGTTGGAGGACATATTGAATTAAAGAGGGCAGGGCAGATTCAATGAAGGTGAGACTGGGGGCAGATGTATTAAAGGGGAGACCAAAGGGCAGATTTACTGAGGATGCCGGGGGGGGGGGGGTAGGGGAAGATTTATTAGAAGATTAATATAATTATTTATGAGGTCAGATTTATTAAAGGGAGAGGCAAGAGGGCAGATTTTATAATGGGAAGGCTGGAGGGCAGATTTATTGAAGAGGAGGGCAGATTTATTAAAGTTCACCACCAGCAAGCCCTGGTTTATCCTGAACAAACATTGAAATGATATGGAAGTGATGAAGATAATAAAAAGTTCTTTGCGCTGGTACTATTGCAGCGGTAAGCAGCCAGAATTGCGATGCCCCTGCAGAGGTTTTGCTTGGTATGAAATCTGCCCAGATTTCAAAAAAGTGTTTTCACAGCTGGGTGATTCAGCCCTGAAATGAATCTCAGCAGCGTGATAAGCGGCTCCGTTTCATTGGCCGCCCGGGGTCATCTGACACTGCAGCACACAGCTCGCAATACTTGCTGCATTACACAGGTGTGAGAGCAAATCTAATGACATTAGGACAGTCATTATTTACCCCCCCCCCCTCCTCCCTGGAGCGATGGCGGCCCAATCTGCCCCCCATCTCTGCTATTCCAGGAGGATTTTTCACTCTCAGACAGTGACCGATGTCACCGAATCCCCAGATGATCTCAACCGCTGCAGGGGGCGTCTGGACCAACGCAGCACTGCGTTCAAGAAAAGTCGCCTGAGTGTATAAATTGACTTAGGCGAGTTCCGCAGCGCTCTCAGGTTACAGACGGGAAGACGATTGGTCGGTTTTATTAAATAAGAAGAT
Organism: Pyxicephalus adspersus; assembly: GCF_032062135.1. Classification (NCBI taxonomy): domain Eukaryota; kingdom Metazoa; phylum Chordata; class Amphibia; order Anura; family Pyxicephalidae; genus Pyxicephalus; species Pyxicephalus adspersus. Next base: position 7,915,939 of record NC_092871.1, read on the forward strand.
ATCATGGCTACAAGTGCTCATTGCATTCTGCTGCACCGTCACTTCTGCGATGGCGCAATATGTTAAATACGAATCTCTATGCTTTGTACAAATATCAGGACGGAGCTGTGACAACTCAGAATCTGCAGCTGTGCGGCGCTGTGGTTACTGGGCATTAACGCCGGCAGACTTGGCACAGCTGCTGCCCGCTGGTGGTTTTTAGATGCATGCGGCGCGGTTGGCGTCAGCGGTAATTGGAGGTTAGCGGCATCCTAACGAAAGTCAGCGAGCAGCTGAAATGCAGCCACCTATCCTGGGAAATAAGGGGGTGGGCGGCCCTGTGCAGGCAAGGGGCAAACTGTATAAATACCCAGGGACCCAGAATGGCAGGAGGTGCATGATAAAAAGCTGCGCATTTGGGGCCACCACTTCATATTTGCTTAGGGCCCCATTTTTTTCTGAAAACTGTCCCTGCCAGCAGTCATATTCACCCATCTGCGCCCCTTAACGTGAAATAAAAAAAGGGAAAGTGGAAGTTCATACAACATTTCAGCCTGAAGGTGGCAGTGTGTCTCTTGTGTTCATCGTGTAATTATTATATACAATTCCAATACTAAAAAAAAAAATACACACATATAACTAAAGAATCCTCTATGGACGACTTAACAAATGCAGTTACTATGCGATCCACAAACCTCATAAAGTCATCAAAAACTCTACTTTACCACCTGAGCCAAATCCTTCTTCATTTGTGTCTCAAACACTCTCCCTCCCAGACACTGCGGATCATAGTGGGAGGAGGAAGTGATGTCAAATCTAACAGGCAGTGGATGTGGCTGGGTGTCAAGCTACAGGCCTATAAACCAGCAGTGACAATACTGTGACAATATTGATAGCCACCCCCCCTGCAGTATCTTCTCCTCCCAATAGTGTAAGCAGGTACAGCCTACATAAGAGGGACAACTCTGCTCTGAATTCTGGAGCAGTGCAGCATTGTTGCCACCACATTACAGGAAGCTGCATTACATGACTGTCACTGGCAGGATCAATGGGTATTTATGTGTCTTGTGGGAGGGACAAAAGTGTAACATCAATCCCGCTGTTAAATTGTATTGTACTGCGCTATGCTATGTGATGAAATCACACGTCGGCTCAAAGTTGTGGCTGACAAATGTAAAAATGGCACCTTACCTAGGGCCCCATTGAGTCTAGAACTGTCCCTTCCTGCAGCCACATTCACTTTTATTTTTAAATACTGCCAGGTACAGGGCTCACAACATGTGACCTTGTTATTCTTTGCCTGTTGGTCCAGAGATGTCACGTGGTTCGGTTCTCTTCCTGCACCATGTGACATCTCTGGAGCAATAAGCAAGGACTAACAATGTCACATGGTGACAGGGGGCGGGGCAGTGACAGAGAATCTGCTGAGTTCTGAAAGGTTTCCTCCTCATTCTGTGTCCTGGGCCAGGGTCTGGGTGGTGGTGTAGTCAGTGCAGTAAGGAAATCAGCAGCTCCCAGTGTTCAGGGTGTTCCCCCTTTAAATCTACCAACCCCCATCCCAAACCCCCCGGTTGTCACCCGCTTCTTGGATTATTAATCAGCACTGAGCTCCCATCGATGATTTCGGTGTCTGGGTAGAATCGGAGATCTCAGATTTTCTCCTAATTAGCTGCCAGCCAGCAATTTCCCGCAGAGCCGCACCGCACCGCCCGGCACTTCTTACACAAATTAACCCAACGCAGGAAACGGGTGAATCATATGCGGAAGCACACACCGTGCCGCGACCCCAGGCACTGCTCAATTAGACAAAAATCCCATCGCCATCCTTCCTTTTCTGTTGTCTAGGAGACAGACAGAGCAGACGGGGACACAAATTGTACAGCTGGGACAACGAAAAAGAGGAATTGATGAACATAAAGCATAAAAATGCTTATTTGGACTTGGTGATCCTGCCATTAACACACTTCCTGTCCTATGGTGACAACATTAATTTACTATATTAGGGCAGTGTTGTCTAGGCTAATGTCCTAGGTTGGACTACAAACACCTCCACCATTTTCACAACTTCTAATACAAAAGAGGGTGGTGTTCTGTAGTTCACATAAGATAGCATTGTATGGGATTTCAGTCCAGTGCACAGGAAGTTACAGGGACACTAGATTTCTGGCAGGACCAATGTTGCTTTATATGCAGAAAATGTGCTGAGAATAAATCAGTAAAACAAATGCATTCACCACATCTAGAGATTGTATGGTAAAGCTGATGATCGGGAATGCGCTCTTGTACAACACTGAGGGGGGGGGGGCAATCTTGGGGATCCCCAGATTTCCCAGGGTTCTATAGCAGAGCCCAGTGACATCACCCCTATGCCAGAAGGTAGGTATAAGTCCGGGGGTTCAACTCAACCTTTCACTATTTCTAAACTTATGTAAATGCCCACTCCTTGCTGTGTACCTTAACAACAGATTCACAGTGCAGCCACAAAGTGATCCCACCCATAACAACCACCAGCCAACGGGAATTCTGACTGTTGTGTACCTTAACAACAGCCTTACAGCTACTGTTTACTGTGTCTGCAAGTTCCACCCCTAACAACCACCGGCCAATGGGAATTCTGACTTCTATGTGCGTTAACAACAGACCCACGGCTACTGTTTATCCTGCGAATCACAAAGAGGCTTCTCTCCTAACAACCACCAGCCAATGAGACTGCTGACAGCTGTGTACTTTATCAACAAACTCCCAGCTAATATTTACCTTGTCAACCAAGCAGGTAATATTATTTTGTGTTTGGCACATGCACCAGCCATGGAATGAACTTTTCATTAGACAGATTCACCCATCTCCAGGTATAAAGTGAATATATTTCACATTTATTCCAATTTTATTTTCATGGCTTCCTGTGAGTGTGAGATAGAAATCTCTGCGGCACCCTTCTTATGAATTCTGCCACCGTTGTACAATCAGTGATCAGCCCCTTGGCACCGCCCCTGGGATCCAGCAAATGACCAATCAGGTGCTGCCTATGGAGAATGTAAACACAGGTTGTCCACTGAGATCTCCGCCCCTTCCTCTGAAAGTCACATGGTTTTGCTTCCTCCTGGGTGGTCAGGGGGCGTGGTCAGGGATGGCATGGGAGGGCTTAGCTGCTGAATTTGCATATCATTAATAGTGCTGATTATCTTCCTAGGGCTTCCAGTTTTGGGGGGCAGAAGATTTGCATTTGAAGCAGCAGAAGGCACCATAGTGCTGACATATAATGCAGCGCTGTACAAAGTCCTACCTCTCCCCCTAATATTATGCTGGCCCCTGGAGGTCATTTAGGGAGAAGCCAATCACCAGGCTTCTGGTAGGTGAGAAGCCAATCACCTTCCAGTATGTTTTTTTTTTTTTTTGGAAGATGTGGGAGGAAACCCATGCAAGTAACATACAAACCCCATGCAGACACAGGCTGCTGGCCCAAGATCTGCACCAGGGACATGCTGCAAGAGTGCTGGCCACTAAGTCAGCCAAGGTGAATCTGTACTAAGAGTTTTGGATTGTCCTGTCTGGGAATTTAAGCAATCATCAGATGTATGAAGTAATCTATAATAGTGATATTTCCAGGGATCATCACCACAATACTCCCCCCATCCATTCCAATGACCGGACCATCTTTGCTCAGGCATCATTCAAGGTCACCATCTACTTCCTGCCAGCTCAGAGATGGCCAATCATGTAAACCCTGGTGCATTTTTTGGTGTTGACAAATGTCTGACACAGATCAGCCCCTGCTGCTGCCCCCTTTAACCTGCTACAAAGTCACATGACAAGCTGGAGGTCCACATTTAGCCCCAGGAATTGATGGGGACACGGATTTTGCTCTGTAGGCCTTAATATTCAGATTTCATGAGCTTGTCAGTGATTGGATCCTAATAAAGAGGTCCTGTTCTCAAAGAACTTTTTATATTATAGATAACTGTGTCTAAGCAGTGCCCTAAAATTGTATCCGGGCGCCCCTGTGCCTACATCGCTGTATCTCTGCAGTGTGAGATCCCAGGCACTGCTGATTTTGGAGGAAAATGGTGTCACCCCTGCGCTGATCATTGTTCTCCTAGCTGAAGATTCTGATAAGAAAAGCCTTGCCCCTACCAAGATGGCCGTCCCAATAAAGAGACTTGGTGTTGGACAAGGAATGTAATGGGGAACGGTCAGCTGCAGGGAAGCCCCAGGCCATTCTGGTGACCGGTCCTCTTCTTCCCTTTTTGGGTGCAGTTTTTCGGGGTGATGAAACACATGGGTGCAGTGACACAGATACCAAATTCTCATGTCTGACCCCGCGCCACACACTCTGCATGCAATTCTGACAAGGACCAATCAGATAACATGTGAAGATCTATATCACCTCCAGGGACCAATCAGAAGCTACTTTCACTTTTTTAGCTGAAGTCATACCATATATGGACAAGTTTCTCCAAATGTAATAGGCAGGTGCGGGCCATGGGAAGGTACAGTGTGCTGCAGCACGAGGATCCCAGACCCCCCACAGCCAATAGGTGTCCCCACAGGGGCCCAAAATCAATGCTGCACAGGGGCCCCCTGTTGGCTGCATCTGGCATTGTTCATCAGCCTATAACTGATGATGTCTGCAGCGCACAGCAACCAATCAGAATCGATCTATTCGGTCTCAGCGGGTTCTTGCCGTCTCATGGTTGCTCTTTGCAGTTTGCCATCAGATCTATGCGCAGCATGAAAATTAAAGATGGCGGATAGCAAGGTGGGAAGTTTATGGCACAGAAAGGATGGGGAGTTCGGGATGGGGACACAGCAAACAGGAAGAGGGGGACATCAGAAAACACGACACGCACATGCACAGACAGTACAGGAGGGGGCGCCATAGGTAGACTTACGTGAGGAGTCCGGCCGACGAACTGCGCAGAGAGAGAGCAGCATGTTAGCGGGAAGAGCAAAGAGACAGCCGGTTAGATGGGGGTATTAGTATGGTGCAGGTGGGGTATTACTGGTGCAAAATGAAACTATTGCCCCAGCTGAAAATTTAATAAATATTACATTATTCAATAAAAAGGGCAACCAATCAGAAAACACTTTACTACAAGGTGGATTCTGATTCCATTCTGGTATTTGTTCCCTGGTGGAGATTTTTCCCTCATTTCCTGTTGTGTCCCTGAAACAGAAAATACAGGGAAATCTCTTCATTGGGTCAAAAAAAGGAAACCCAGAGAGGATTTTTTGAACCCCCTCTAAAACTCTAAAAAGTTAGACTACATAAATGTGAAAAATAAACTCTAGGCAGATATAAAGACACACAATAATGCAACTCTGTAATCATTACTATATCAATAAAGATTTGTTTCAATGCAAGCAGTGAAATTACCTGACCCGGTGTCAGCCCTTGAATGTAAAAGTTAGAAATAACATAAACAGCTAATTGGTTCCTGTGCTGGTTGGAAGAATGCTGATAGGAGGAGAGGTCAGAGTGCTATAGAGATGACCTCATCACTGTGCTGCACCTCCAATCATAGACTGAGATAATCCCTGGACAAGGAAGTGAGTTGACCAATGCTGGCTATCAGACTGAGGGCATCTAGTGGCAGACAGAAGTACTGCAGGACAAAATCTTTATTGATTGAGAACATTGCAGGTTTTAAATCAGGTTTGCCAGGCCATTCATTTCATTTTGTTATTTTAACCTGGAGCTCTGCTTTAAATATTAACTAAGCCCAAGAACAATGTCATATATTGCAGTTTACTAAACCATGGATGTGGCACCTGCATTGGTTTTCTTTTCTCAAGCTAAAAACATTTTCCTCAAGTACAGAACATTCCTGTGGATCCTGCCAAAAAATGAAGAGTTCTTATACCTTCCTGCGAGTTGAGCATTTGTAAACTAGTAATCCCCCCACTCTATGCATACGCAGACATATTTGACATTCAGGTGGGTGACAACATTCACTCCTTCACTATTGGCTCCCTCATTAGTGAAGAAGTGAATTTAGTCACCTCTAAAGTGTATTAAGAATTCACCACGAGAATGTAGAGGAGAAAAATCTTAAAACTTTAAAACTAAAGCAGCCACCACATCTATTGACTTGTCACCTACTATTGTCACCTACTATTCTCCCCCCCCCCCCCCCCCCCCCCCCCCCTATGAATTGAAGTTGTCCTTTGCGTTTTCAATTTGCTGCAAATAATATCAGATAACAAGATAAGAAAACAATGTCATTTACTTTTATTATTTTTTATTTCATTATATTGGAGGGTTCAGAATGCTGCACAACTGTAATTGTAGGAAGATATGCACAGCGCCACCTAGAGGCTGATTCATGGAACTTACTCTGCACGATGAAGCTGATTTACTGGAGTTTCTGTTCACTTAGCGCAGCCTTTCTTGACCTTTTAAATATTGGGACCCCCTGCTGTAATTATTATATCCACAGATCACAGTATATTAGTGTGATGGTCAGGGGGAAGAATTCCTCTTACATTGCTGGCCATTGGGAAGAATGTCACCCTTACAGATAACCAAAAAGATCATTGGGGTAACTTAGTCTGATCTGAGAGTGATAAATAGCTTGTTGCTCAAGAAACCGCTAGGAACCTCTGGAGGAACCCTGGTTGGGAACCAATAATTCTCTTTGCTAAGTGATCAGCCTGAAAACCTCATAGTGATAAGTAACTTCCAACACTCTGCCTTTAGGTGGCGCTGCACAACTCTTCCTTCCATTTCAGAGGATCCCCAGCTTAAAGTGGACTTGAACTCAAAAAAACAAAACAAAAAGACACCAGGAGCACTGACAAAATAAACTGCAATGTAAGTTATGGTTGAGACCTATAATAATCGCCCCTTTAGAGGCGGGGCCTAAGGCTTCTTCAGTTTACAAGTACAGCTACAGTGTATGTACAGAAGATTCACATAAATGTCAGACATGTCAGTTTCTATAGAGGTGTGGGCGCAGATTTGTGTCTCTTTCACATAAAAATTCTCTAAACCTTTAAACCAAGTAATTTGTCAATCTCACCATCACTCCTATTGTGGGAAGCAAACTCACAGAGACACCTACAGCCTATGTACTATTGATTTATGTATTGTTCACAGCGGATCTGAAGCCACTCTGTAATGAATACACCGCACAGACACAAAAGATTGTTTGAAAATATTATTTATTGCTGCAGAAATTGGCTGCTTCATCCTCTGCACTGTGGAGCAAAAATCAGTTTGAAAAAAAATCACAAAGTTGTGCAAGAGAGACCTCTGGTGGCGGAAAGGGAGAAATGCAGACTTGTGATAATTTGGAAAATTTTTGGAGGTTTAATAAATAAAAAGTCACTTCTATAAAAATGTCATATTCATACACATCAATCATTAATGATTTTTTGGTGAACAGACAATGAATATGGAGGTCAACTATATTTAATATTTAGTGAATAGGATGTTCACCATAATTGCCACTTTTAGCAGAACGTCACATCCACCACTTTAAACTTTACCAGAAAGTGTTTGTGTGTCACTTTGAAAGTTAGGTGCGCCAAAGGCCATGGGGGAGGGGGTGGATCAGCTTTAATAGCAATATCCACTTCGTGCAGCAGCAATGTAATTTTAAAAGTTATGATTGTGGTTTGAAAAAAGTACAAACCGAATAAATTAATAAAAATATAAAGAAATAAAAATGTGTACTCATTATTTACTGTATTTCCTTTTGAAATACTGTAATTGTAGCTAACAAAAACAGTATTAAAAAGATGAACGCTGCCACCTTCTGGCTGGAATGCTATTTTCGGGATAAACGCTTTTGTTGTCAGTGTCATTGCTGACATATCAATCACATGGTCAGGGAACGCTTGGTTATAGATCATCAGTGGGGGGGGTGTCCATTAATAACTGTGCAAAGGGTTGGCTGGTCAGGGAGGAGAGGATTATAAACATATCCCCCATATAAAGCATGTCACTGGGGAAAGTGTACATACAGAAGGGGTAAATGCTTTTTATAGCGCTAACATATTACATAGTGATGTACATAGTCATGTGACTAAATGATGTACTATGTAAGTAAATGAATCTGTCTTCATACTGTATCATCAGTCTCCTGCATAGCACCCTCTGGAGGAGGAAAGGGAATTGCCAAGAGCCAATCAAACTTTGCAAAGCTCATCAGCTGAGCATTCCCTATCCAATCAGCATGTTAAGGGCGTGTTTTTAAGAAGGCTGCCACTGCAATATAGCTCTGCATTTTGCTTTTGGGGGGGGGTCCAATCATTTTATTTTCGCACCTTCATAATGATGGCTATTTGGCAGGGTCCGATTTACAAAAATATTGACTATTTTGATAAAATATTGATATTCAATTGTGTGAATTGTGTTTGATAAAATTGCATCTAAACCCAAGAAAACAAAGCTGTCACATATTGCAGCCCAGCAAATCTTGGATAAGAAGCTAAATTATTTTCCCTTACCTGTTTTTCCTGTCTGGTGATTCTGCCAGTAATACATTTCCTGTCTTAAGGTGACAACGTTCATTCACTATACTCTACAGAGAAGCAGCGTTGTCACCTTGGAACAGAAAGTGTGTCTGGCCAAAAGAACATCGCCCCCAATGCTGGACTCCATGACAAGGGGACATCCACCACTGAACTGGGCAGCTGGTATAACACTGCTTGAAAAGTGTATAGAAAGCACATGATATTATCAGCACACTGGATTTCTGGCAGGATCTTTTTTTGTATTCAAATTCAGATTCTTTTAATGGTGTATTTACCAGACCAGAAGGGAGAAAAAAAGGGAAATCTATAATTTGGGTTTATGGTCACTTAATACTACAGTCACGCTGGTATTACAAACATCAGAGTGCTACAGAACTTTAGCACCATTTAGGTAAGCTCAGCCCTCTCAAATCTCATGTTAGCACTCCGCCTCTCATCTTCATTTTAATTTTCCATCAGTAAATAGCCATCAAATTCTACATCAGTGACACACCAGGAAAAAATTGGCAATGATCGGGATTTACAAATGTAACAATGTCCTATTTAATGTACACCGCTGCATAATATGTTGGCGCTATATAAATCCTGTTTAATATTAATAATAATAATAATGTCCAACAGCAGCCACTGACTCAGCACCTGATGGAGCAGATCTGTGAATCGCCACTAGAGGGCAGCACACAACCTTGGTCTGGCCTATCCTGGTAATATCATTGAAGTAATGAAGTATTGCGCAGTGTGAGCCATCCATCAATGCAGAAAGTTTGGAATTCCCATCGACCCCCTCAACTTATTACCCGTGCAAGCTTCTGCAATGCCTTAGATTCCATTGTCAAGCTCCATACAATCATGAAACCCACAGTCTTATACACAGATGTACAAGAGAGAGCATCTAAATCCAATGCTTGAACACCAGCTGGCAATCTGTAACAATCATTCTGATCCCCATGTGCTGGTAGCAGCCTGATCCTCCTCCATCATTTGTATCTCACACACTCCCCCTCCCAGACACTGCAGATCACAGTGGGAGGGGTTAATGTGCTGCCAATCCAGAACACAGTGGGTGGGACTGGGTGTGGCCAGGTGATGATTGACAAGTCTTAAACCCACAGATCGGTTCATAGAGTTATAAGGATGAGCAATTATTATTATTATTATTATTAATATTATTATTAATAATAATAATAAACAGGATTTATATAGCGCCAACATATTAGGTTGTGTTGTACATTTAATAGGGGTTGCAAATGACAGACAGACACAGACAGTGACACAGAAGGGGGAGAGAACCCTGCCGCGAAGAGCTTACAATCTAGGAGGTGGGGGATGTTTTACACAATAGGAGGGGAGTAAATGTTTTAATAAGATATAACTTTTTCTTGGCAAGTTTGAGTCAAGAAAACTGTTCAAATTTTTTTTTAATTTTCTATTTTTGTAATATTTATATTTTATTGCTCCTGTGTATAAATATAAGTTTCGGAGTTAGAGAGAAAATGAAAGGCACCTTATTTTATTAAATTGCAAACCTTTTTAATGTATAGCTCTGCGTAATATGTTGGCGCTATATAAATCCTGTTGTTTATTATTAATAATAATAATAATAATAATAATACTAACCTCCCAACCGTTAAGCCCGTACTTTTTCATATTAAAAAAAGTTGCAATTATCGATAACCCTGTACTTTTCTCACTCCCCACTTACCTGGTCCCGCTGTGCTCATCCAGCGTCGGGTCCGTGTTACAGTGTCGTCCTCCAGCGTCGATCTCCCTCTCCAGCGTCGGGTGCCGTCTCCTATACCAGCGGAATCAGTAAGATGATCTCTATAAAAGAGAGAATCTTGTGTTCCGCCGGCCGGCTTCTTACCTGGTCCCGCTGATCGTCCCGTGTCGTTCTCCTTCCAGCGCCAGGTGCTCTCTGAAACAAGAAGCCGGCCGGCGGAGGAAAAAAAAAGCTGGCTGGCTTCTTGTGCGTGCGTGCGTGCGCGATGACATCGGCGCGTGTGCGGGAAATTCAAATTGAAACTCATTCATTCATTTTGTATTGGATTGGATACAGGAGTTTGTATTCAATCTAATACATACCTGTAACGCTTTTGGTACAGAAATCTAGACCTCAGTGTAACGCCCAGGTGGTTAATACTCCACCACTGCAATGAGTATAGGCCGGAACAATAGAGTGTGCTGCCCTCTAGTGGCGATCCTCGGCGTTGATGCATCTGATGCTAAGTCAGTTGCTGCTGTGTTGGACAGTGATAGTAATTCCAGACAAATGTTCACAAAACATTTATTGGGCCATTGGCGTAAGATGATGGCCGGCACATCTCTCTATATTCCATTGCTCCTTGTTACCCTGTGTATAAATATGAATCTTTCTGAATCATTTGTAAAATCTTATAATGTCTGATGGTAAAATCTATAGCAGTGTTTCCCAATCAGGGTTCCTCCAGAGGTTGCTGGGGGTTCCCTGAGTAATGAGCAGCTTGTGACTCTCAGATCAGTTTAGGTGACACCAAGGATGTTTTTGATTATCTGTAAGGGTGACATTCTTCCCACTGGCCAGCCATGTAGGAGGAATTATTCCCACTGACCCCCACTCTAATATACGGTGAGCTGTGGATATAGTAATCATAGCAGGGGATTCCCTGAAGACCTGAAAGTTATTTTAGGGGTTCTCCTATGTTATAAAGTTTAAGATAAGCTGTTTTGAGCCAATTGAAGGTATCACTTAAATGCTGAACCTTCTGCACTTCATATGCAAAAACTGACCTCCATATAGTGTGGGGGGGGGTCGCCCTCCCGTACATATAATAATTTTGTCTTCATGTTGCTTTAGTGGATAGTCGATGACACCCTGCACCCCATTCTGACTTCAGACTGCTGGAGAGGTTACAGTGCGGTTTCCACTTCCTCTTACCATGGAACCTCAGGGGCGGTGCTACAAGTAGCTTCCACCCGCGACAGCCTCATAGAGAATGAATGAGAGCAGCAGAAAGCAGTACCCCCACTGATGCCAGCTGTCTAATTTGCAGACACTTCTTCTTTAAGAACCAACATTGAGATTGTGATTTAGGGCTGTCAGGGTGCCAGCCAGCGGGAGCTGCATGGGAAGGTTTGAGCCAGCTGTAGCTCTGAATCCAACCCAAGTCATCCTGAGCCAAGCAATACCACTGAGAGCCTTCTTATAGGGGAACCGTGCTAAATAGATTTATTGTGCTGAATATTATTAGGTTATAAATCTTACAATATTTTACAAATCAACATTTCACTCTCTATAAATGATACTCCCCCTCTCTATAAATGATAACTCCCCTCTATATATAATACCCCCTTCTATAAATGATACCCCAGAATACCCCCCCTATAAATGATACCCCTGTCAATGTATCTGCATGTCTGCTGGCAGCTGTTGGAATCACTTCTAATATCAATGCATAATAAAACAATGACTCGTTCTGCCACCTCGTGGCCAATTGTCAAAAGTGCACAATGTAATGTATTCTAGCAAATTAATGGATGAATTTAGATCGTTTTTACAGGGAAATAATGAATAAAAATCACACCTAGATATTAGATGCACTATATTCTGATATCCAGCTAAGCAGGTCATAATAAAGGCTGTAAAGACCAAAAAATCGGATTCTGTACACTTTACATTTGCCCTAATAAAGTTTAAAGAAAAATCCCCAACAATATCTTTTTTAGTCTTCCATATAAACAGCAAATTGAACAAATGCAAAACTACCAATAGTGAAATACTAACACTGCTGATTTTGTTTCCTAGAAAATGCAATCTGCTTGGCTGTTATGTTGATCCAATGGCACTGAGAGCCATTCACAGCTGCATTGTGGGACGGCTTGCGTTTAAGAATGTGTTCATGCGATGTGCAGTATTGCATTGCAATTCACCCTAATGCCTCCACCAATGTAAATGCATACCATAGCTCATGGTAATGGACTACAATGCATTGTGATGCCCTGCATGGAAATAGCGCATGTCTGATTCTTTTAACCAAATTGGTGTATCGGCAGCCCATGCATGCAATGCAGTAAATGCATTACAGAGCGCACATTAAAAGACAAACTACTGAAATGCATCAGGGTGGACAGGTGGGCTTTATGAGTTCCCATATCTATCCATGCAGATCAGGAGTTGTGACTTTGCGGCCTGCATGAAACATCTGAAGCCAGGTAATTGGATTGAGGTGGCAATCAGAAAACTGAACAGAAATCAGAATACTGAAGACTTACACAGATGGATTCGAATTTTGTGCTTCTGACTTTCTCTAATGCAGAAAGCAAATGATGGGAATTTAATGCATCCTGTATTACCCCCCTCCCCAACACATCAACCTTTATTACCTCCTTCTCATCTCACCTTGGCAGGTAGGTTTAGGGTGATCCCATTTCCCAGATTTGGTGCACATGCTGTGACTGGAGCCCACCAGCAGGAAGCCTGGGTCACATCGGAACCGGACACTGGTGCCCTCCATCGGTACACGGCCCGTCATGCTGACATCCACCTGTCCGTTCTCCAGCTTCAGGTGCATGCGAGGGCAGGTTGGGACTGCGAGGGAAGAAGAAGGAGAAATGTCACTGACATGCAGCACCGGTATATTACAGTGTGTAGCCCAGGAAAAACCTGGTGTGGCTGCTGAAACCAAAACTGTTCAATAAGGTTCATCAAGTGGGAGAGCATTAGAAATCATTAATTGGGTGATTAGTGATATATTTTCTAGAATGCAACAGGGAGGAAGAGGAAATGTATCTAAAATAAAAAGAAATTGCAACTTTGATAGCTGTCACCTGGACAGGTGCCCACTTGGAAGAATTCCGCCCTACTGTTTCCATCTCTGGTGCTATATTGCAGGGGTGAAACCAATGCCTGTGACAGAACGCTTAGGAGAAAAGGGCAGCAAGGGTCGGAAAGCACAGAGGAGCCTTCAAGAGCTATGATAATGAAAAGTTTTTTTTTTGTCACCCTCCAAATAGAAATTAGCATCTAACCCCCAGAGGGAGGGGTATTTTGAAGTCACCATTAGCCAGAGAAGGCTTTTTCCTTTTTTTTTTTTTTTTTTGCTTCAATTTGACTTGATGCATTTTGTCCTCACATATACATATATATATATGTTTGCTTCGGATCTGTCTGACCGCTTCCTTCAAGTTTCTTTCAATGGTAATTCCTCCTCACCCACTCTCCTCCATGTTGGTGTTCCCCAAGGGTCAGTCCTTGGACCGGTTCTCTTTTCTCTGTACACCTCCTCTCTCGGTAGTCTCATATCTTCCTTTGGTTTACAGTACCATCTGTATGCTGATGACACCCAAATTTATCTGTCCACCCCTGACCTGTCCCCCTCAGTCCTGGATAAGGTCTCATGCTGCCTGTCAGCCATCTCATCATGGATGTCTGACCGATTCCTGAAACTCAACCTGGATAAAACAGAACTCATCATCACCCCCCCCCTCAAAATCCAAATTTCCCTCTGACATATTTCTAACCCGGCCCTCTCATTTACCTCCCATATTCAGAACATTTCCAGGTCCTGTCACTTTCACCTACGCAACATCTCCAAAATCTGCCCCTACCTGTCCCCTGAGACCACCAAACTCCTTGTACACGCTCTTATCATTTTTCGTCTGGACTACTGTAACCTCCTCCTCTCTGGTATTCCACTAACCCGACTCTCTCCTCTACAATCTATTATGAATGCTGCAGCCAGACTCATCCATCCTTCCCACCGCTCCTCTTCTACTGCCTCTCTTTGTAGTTCTCTCCATTGGTTTCCATTTCACCTTAGAATCAAATTGAAGCTCCTGTGCTTTGCCTTCAAATCCCTACACAGTTATTGTCCCACTTACATTTCTGACATGGTTAAAAAATACTCCCCCTGCCGCTCTCTCCGCTCCTCCAATGACCTACTATTGACTTCCTCACTCATAACCTCATCACACGCACGGCTCCAAGACTTTTCTAGAGCTGCCCCAACTCTCTGGAATGGTCTTCCTCGTCCTATTCGGCTTGCTCCTACTTTCTGCTCATTTAAAAGAGCCCTCAAAACCCATTTTTTCAAACTTGCCTACCCGTCTTCTTCTGTCTTCTGAAACCATCACTACTTCCCACTACTACATATCTCACATCCTTTGTGTGTGAAATTCCCCCACCTACTAGATTGTAAGCTCTTCGGGGCAGGGTCCTCTCCTCCTGTATCACTGTCTGTATTAGTCTGTCATTTGCAATCCCTATTTATTGTACAGCGCTGCGTAATATGTTGGTGCTATATAAATCCTGTTTGATAATAATAATAATAATATTAATAATAATAATATATGGGAATTCTGAATAATAGAAGCAGTAAAGTTACCACTGACACCAATCACCTTCTTAGCAATGGGAAAGTCGTTCTCCCAATGCTCAGCAATGGAATGTTACTCACCATTAATATAAATAAGCACCTACCCACTGACCCCCATGGATATGGACATTGTTACTGACCAATAATGTAACGGAGTCACTTCTACACTAATAGTTAATGTAAGGGGAGACCGACAACCAACTATAATAGTCGCGGCATGCATTTCTGCTCTATGCTAAGTATGTCACACTTTATTTACTGTCTACATGCTTAGCACTTCATGCTCCCTCTCTCATGAGGTTCCAATAGAACTCAGTCACTCTAGAATATGGTCAAACTACCAAGAGCTCTCCAAATAGAGTGCAGACACTTTACCATGTGGTTCTAATAGAGTTCAGTCCCTCTACTTGGAGGATACTCCAACAGGAGATCTCAATAGAGTACATTCACTCTACCATGAGCTTCCAATAGAGAGTGAATTGGGAGAAGAGATCCCAATAGACTACATTCACTCTACCATGAGCTTCCAATAGAGAGTGAATTGGGAGAAGAGATCCCAATAGACTACATTCACTCTACCATGAGCTTCCAATAGAGAGTGAATTGGGAGAAGAGATCCCAATAGACTACATTCACTCTACCATGAGCTTCCAACAGAGAGTAAATTGGATGAAGAGATCCCAATAGACTACATTCACTCTACCATGAGCTTCCAATAGAGTACACTCACCTTACCATGGGGTCCCAACAGAGTGCAGCTACTCTACCATGTCCTTCTAATAGAGTTCATTCCCTCCACTAGGAAGATACTAGGTCCCAATAGAGAACGTTCACTCTACCAAGAGTTCACAAAAGAGAACGTTCACTCTACCCAGTGGTCCCACCAGAGTGCAGCCACCTACCATGGAGTCCCAACAGAGTGCAGCTACTCTACCATGTGGTTCTAATAGAGTTCAGTCCCTCCACTAGGAGGATACTTCAACAAGAGGTCCCAATAAAATATCTTTACTCGAGTATAAAGTCCCAACAGAATGCAGCCACTGCACCTTGAGGTCCCAATTAAATACATTCACTCTAACATTTGGTTCAAATAGCATGCAGTCGCTCAAACAGAAGGTTCCGATTGCATTCAGCCGCTCTATTATAAACTTCTAATAAAGTTCAGTCACTCTACTTGGTCACCATACCAATAGGTGCCAATACTTCACTATGGGCATCCAATTGTGTGCATTCGCTTTACCATGAGAATCTAAAACCATGCAGCCACCCTGCAATTAGGATCCATTAGCCTGCAGCCACTGTACCTTGTGGTCCCAATAAAGTACAACCACTCCACCATGAGGTCCCAACAGAGTGCAGTCACTTAGGTAACAATAGAGGTTGTTACAATGGAAAATTTGGGCAAATTACACAATGTAATGCTAATGTTAGGAGCATTGTCTGAGTGATATGGTGAGGATCTGGCCATATGGGTCTGCCCATAAGAATAAACTGTCCATCAGATACATGTTAACCCTTTTTTACGCTGTGTGATTGGGCACTGATCCTTCACTCTTGTAAAGAATATAGTTGGATATACACAGAATTTATCCTGCCAGGTACATTGTCAGGGTTCAAAACGGGTAAATAATTGTGAGGGAGATGCCCACCTATGGGTACCTACAGATACATATAAAATAAACTTACGACAGCGGCTGGGCTTGTCCATATCTGTCCAGGTCCCGTCTGGCTGGCATTTGCGTACTTTTGGACCAGATATCTCCCGTTCTCCACGGCAAACAAATTCAATTTCATAATCCACTGGAAGCGACTCTACCGCTTTTACCTGAGAAAGGGTGAGACCTCTGTAACGGATCCCCCCGTCTCTAGGGGGGTGTATGATCCGGCATCCTACAATGGAGTGAGAAGGAACAGTTAATGCACAGATTATAAATAGTTGTTTTCTCGCTGTACACCACATGGCTCGGGCTTATTACATCTTGATCACTGGTACCTCGACCACCATTAGCAATTTCTGGCCCCGTATTAGGTAAACTTCCTGGGCCCTGTCCATGGTATCTAAAATTGCCAGCATTGCAGAAGTCAAGCTCTTTTGATAGGGACCTGATACAGAAGTACCATTTGTCCCCCCTAAAGCAGCCCTGACTGATACTGTTGTACATATACTGTAAATACAGCTTGTAAAGTGGCGTCTTCGGGCCATTTTATCTCTGCTTCCTTCCATAGTCTTCTTTTTACCCTCTATGATTCTTTCTGATCTGTTCTTCTCCCTAGATTGTATCTCTGCCCCTCTAACATTTTCCTCTTGCCAAGCTTTCTAGATCTCCTTTTATATGATTTCTCTGCTCCGGATAATCCTCTGCCTTTCTCTTCTCTCCTTCTTCATATTCCCAAACTCATCCCAACCCCTTTTTTCTGCTTTATAACTCTCTCTAGGCTGCGTCTCTGCTTCCTTCTGCTCTCTTTACAAACTCTGCTCTTCCTTTTCTCAAGTTCTCTACATCTCATTCATTTGTGTAGGCTGTATCCCTGCCCCCCTCTTTCCCCAGCTTACTCTTCTTACTTTGTCTCTTCCTCTTCCCAAGCTATTATAATTGCCTTTTCTCTGATATATTCCTCTCCATAGACTGCATTTTTGCCCCTCTCTTTCCCTGACTCATTCTCCTTACTCTGTCCTTTTCCTTTCCAAAGTTTTCTGCATCTCACTCTCTGATCTATTTTTCTACTTTCCCCAACTCAGTCTTCATACACTGTACTCCGCCTTTACTCTACTTAATACTCTATATTTCGTCTTCTTAAACTCTTTAGTCTCTTTCTCTTTGGTCATTTCCCCTTTGTATCTTCATGCCCTTTCCATACTCTTCTTGCTCTTCCCAAACTCTCTTCATCTCCTCCGCTCCGGTCTTTTCCTTAGGCTGTATCTCTGTCATTCTCTTCCTCTTCTCCAGCTCTCTTCATCTCTTTTTCAGTCTGTTTCTCTACCTAGGCTGTGCCTCTGCCCCTCTCAAATCCATACTTTCTCCATCCTCTGTCTTCTCACATTCCTCTGATCCTCTCTGATCCAGTCCTCTCCCTGGAATGTCTATGTGGCCTTCTCTTTCCCCAATTTACTATTCTCTGTCTCTGGCCTCCTCCCAAGCACTCTAGATCTTCTCTCATTTATTTCTCTCCTTAGGCTGTATGTCTTTCCTCATTTTCTCTTCCTGTTCCTAATTTCTCTTTATCTCTGTCTGGTCTATTTGTCTCCCTAGGCCAAGCCTCTGTACCTCTCATCTCAAACCATCTCTATCCTCTGTCTCCTTATCTTCCTAAACTCTGTTAATCTCCTTCTCCACTCTTTATCTCATTCTCTCTGAACAAGTCTACTACTTAAACTGTATATCTGTTCCTCTCCTCTCTCATCTCACACTCCATTCTATGTCCTCTACCCCTTTCCAAAGCTTTCCTCTCTGATCTCTTCCTCTCCTTAAACTGTATCTCTGCCCCTCTATTTCCTCAATTTACTCTCCATTCTCTGTCTTGCCTTTTGAATTTTTCCCAAGCTCTCTCGGTCCCCACTTTTATTTTTTCCTCTTCTCTCCATAAACAATTTCTGCCTCTATTTTTCCCTGACTCGTTCCCCATTTTCTGGCTCTTCCTATTGCTAAGTCCTCTCCATCTCTTTTCTGGTCTATTTCTCTCCTTAGGTTGTGTCTTCATGCCCTCTACATACTGTTTCTCTTGCTCTTCCCAAATTATGTGTCTCTGACCCTCTCGTCTCCATACCTTCTCTATCCCCTGTCCTGTCATTTTCCAAAACTCTCCTAATCTCCTTCTCTCTGGTCTAATCTCCTCTTATGTCCATCCCCTCAATGTATTTGGTCTCTTCATCTCCTTCTCCCTGGTCTGTTCCTCCTCTGCCCCTCTCATCTCCATACCTTTTCCATCC
Source organism: Pyxicephalus adspersus (assembly GCF_032062135.1). Lineage (NCBI taxonomy): Eukaryota > Metazoa > Chordata > Amphibia > Anura > Pyxicephalidae > Pyxicephalus > Pyxicephalus adspersus. The sequence goes on from NC_092871.1 coordinate 7,934,674, forward strand.
TGTGTATCCTCATCTTCCTAAACTCCATTAATCTCACTCTCTCTGTTTGATACTACTCTTATCTCCATAACCTCTCTTATTCTTCCTCTTCCATAGCTCTCTTTATGTACTTTCCTCCAGTCTCTTCCTTTCCCTAGGTTGCATTTCTGCCCTTCTCTTCCCAAGCTGTTTCATATACTTTCCCCTAGTCTGTTCCTCTCCCTAGGTTGTGTCTCTGTCCCTCTAATCTCCATACTTTATCCATCCTCTGTCTCCTCATCTTCTTTGGCTCTTATAACCTCTGGTTTACTCTCCTCTTATCTCCATATTCAGACTCTCCTTCCCAAGCTCTCTTCATCTCCTTCTCCCTAGTCTGTGTCTCTGCCCAATCCATCTCCATTCTTTTCCATCCTCCATCTCCTCATCTTCCAAAACTTTCGTAATCTCCTTCTCTCTGGTCTAAATGCCTCCAAAGAGGTCCATACCCTCTCAGTATTTTGTTTCTTCTTCCCAAGCTCTCTTCATTTCTATCTCCCTGGTCTGTGCCTCTTCTCCATGGGCTGTGCCTCTGCTCCTCTCATCTCCATACCTTTTCCATCCTCTGTCTACTCATCTTTGTAAACTCTATTAATCTCACTCTCTCTGTTTGATACTCCTCCTATCTCCATACCCTCTCTTATTCTTCATCTTCCCTAGCTCTCTTCCTCTCGCTAGGCTGTATCTCTGCCCTTCTCTTTCTCTTCCTCTTGCTAAGCTGTTTTCAGCTCCTGTCTCCCAGTTTGTTCCTCTCCCTAGGCTGTGCCTCTGTCCCTCTCATCTCCATACCTTCTCCATTATCCGTCTCCTCATTTTCCAAAACTCTATTAATCCCATTGTCCCTGTTTGTACTCCTCTTATCTCCATACCCTCCCAAAATCTTCCTCTTCCCTCCAGTCTGCCCCTCTCCATACCATCTCCACCCTCTGTCTCTTCATCTTCCTAAACTCCATTAATCTCCTTCTCTCTGGACTATTCCCCTCTATATTTCCATCCTCTCTCTTCCCATCTTCTTTTCTCCAATCCGTTCCTCTTTGTATGTCTGCCTCTTTCCTTCCCTCTCTATTCTCTCTCCATTTGTTCATCTATCTCTTCTCTTCCTGATCTCTCTTCATCTCTCCCATTCTCTCTCTCTCTCTCTCTCAGTCTCTCTGTCTCTGCCAATTTTTGTGCCATCCAAGTGTATTCCCCGTTTCTTCTCCCTTCCCATCTCCACCATGATCTTCTCCCCATCCCACCTCCCTTCCTCTCCTTCAATAAATGTCTTCCTATCGGTCATGTCAGTACACTGCTCTGTGTGTCTCTGGAATGACGGCATATTCAGAGTGACAAGAGCTAATGTGCCCTTAAACAGAACAATGTCTCGGATGGAGAGCTTTGGAGGCTCCATCAGGATAGGGGCCCCGTAGGTACCTTCTAATCATGTGATTTGTCTCCGGCACATTTTCTTCCCTATTTACCCCAGGGCTTGCTTTAGCTGGAATTGCCCAGGGCCCCAAATGACAGAATGGCAAAGCTGCAAATTGTCAAAATGTGCATTTGGGACCCCCACAATATTTGCCTTATTTCTCCAAATTCATCCCTGTTCCACTCACCCAAAGCGTCTCTCATACCCCACACTCGTCTCTCACCTGTTGTGCTGTTGTTTGCTGATCCATAAACACGAGACAGCCAGAGCAACAAGAGAAGAGCGCAACTGTGCGTCATCTGGAAACACAAGAACAAAAATAAAAATGATTGGATGAGAGCCAATCACACGGATCTGTGTTTATCCGAAGAAAAGAACGATTATACGAAAGGTGGAGAGCAACCAGCTTTGGTCTTAATGAGTTCCGGACATCACATAGGTATCAATGATCCCTAATCAATACAAAATTCCGGTATTAAATTGAAATATAAATTATTCTTGCGCCAGAAGGACAGAGCCATAATTGTTCAGGCATCATCCGGGGTCACCATCTACTTGGGCTTGCTCACAGATGACATAATCATATATGGTTGCTTCACAAATGTCCGACACAAATCAGCTCCTGCTGCACCCACTCAATTTGCTACTTGCTATGATGTTGCAGTCTGATCACAGGAAGGGAGAGAAAAGGTTCCTCCTACCTGCAGCAGACTGATGACATCATCTCAGCCTAGGCAGAGTCACTGGACGAAAGACTGTCATGGGTAAGCCTGGGTGATCCAGCAAACCCGCAACTGAATTGCTATCAGTAGCCAGAAAATTTTAATGCTGAACCAGATCAATTCCAAGTTTGCTGGATCCCCCGGGTTCTCATGATAGCCTATCTTCTCCAGCTTTAATAAATCAGGCTCACTGCATGTCTGTTTTGTCAATCAGCTTTTCCTCCTGGTGACTTTTCTGTTTTTTAAGCTTAGATCTGCCTTACATTCTAAGTAGGGTGGCGAAGGTTGGGCACCATGTACAATGAAATTAACCCTGGATACCAAAATAAATGGAGGTATAATTAGGATCCAGGAAAGAGTGGGTAAGGGTAGTCACCAAGAAGGAAAGGGTTAAGGTTAGACATGAGGGGGGTGGGGAGGGATTAAAGTTAGGCAGCAGGATAGGATTTCAGCACTTTAAATAGATTGTAAGCTCTTCAGGGCAGGGCATTGTAAGCTCTCCTCCTCCTGTGTCACTGTCTGTATTTGTCTTCCCTTTTTAATGTACAGCGCTGCGTAATAGGTTGGCGCTATATAAATCCTGTTTAATAATAATAATGATAAAAATCACACCAGAACATTTGTTGCACATGTGCAGATCTATGTGCACATGCTTAGAGGTCTGAGCACCAGTCACTGGAAAAAGATTGCAGTGGCAAACAATCAGAAATAAACTTTTTCATGCAAAAGAATAGCGATCAGAGTTTTATTTTTGCGCATTCCATTGCTGCAAAAATAATTTTGTTTAATTTTGTTCCTTTTTTTGCCATGGCGATTCAGATAATATTTGGAATTCCAATGCAAATGGCAAACTTATCACTGCCTGCTATACATTGAACATCAGTCTAGGATCAGCTAAGTAGCTCCTCGTATCATTCATGTGAGTAAGTATCCACGCACTTTTGCTCACACACTCAGACACGTCATCCATTTGTACCTTTGTGGTTCATCCCGCCTCCTGTTTATTGTGTTTGGTAAATCAGCCATTGGGCCTGATTTGTTAGAGCTCTCCAAGGCTGGAGAGAATACACTTTCACCAGTGAAGCTGGGTGATCCAACAAACCTGGAATGGATTTCTTCAATGTCATTTGCTATTTGCTAGATGCTTTCAATCCTGGACCAGATCGATCCCAGGCTTGTTGGATCACCCAGCTTCACTGGTGAAAGTGTATTTACTCAAGCCTTGGAGAGCTTTAATAGATCAGGGCCATTGTGTTAATCCCTATGGAAATGTATAAATCTCTGATAGCAGAAGTAAAGGATGCACAGAACAACCAGCAGGCTAGGTCTCCTATTATTAAGACTTGATTACAAGAATTAGAAAAAGGTATAATAAAAGTACAAAAGACAATGACATATAATAAGAGTGTATATATAAATTATATATATATATATATATAAATATATATACACATACACACACACACATATACATGCATACACACACAGTGCATGACAATTGCCAACATACAAAATCTGATCATTGTTTGATAAATAGGGAAATCAGATTCTGCTTGGTGGCAATAGCCATTCCCTATATACACTAAAAGGCTGATCAAATATTCAATTAGTATGAATTAGGTATCTGATCACCATATTTGAAAGTATTATACATGGCCTATTCATATTAGCTGCGGCCCACTTTTAAAAAGTAGCAACCACAACAAATTTGGTGGATGGGTGTTTAGAACAACACCACTGATCTCCATTTTGTCCTTTGGTTTTGTTTGCATGGGGAGCAGGGTGGCTCAGTGGTTAGCTCTCCGGTTTCCTCCCATATTCCAAAAACATGGAGTTAGGTTAATTGGCTTCCCCCCAAAATTGACCTTAGACTGTAATAAAGACATATGACTATGGTAGGGACATTAAATTGTGGACCCCTAAGGACAGCTAGTGATATGACTATGGACTGTGTACAACGCTGTGTAATATGTTGGTGCTATATAGATACTGTGTAATAATTTACCACTGTTAGTGGCGCACGCTATAAATGCTGCAGTAAAATGATACAATGTGGATCATTTTAATAATGATATTAATGTGGATCCCCTGCTCATTCATTAAAGTAACGGTCCTTTCACCCCCATGGAACCATTTGGTTGGCCAACTGTACTGCAGGTAACCCAATTTGCACTCAGCACTATTTAACGAAAGTAACCACTCCGCCAAAAATAAAGGGTCACTTTTGGGAAGTGTTCTATGATTTGCTGCAGCCGCAGCTACATGCAAGCAATAGTTCCCAACTGATCCCATTTACTTGAATGGCAATGGTTGCGATTGTGGTTGAGCCATAGAATGCTGCGGCTCACCCTGGATCTGAAATGGCCCTAAAGAATACGTCAGCTGATTGACAATTTTATCAGCAGGGCAATGTCAATAGTTAGTACTGCAAAAATAAATGGCTTTATAGATTTTATTTACAGATTCATAATACTATTATTAGAAGCTGGTAGAAAGAAGATTAACAAAATCGATTTATTGATCTATTTCTGCCCCTCATTCTGCTTCATAGTTAGGCAAAAATAATGAAACATTACTCCAATAAAAATAAAAATGCCCCATATTAGCAGATTGATTGAAAGGTTTTAAAGAGTTAATATAACATGCTGCACTTCTTCCGCCAGGATCCCAAATTTCCTGCCCTTTAGGTAACATACAATGGTATCACTTACTTTTGCCATTTTAAAAATTTTTGTGCTTGTTCTCTGCCTCATCACATGCTCAGGGTGCTCGAATCACATTGTGGAAACCATCCGATTTTTGGTGTTTCGGAAGAGATCACATGACCTGGGTGGTTAAAAAAAATGGATTTGTTACCAAGAAGCAGAAACATTGAATTCCACAATGATGGTTGGACTTAAAGTGACCCTGTCATTAGGATGCACAGGGGCCGGTCTTTTAATGAATGATGGTTGCCTGCTTATGTCTGCCATCCCTACTTTTGAGTCAAAGAGCGGGAATATGAATGCAATGGATGAGTCTTGGAATTGCTTTGTCTTTTCCGGGTCATTAGCTTGGAAGGCTTTGTAGCCAATGCAGTTAGCATGGCAGCCAGACATCTGGTAAGGCAACCTACCTCATTCTCTAATGACGGGTTTCTTTTAAAAAGGTCCTTCTAGGGCACACATAAAGTACCTCATCGGCCTCCTGCTCCCCAACAATACCGGCTTGAAAAAGAAAAGAGTTCTCCCCAAAAAAGTAAAATCCGGCCCCCTCCAATGCTCCCTGGGGGCACAGGTAAAGAGATAAGAGCTGGACATCCCTCAAGAAAGAACAATGGGGTGGGGTACATTCTTATGGGGGGGTCCTAGCCATTGCAGGAAGGTGCGGAGATGTCACCCATGCCATCTAAAAGAGATAAAGACCAAGGACAAGGTGTTGTTTCTTTTTTTGGAGAGATTTGGGGGGAACTTTTAATACATATATATTGGGGAGCAGAGAAGCAGAATTTCCATTTGTAAAATTAAAAAAAAACACAATAAGCTGAAATACCTTTGTCTGAAAAATGTCTCTACCACCTCCCATCTGCATTTTGTGCCCTGAAGTCATGAAATTCAATTATTTTGGGTCAAAGTGGAACTACTTATGGAGAGGCAGACAGAAGGATGTTTTCAGGCTGATATCTTGTGGTGCTAAAGGTTCATTTTATTGTAAATTGAAAACCTGCTGATAAAGTGCATATTCTGCTATGGTTAATAATTAAAAGCCAAAACCTTGCTGGCTGATACAGAGAAGCTTTTATTTTCCACGACAGATGAGGGGCCCTGGGCTGATGGGACCCCAACAAGAGGAGCACAATATTATACATATATGATCATAACATGATCTGTACTGGAGTACAAAAGTCATTTTTATATTTAAAATGCAATTTTGGAGAAAATAACATAATATGTTTTCTGCATTCAGAAACAGCGAGCAGGCAGGACACCACCTGACCCTTCTAAATAAAACATACTTGTCTGTCTGTTCACAATCTTGCACTAATGTTTGTGCAGCTCAGTGCAGGATACCAGGACATAACGGGTATTCTGGTATCCCCAGGGGCTGCTGGATTTGAATGAACTCCCATGCACAGGAGTTACATCCTTCAAGCCTGGTCAATGAAGATGGCTGATGATCCAACACCTGGAGAAGGACTGGGTGAAGATGATGAAGCGAAGACAGGTGAGTGTAAGTAAATCAGGCAGGTAAGTTTATTTTATAGTTGAAAGGACAACACCTTTCTGACCTGATATAAAAATACTCCCCTAGCCGCTCTCTTCGCTCCTCCAATGACCTACTAATGACTTCCTCACTCATAACCTCGTCACACGCACGGCTCAGAGACTTTTCTAGAGCTGCCCCTGTTCTCTGAAATAGTCTTCCTCATCCTATTCAGCTTGCTCCTACTTTCTGCTCATTTAAAAGAGAACTCAAAACCCAACGCTTCAACCTCACCTACTCGCCTTCTGCTGTCTCCTAAAACCTTCACCACTTCCCACCAATCCATATCTCTCCCATTGTGTGATACTTCCCACACCTCTTAGATTGTAAGCTCTTCAGGTCAGGGTCCTCTCCTCCTCCTGTGTCACTGTATCTGTCTGTCATTTGCAACCCCTATTTATTGTACAGCGCTGTGTAATATGTTGGCGCTATATAAATTCTGTTTATTAATAATAATAATAATAATAATAATCACCTGTTCATTCTGCAATAGAGGATGTGCCTGGTTGCAGTTTTGCTTTTCAGGTTTTCGTTTTTCTGAATTCCTCTGCAAGATCTGTATTTTTTTTTTTTTTAAATGGACAACACGACATGTGAGGGGAGCAGTGCAGGAATGGAAAGTCTTGGAATCTCTACAACAATAATCACTCTATGAGTGTATAATATAATGATACATCTACGTCACGCAACCCGGGAGGCTCTTGGCTGCTCCTTCTGCACATGCTCGAGCATGTCAGGCATGCGCAAAAGGAGCCCTTTCATCAACAGAAAAAAAAATGCCGATCTCACGTATGCGCAGTGCGAGATTGGGTGACACAGGAAGAAGAACCCGGAAGGAGAAGAAAGAGGAGAAGATGTTGGCATCTGACGCACTCCTTCTGTGCCGGGTTGAAGACAGATACCGAGGAGACGCGGGACCCGATGAAAGAAACCTCCTGACGGTCAGACTGATCTGCGGGGTTGAAGGAAAGTGTGATCTTTTTGTTTTGGGGTTTACTTCCACTTTAAGTAAGCTTTGGGTGATTTCCTAATATCGTCCATGGTGTTACTGAACAGTGCGAGATCATGAGCAGCCATACAAGAGCTTATTCCAAAAGCAAGCATGTGATAATGCAATTGGTTTTTTCCTTTACAATAGGCTTGGCCTACACACAGAACCCCAACCTGGTTTATTTAGGTAAAAAAGGTAGTTTTTGCAATGACGTGCTTTTCACAAAGATGCAAGGGGACCACTTTGACTGGTTGATAGGCTGTCCTTGTTCGCACCAATCTAAAACTGTTCTGATGCAAGCCAACTTCTCTTAAGCTCTTATAAAGAAGCAAGAGACCACAGCAGCAGAGAAGTTTTATTAAGCAAGACTAGGCCAAAACTGTACTGGGGACACAAGGCCAAAACTGTACTGGGGACACAAGGCCAAAACGTACTGGGGACACAAGGCCAAAAACATACTAGGGTCACAAGGCCAAAAAGTACTGGGAACACAAGGCCGAAATGTACTGGGGACACAAGGCCAAAATGTACTGGGGACACAAGGCCGAAATGTACTGGGGACACAAGGCCGAAATGTACTGGGGACAAAAGGCCTAAAAGTACAGGGAACACAAGGCCAAAAACATACTAGGGTCACAAGGCCAAAAAGTACTGGGGACACAAGGCCAAAATGTACTGGGGACACAAGGCCTAAAAGTACTGGGGACACAAGGCCAAAACCGTACTGGAGACACAAGGCCAAAAACATACTAGGGACACAAGGTTGAAAAGTACTGGGGACACAAGGCGGAAAAGTACTGGGGACACAAGGCGGAAAAGTACTGGGGACACAAGGCGGAAAAGTACTGGGGACACAAGGCCAACTAGTACTGGGGACACAAGGCCGAAGCGTACGGGAGACACAAGGCCGAAGCGTACGGGAGACACAAGGCCGAAGCGTACGGGAGACACAAGGCCGAAACATACGCAAACACAAAACTAGGCTAAAAGGTACTGGAGACACACAGCAAGGGAAGGTGTCATTGGTCAGCCATGTTGGAGGTGCAGTTTTCTATGTGTAGAGTGTAAAAGAATTATAATATGAACATTTCCAGTGGTCAGTCATGTTGGGGGTGCTGTAGTTTTTTTATGTATAGAGTGTAAAATAACTGAATAATGATTATGCCAAGTAGTCGGCCATGTTGGTGGTGCAGTTTGCTATTTGCAGGATGAAAGAAAATTGTACTATGATTGATACTATGATATTATGATGATACTATGTCCAGTGGTCAGTCGTTTTTGGGGTGTAGCATTCCATGTATAGAGCACATTGCTCATTACTCAAGGAACCCTGTAGCAACCTCTGGGGGAACACTGGTTGAGAAATGTGGGTCCAGAGTGGGTTAGAATTGTTTTATGACCATGCCCAGTGGACGGTCGTGTTAGAGTTGTCCAATGGTTGGTCATGTTCGAGGCGTAGAGTTCAAAATATATAGTGTAGTAGAAAAGTTTGGCGATCATGACCAGTGGTTGCTCATGTTCGAGGCATAGGGTTCTATATATATAGTATGTATGGTGATCATGGTCAGTGGTTGGTCATGTTGGAAGTGGAGGGTTCTATACATATATATAGTGTAATAGAAATGTATGGTGATCATGACCAGTGGTTGGCCATGTTTGAGGTGTAGGGTTCTAAATATTAAGTGAAATAGAAATGTACGGTGATCATTAACAGTGTTTGGTCATGTTGGTAGTATAGCATTCTATCTATAGAATAAAAGAAAATTATAATATGATTATGTCCAGTGGTCAGTCATGTTGGCGATGTTGTAGTATTCTGTTTGGAGTGTAACACTATTGTATGGTGATCATGTCCAGTGGTTGGCTATGTTGGAGGTGTTGATTTTAATATATTACGTGTAAAAGAAATGTATGGTGATCATGTCCAGTAGTCGGTCTTGTTGGTGGTCTGGCATTCTATCTATAGAATGAAAGAAAATTCCTTTATGATCTTGTCCAATGGTCTTCATGTTGGTGGTGTTGTATACAGCTTAATAAAATGTATAGAGGTCAGCATACTCCTGTAAGTCACATATATATAAAACTTAAGATAAATCTTTAACAACGAGAAGACCTTTCCCCCATAGCACTCCATCCTTCCATTGTCTATGATCAGATACTCCTGACTTTACAGAACACTGATGTGTGTGCACCTCTGCTGCATTAAAATGAAGGTCAAAAATCTCAGGTTCCGTCAAGATAGGGAAATAGAATATATTTATAGATCGTTACAGGACATCAGTGGAAGATTCTTTCCCTTACTTTGTGGCAGTTTCTGAGCACATCATCACTTTTTAGAAATGCCTAAGCTACAAAAAGCCACTAAATGTAATAAATAAAGTTGCCTATCTGCCTGGTAATATTCCCAAACACACATTCAAAGCTGCAATTGTTTTTATAGGTAAACACTGTGTGTGAGGAGGTTTGTGAAATCTGGGTACAAAATATGGCTCAAAGTATGTTGGTCTTCTACAATGATGGAGTTCAGGTGTTGCCATGTATGGGTAGTGCTAATGCTCCAGCATGCAAGGCTATCTAGAAAATTGTGCATTTCCAACATAGCAGTTTGTAGAAGGCCTATTTCTTGTGGACACCGCATTGCAAAACCTTGGACATTAAAATAGAGTACCACCATTCCTTTTGTGGCAATCAGGAGCCCTTATCCTCCCTGGAAGGCTTTCTACAATTTTGTGGAGGGTTGTCTGTGGGATTTTGTGCCCATAAAACCAAAATCATATTTGTAAGCCAGGGTATTGATGTTGGATAAGACCTGGTTTAAAATTGGCATTACAGATCCACCCAAACATGCTGATTAAGGTTGGGGTCGCCGCTCCGTGTTCAGTGGGGTTGGGGTCGGGGCTCCGAGTTCAGTAGGGTTGGGGCTCTGAGTTCAGTAGGGTTGGGGTCGGGGCTACGCCTTCAGTAGGGTTGAGGTCGGGGCTTTGTGTTCAGTCGGGGCTCCGCGTTCAGTGGGGATGGGGCCGGGGCTCCGCGTTCAGTGGGGATGGGGCCGGGGCTCCGCGCTCAGTGGGGATGGGGCTGGGGCTCCGCGCTCAGTGGGGATGGGGCCGGGGCTCCGCGCTCAGTGGGGATGGGGCCGGGGCTCCGCGCTCAGTGGGGATGGGGCCGGGGCTCCGCGTTCAGTAAGGTTGAGGTCAGCCCTCTATGCAGGACACACCATTCCCTCCACAACAAAACCAAGTCATTATGGAGTTGGAATAGAATGTGGCCTTCACCAGAATAGGGGTGAGGCCTTTTATTGCAACAAAAGGGCGGTGGGACCCCATAATAATGCCCATGATTTTGGAATTTAGCGTCTACAAGAAAAGAGCATTCCCTAAACCAGTGGTTGCCAACTTTTTTGGACCCACGTACCACTAAATTTACCGGCTCCGGACCGTTTATGCCGGGTGTCACTCAAAGGGGAAGAAACTTCCCCCATAGTGACATCATGATGCCGGAACCCACCTACTCTCCCATCACAGGTCTGAGTCTCCAATGGAAGAGAGGGGAAGTTGTGTCCAGAGACAAGCCGCCCACTTTCCTGAGCCTGCGATTCATACGGGGGACATGGTCTGCGGCTCTGGCCGGTGTACCATGTGTGGGGGGCACACCAGCCAGAGCCGCGGATCACCGGTGTGCGACCGCTCCTCTAGACTGTTACCATAAATTAGAGAGTGAACAATATTTTACAATGTTTTATAATGACTTTTGTGTGTGGTGGGGTGTATACAGTATATATATACGATTACAAAATTATATTAAAGTATAGAAAGTTACCCGCTATAGGATTGTGACGTATACAATGTGTTATAGTGCATACAGGCCAGGTCCAGCTGTGGGTGTGTAATGTATACATTGTATATAATGAGATATAAAATATAAACTTTGTATGCACAATAATTTATATTATATATGGTGTATATAGATGATTGTATAATGTATATTGTACTATACACAGTGCTATGGGAGTGTATTATATACAGTGCATTATAGTACACAGGTCAGGTCCAGCTGTGGGATACATGATGTCTGTAGCACACTATAGTATCCCAGCTGTGGGTGTGTAATGCATACACTTGGATATAAAATATATACCTTGTATACACCATAATACATAATATATAATATATGATACACTTGGATATAAAATTTATACCTTGTATACACCATAATACATAATATATAATATATGATACACTTGGATATAAAATTTATACCTTGTATACACCATAATACATAATATATAATATATGATACACTGGGATATAAAATATGTACCTTGTATACACCATAATATATAATATATAATATATGATACACTGGGATATAAAATATATACCTTGTATAAACCATAATACATAATATATAATATATGATACACTGGGATATAAAATATATACCTTGTATACACCATAATATATAATAGAGGACACACTGGGATATAAAATATATACCTTGTATAAACCATAATACATAATATATAATATATGATACACTGGGATACATAATATACAAAGTTTATCATCATATACACCTGCCATGTCCTGCTGTAGGTGTGGGGCACATGATGCCTGTATGTGTAAAATATACATTTTATATACTAAGATACATATTATATATATATTGTATATACCATATAACATACACAGTGTATAATAGTATGTAATATAATGTATATAAGTGTAATGTATACATTGTATATACTGGAATACATGAGGCATGTAGCATACTATAGTATACAAGCTGCAGGTGTGTAATGTATACACAATAATATATAACATATACATTGTATACACAGAGATATATAATATACACAGTGCATTTTATGATATACAAGCCGTGTCCAGCTGTGGGTGTGGGATACATGATGCCGGTAGTATATAAGCTGCAGGTGTGTAATGTGTACACTAGGATATAAATTATATACTTTGTACACACTATGATATGTAATATATACAGTGTATACACTATGATACACAGGGGCACATAATATATACAGTATATTATAATATATACAGGTCCTGCTGTGGGTGTGGGGTGCTTGATGTCTGTAGTACACTATAGTATACCAGATGTGGTTATGGGATGTATACAATGTATACACAGGGATATATAATATATACAATGTATACACTATGATGGGTAATATCATATATAAACAGTGTATTATATATAGGCTGTGTCCTGCTGTGGGGTACATGATGCTGGTAGTATGGTATGGTATGGTAGAGTATGGTATGGTATAATATAGTATACCAGCTGCGGGTATGGGATGTATACAATGTACACAAGGAAATATAACATATACATTGTATACACTATGATACACAAGGTTACATAACATATACATGCCGTGTCCAGCTGCGGGTGTGGGATACATGATGCCTGTAGTATACAAGCTGCAGGTGTGTAACATATACAAAGTATACACAAGAATACAAGATATATACATTGTATACACTATGATACACAATATACACAATGTATAACAAAATGTACAGACTGTGTGTGTATATAAAACATTATATAATGTATGTTACAATCACCAGGTTGTACAATGTATACACAGATGGTTACACAATGTATATCAGTATACAGTATAAATACCCACCTGCTCGGGGTGTGGGGTGTACACCGGGATTATATAATGATAGTATAGTATATATACCCACCTGCTCGGGGTGTAAACCGGGATTATATAATGATAATATAGTATATATACCCACCTGCTCGGGGTGTACACCGGGGTTATATAATGATAATATAGTATATATACCCACCTGCTCGGGAATTTCCAAGATGGCGGTCTGGTGGGGTTTTCCGGTTTGCAGTGGTTAGCACCTATTAAAAGTGAGTCAAAGAAAAACGGGTGAACTGGCAGCAGATTCCCCGTCTCATTCATGAGCGGTGGGAAAGGCTAACTGGTGTGATCCAATCCCAGAATAACTTCTATAGAAAGTTGTGAAAAACATAATGGTGGCTAGGAGAGATGGGTGCCAGGGCACGCAGGGCATCTCAGCTTGCCATGTACAGGGCGGCATAGCTGCAAATGAACCGGTGTCCATGCCAAACCCTGTCCACTGTCGGAAAATGGCAGTGTAAGGGAATTGAACCAGTTGATGGAAGAAAGTGGACTGGTCACGTTTTCTCTTTGCTCATGAAGGTGGCTGAGTTTGTTCCCCGTTACCTGCGGAAGAGATGGAAGCAGGGTGCACTATGGGAAGAAGGAAGGCAGGTGGGGGTAGCTTGTCGGATACCCCAGCACACCTGTGTTGCCTATGGTGGAAAAAGGTGGCTCTGCACCAGGACTACACTGCAAGAGAATAAAGTTGAGTTTGCTGGTTGGCATCACTGTATTTCTTCCCATAATCCTCTGCTGTAATTATTGGGTCTCTTAATACCCTTAGAGAGCAGGTCTCCACTGACAGCAGAGGGGGCATTTGTAAATGTGGCAGGGAGGAGGTGGGGGCAGATTGGCAGTACAGTGTGGAATTGGAGGAGCGGGAAGGCTCAGCGTACATGAAGGAGCAGCGTGTCACCTTGTCGCCAGCTGTGCCCGACAGATCTCTGTCAGCACGCTCTGCTCGCACTCTCTGCGTGTCACCTCGTGTGTCTGCCGCAGATAAGGCCCTCCTGTGGTCTTGCCCGTGACGTTCCCCTCTTTGGGAATTTATTCATATTTTTCTCCGTGACTGAGAACAAACCACTAACGCGTTTTGAATTTTATGATGTTTCCCCGCTGCTGTTTTTTAAGAAATAAGAGAGAGAAGCTGAATCTTGGAGCTCAGCGAGAATGTAAACTAAGTTGAAAGCCGTAGCCCCAGGCCCGACTCAATCACATCACAATGCATGCGGGGCCGTGAGCTTTATCTGTGTCCCGCTTGGATATAAGAAGAAGTGTATTGATTCCAATGGCTAAGTGTAGGTCAATGCAGCCAAAATGCAGCATAAATGAATTATTGAAGCACCTGAAGCTGGGGTCACATGACTCTTCAACCCGGTCTACTATGTACCTCTTCTTATTTCCACATTGCCGGGGTCACTTTTTATTGGCTGTCTGCAACAAGGTCCTTTTCTGCATGGCCTGAAGATGATGCCAACAGAGATCGGACTGGCTGGCATGGGCACTACGGTGGTGATTCTCCGGCATAGAAGCAGAGCTGTCAGGGAATTTAGATATGTCTTATCCTTTCTTCTATGTATTTCACCTCTGTACCGCTTGCCTGGAGTTCTCTTTAACTCTCTATAAGCATTCACATAAAAGGTGTACATCACATGCGGCGTTCTTGCTGTGCATATACATTTATTAGCAAGCTATATGCTATTTATCAGATTCCAGCCATACACATCACTTCTATATTACAGCTACTTTAATGTTATATATATATTACAGATGTAAGGATTTCATATAAAAAAATGTCTTGATAATGGTGGTTGCCTATGTCAACCACAAACACTCTCCCATTGAGAGGGATTTATTAAACCCCTTAAAGACTGGAGAAGATAGACTATCATGGGTTAGCCTGAGTGATGCAGCAAACTTGGAATAGATTTGGTCCAGGATCGAAAACTTTGGCCAAATAATGATTTCTAGAAAACCCAAGTGTGCTGGATCATCCAGGTTCTCTAATGATAGTCTATGTTCTCCAGTCTTGGAGAGTTAAAATAAATCAGACCCATTGTATCTACTGCTCTAGAGAAATCCAGCAGAAGTCTGGTCCCTGTGGGCAATGGATACAATTCCTTATGGACAGATTCTATACACTGATCAGCTAAAACATTAAAACCATGGAGAGGGTATGTAACTCCCAATATTTGGTTGCCTGCAAAGATTGGGGGGGGATATAACAGGCAGCAAGCGAACAGTCACCTCATGTAGTACCAAAAGTGATTTAAAAGTAAATTGCCACCTAGGTCATGGGCACCCAGGGCCTATCATATGCATAGGATGGGCACAGGCTAGCGAAATAGGTCCACAGCCAAGGATTTGCTATTGTATTACAGAAAAAAGCTAATACTGGCATTGATTGATTGGCCAGGCTGGGATGAAGTTAAATTAGTCCCAGTAGGCACTGGGGTTGCTGGGCACGGCTGCACCCATCAACATGACCTCCTTCACTACTCAAACCAACAACAATGGGCACTTGAGCAGTGTTCAAACCAGATTTTTTTTTAAGCCGGGTGGGAAGAAATTGTAGGCAGGTCACAGCCCTTGTATTGTGACCAACTCATCAGTAACCACCTAAAAACAGCCGGGTGGTCACTGAAAAGTGAAAAGTACCCAGCTAAAAAGGGCAAGAAGCACTATGTCTGTGACTATCTGATTTCCCCGATCCAATACTAACGTCTCAGTGCCATATATACCACAGCACACCTTCAGAAGTCATGCAGCGTCCATGCCTTGGTGGGTCAGAGCTGTACTGGCACCACAAGGGACACCTTGACAATACTAGGCAGGTGGTTTCATGCTTCAGCTGATCAGTGTAGAGAAAGTACCGTTGTGACTTCCATTAAAGTAAGTGTGTATTATATAATAATCATCAGGAACATCTACAGAAAGGATCATAAAACCCGACACAAACGGATCCTTCACCTAAACTCCATAGATGTAGCCTGTTATGATCAATGACATCAGGTAATCAAATGGCAGAGCATTACAAAGCACCCGTACTGCAGCAAACAGATGCAAAAGCTATTTGCCTTGCAGTGCTCACGTTTTTTTATAAGCCCCCCTAAAAGAATAATTATAAAGTAAGACTTATATCCCAGGGTTCTCATGAGCGTCACCATTATTTACCTTGTTGATCCTGCCAAAAGCAGGTTTCTGGTTCTACAGTGACAACGCTCACTGACCACACTGCATTTATGAAAGGGCAGCATTGTGACCAAGACAGGGGGTAGTTATGTAATATGCAGAGTGTTGGACATAGTGATAATTGAAAGTAATGTGAAAGAAGAAGGTCCAGCATTTCGCGAAAACGTGGTAGGCATTTCCTTTACACAGATATAACAAAATTCTTAAATGATTCCCGTGGTCTCATAAGAGAGGTTATATATTAGAGCTTACCTATACGTCAAAGTAGACCTCTCATCCCAAATTGCACAGATCTTCTTTGTCATCCTACCCCCCCTCATCTGAAAAGCTATGGAAAATTAATGAAACAGGCAGCATTTATTTAACAAATAACTTTGTACCTAAAGTGAAGTCCTGGTAAATGAAGCACGGATAACAGGTCATGCTTTATGTAATCAGATATCCAGGAACTTGACTTGGGGGTGCTTCACCTCCTTACGCTATATAAAGATCCTTGGATCTGTAGATTACCCTGAAAGCAGGAAGTGTTTATGTTTACACCCAGCATACCTAGAGCTGTACGACACGGCCACTCATAACTGATACAGCAAGGGCTGCAGTGGCATCCCAAACTTTCTCTCCTCCCGGTCAATCAGAAAGCAGACAGCCTCAGGCTTATTTTTTGGCTGGCATGGAGGAGAGGATGCAACCACAGAGGTGGCTGAACAGGTTTAGGTTACAAGCCACCTGATGCACAGCGCGTGTTGTGTGGCGAGTGTAAACATGATTTCTTGTACACTTCCTGACAGTCATTCTTTAATGAAAACAGGGGGTGGATCACTTCCAAGTCAGTTAAAAAGGAAGTAAACCCCACTATACTCACAGGCAGCGCCATCTTTTTCCTTCCTGGGATCTTTGCCCATCTTGATTGGCTGAGCTAGGATGACATTCATTCAGTCCTGACAAACACAGAGAAGCTGGGATTGCCGGATACCCTGGCAACAGTTCTACAGAGCGATCAGAAAGGTAAGAAGAATGAATATTGCAAAAGGGAGGTCTCCTGTTCCTCTCTGCAATTATGCACGGCCCTACAAAACATTTTCAAAAGTGCAACTTAAGTTCTGCTTTAAGCCCCCTTGCGTTATTCCCAAGTGTGACTCGGGGTGGATTTTACCTGCAAATAGCGGTATTTCCAAGTCACACTGGGGGTAGCTTTAACCTAAAAAAAAAAAAAACCCCACTTACCTTGCTCCATTGTCATCCCGTCGTCCTGATGGTCCTGGGGACACGTCCGTCTTCTTCGATCTTCAACCGTGCAATGCAGAGACGTTCTCCGGGGTTTCCGGGTGACATCAGTGCAGGCGGGGGGGATCGGCGGGAAATTCAAATAATTTTGTATTAAATTCAATACAAAATAGCTGTATTGGGTCCAATACAAAGAAATGTTCATATAATATATAAATAATTATATTATATATGCTACTGTACACTTACATTACATGTTTACCTATTTTTTTTTGTAACATATTTTTGCGTTTTTTTTTTTTAATTTAAAATGTATTATTAAATTTGTTAAATATTGGATAAATTTTGGTGAGTTAGGCCTAAGAATTACAGCAATTAAAAGAAATTAACGCTTTTGCATTGAAATTTGGACTGAACTGGAACGCTAGGGGGGTTAAACTGACTTGTTTCTATAATTTATCTTAAAATAAATGCTGCAGTTTTGTTTACTTTTACATAGCCCTTTAGATAGATGGAGGAGGATGACCTACAAGAGGATTTGTCCACGTTAAGGTGAAAGGTGCTCTTTGAACATTCTGCCCAGACAGCAACACATCAATGCATATTTATTGAAATACAGACATTCTGAGGGCTGCATCAAACAGACAGCGTTCTCATAGCAGCAACAGGCGTCTCCCTTCCCATATACTATTCCCAGTATTCTGTACCATTATTATATGAATAGCTGTAGAACCATCGTACTCTATAAATGATCCTCTTCTGGATCTAGAATGTTCTGTCAGCAAATGTCAGATCTTCATTGTAAGCTTGTCAGTTCTCATTTCCCTTGCTGAGTTCCCATAAGTATTTAAATGCCCATAAAGCAACACTGTAGTGCAACCAACTCCCTTTAGTTTGGCGCTTCCCTTTGTCTTATATCAAGAGCACCTGTTTGTTCTCACCCACATAAGACATGCTTTGTTAGGTTAGATGAAGTCCTTTGATGTATATCTGGTTTGAGCCTCATCCTTGGTTTAGAGGCTGACACTCCTGTGATGGCCGAATGTCCCCCTGCTTCCTCTATCACCAGCTCTCTCCCGGCCCATGCTGCTCTCTCCTTCCTCAGCCTCTATATCTCTTCCATCCAGACTGGTGACATCGCTCAGACCACGCAAGTGCTCTACTGAGTCGCTTTTCTGCAAGTCAGAAGCGATGGTCTGCAAGCTAAAAAGGGAAACCGTGTCAGCGGTTGGGTCCATCTCGCTGTCTGTCATGGGGGTAGGTGCTTCGGCCCCAAGTGGTGGGGCTCTGAGTGTTAGAAGGGGTCCTTTAGTGCGGCGAGCATGGATCTCCTCGCTGATTTGTTCCAAATTACGGAGTGCCGCTGAGTACCGCAGCTTGGCCTGTGACACCGAGACCTCCAGAGATGTGACACGAGATTTGTGTTCCTGTGAAAGAACAAAAGATATAGGTATAGGTATAAGTTACACAGGGTAAGAAAATCTGCTGTAACACTAAGGTCAGAGAGACACTGCAGCCGCAATTACTGGTCACTCCATCTGAAAATGCTAGATTCCTGGCTGTTATGCTCATCCTCTAGCCTCATTACTTTGAGCTGCTACCCTACAGCAAGCATGCCGAAGATTACAGAGATTGCAGTTTGCAGAAAAGGGTTTTATGCTGGAATTTCCCCAATTTGCATATATATTCCCCTTGAAAAGCACTAAACCAGACATAGCCAGGCAGCTAGTATTTTTAAAAGAAAGCTAAGCTGCTGAGTCACAGCTAGGAAGGGGGATCATTACTTTATTACTTAGGTAGGGGAGGAGGTGGAGATCATGTGCAGTTGAGTTACCAAGCCACTTCTGGGAGGGAAGTTCAGCAGAATCTGAGTCAATGAAAGTGGAAAAAAAAGAACTTTGTGTGCTAGTTGCTCCACAGTGCCTACAGTTACAGAGCTAAGTGGGAGAGATAGGCTAGTAATATTCTGAGCTGACCAAACAGTATTCGATTGGACAGCAGATTTACTGGACCATCTACTTAGAAATAAAGCTGCTAGCTATATACATAGGCACCTTAAGTGGACACCTTGTGTTATAGGAATATCTCCTGGATACTGGAGAATTGCTTTTTTGGTATTTAAAATATACAGTAAGTGTACATAGAAAGAGTAAAAAGGAGTGATGACCCATGCACACCACTTTTATGACATCATGTTCATCTGAATAGGGAATATTCATTTATTTACATGTTTGTCACAGAGACCAGCCGGAGCTGATCCTCATCGCACAACAGAGTGTCAGTCACCTCTAGCACCGTGTTGAACTGCGCCTTCAGTTCAAAGTAGGGGCGACTCTTAATAATGACGCGTTTCAGGCTCTTCTGCAAAGTCTGCACTCTGGCTTCGGCTCCATGACACTGCCGGGTCACCCGCTGATGCTCAAACTCACTGCGGAGCCGTTCCTCCTCTGCTTCGTTCACCTGTATTAAAAAAATATAAAAGAGTATTAAAAAAAATTTAAAAAAATAAAAAAAAACTCATCAATTTTTTTTCAACACTGTCCAGTCTCTAAAGTTTACTAATTTCTGGGAGGGGTAATAAACATTTCAGTTCTTCATGCCAGGTAATAATTTGTTGCCTTTATGGCAGTGATGTCCTCCCTGCTTAGAACCAAAAATTTTTGTAACAGGTTGACTTGACAAGTAAACTACAACTGACAACAACCTATATCTGGCTGAATATTTATTTTCTTTCATTTAGATTTAACCAAGTTCCAAATCCTTTCCCTCCCTATAAGCCCCTGGGGTCCCAAAGTTATTGACAGTCACTGGCCAGACAGGAAGTGCTGTGTCAGCACAGAGCGCGGTCACATCCATTTATCTGTGTCGGGTTTGAGTGATCTGCTGCAAATAACCTGCATCAGGATAGCAAGATCAGGACTAAGTCAGTTCAGCACCTGGGCTAAGTGCTAAAGAACGACTGTCACTTACAAGAGGCAGATATAGAATTTATCAATTATAGGACAACAACTGCTAAGTTCAGGTTCCATTTAAAACGGCACTGGGATTAAAAAAAAAAAAAAAAAAATAAAAAAAAAAAAAAAAAACTCTACATGGCACTAGGGTGGTTAACACAAGGACTCAAGGCCATAGGGTATGTTTTCCCTCTTACTTTGCAGGTAGCATGGTTCAGCATTTCTTGCCACGTTGGGTCCAGTCTGTTCTTGTCAGCAGTGACACCCTGTTCAGCTACAAACACCATTTCCCGGGCAGCAGCGTGCATGCTCACCGCCCTCTCGTACCGTAGAGCTGCGCTGTGAGTGTCCTGCTGTGCCTGTAGAAAAAAAAAGTCACAAATTGAGACCTTCGTGCATACATAAAATGCCCCATTTATATCAGTTATGTTATTTTTTTCTTGCACCTGCTTTGAATTACACATTACAAGAATAGACGTGAAAGGATTGATCTTGTAATTCCAAAGGCTCTGTACACATAGGGGCTCATTGTGGGTCCTTGATATGCACCTTTGCTGGTTAAAATTTGATCTGAGTGGAGGTCAATGAGAGAGTGTTGTTGTACCTTTGATTAGGAGGGGCTCCAAGTTGTGACTGCTCAGAAGTTATTCATTGAAATGGAAGAATGGATGGACAGATGGATGGATATTGCTGTCTAGCTGCATTATTTGCTGATATTTTTCCATCTAGTTGGGGAAACCATAACACCAAAGCATGTGCTGGTATGTACAATTTGGAAATAGGAGCCCTATAAATTATCTGTCTGGATTACCTGTGGATGATGTGTAAACTGCAGTATATGTGCGATTTACCAGATTTTTGTGTTTTAGCCTTTTGATTGGCTGAAACCATCACAAAATACTGATCCGCATAGCTGACAGTGCAGTGAGCAGCAGATAATTACCTCCTTGGCCAGTCTTCTTGCTTCATAATACGGCCGGGCTTTTTCGATGCAGGCTCCAAGCTGAGTGGCCAGAGAATTCAGGCGTCTCGCTGACTCCGTGAGAATTCTGCGATAAGCAGTACGGGCATCCTGCAGGAGGTGGAATAATACATGTGAGTATTACTGGCAGGAGCATTCAGCCAAAATACCAGAGAAATGATCCAAAACTCACATCCAACTGCAGCTCCAACTGGTTGATCTCCTCGCTGGCCTGGTTCAGACGCTCCAATTCTTCCTGGAGAGAAGACACAATGGTAAATGTTATACAGCAAGAAAGAGAGGACAGAGGTAACAGGACGACAGTAACACCAAACCTCCTCATTGTCACTGCCCTGGAACTAGCATAATGCACTAGAAGTAACTTTACATGTTACAAAACACTGCAATAATATAATTTTCAACACACTCAACTGTCTAATCATTACAAATTCAACTACTGAAGCTGATGCCCCACCCCTATACAAAGAACAGAATTAGATGCTCAGCATCCTGTCAGTACAGAGATCATTCATGACCCAAAACATCTCTTCCAGCAACATTAACTGAACATCTGTATGGAACTAAAGCATAGGGAACCATTCAGAACCGACACTGACAGCAGCTTTCAAGTACACGGACTACATTCAGTGTGGCCATCAATATATTTTTGGATTGTAGGAGGCAACCAATGCAAATGCCGGTGACTTGTTCAGTGTTGATAGTGTCCCTTGGGGGCCCAGAGAATCACAGCCATCAAGAATGTGAAGAATGTAAATTACTGTAGAGGAAAGGTGGCATGCCCTGCGGCTATAGCATAGAGAACTCCTCATTAGTTAGTCTCCAAAAGTGATGTCATGGCAAAGGAAAAATCCGGCATCATCTCAGGTTACAGCTGAACTAGGAATTGCAAATATCATCTAAATACAAGAAGATTATTACTGAATCTTGGAGTGTTCTAGATCTGTGTAGTAATCCAGTATTACACTTCGTATCTGTGCAGGAGCTTCTTGCATTAGGAGCTGTCATTGCTCAGAGCTGCTCCCTTGTATCTGCCCCCACCTATAGTTTTTATTAAGCAACTAGTACTAGGACTTGTCACTGCTGCTCTCTACCCTTGCCCAGGGTGACTGGTCTTGTATCCACCCCCTTCTGTAGTTTCAATTTGGAAACTTGTATTAGGACATGTCATTGCTGCTCTCTCCCTTTGTGCAGGGTGACTGGTCTTGTATCCATCTCCTTCTGTAGTTTTAATTAGACAACTTGTACTAGGACTGGTCACTGCTGCTCTTTCCCTTTGTGCAGGGTGACTGGTCCTGTATCTGCCCCATCCTACAGTTTTCATTAAGCAGCTTGTATTAGGAATTATCACTGCTGCTCTCTCCCTCTTTGTGCAGGGTAAATGGTCTTGTATGCGCCCCCTTCAGTAGTTTTCTGCAGGCAGCTTGTAGTTGCCGGGCCTGGTTGCCGCTCCCATACCCCTGCTCTCCCCACAGGACAATGATGATATCAATTCTACTTTTTCAGGATGACATCTGGGTTTGCAAAAAATAGATTAATATGGTATTTGAGAGTATATTTGAATGCAAGTTTTGTGTCAGGAGCTTTAGCTCTCCATGCAGACAAAGTGTGGGATGTTTTAAAGCAGAGGTGGGCAAAACCTTTTGACTCAGGGGCCACAATGGGTTCTAAATTTTGGCAGAGAGGCCGGGCCAGGATCAGATGTATGGTGCGCTGAGACAAGTGTCACTGAACATGACGTCATGATGGCATACTCCCGCCCACTCTCCCATCCCAGATCTGAGCCTGTGATGGGAAATAGGGCAGGTTGTTCCACCCAATTCCCCGAGCCCGGGATTTGTACAGGGGACATGGTCCGTGGCTCTGGCCGGTGCGGCCCCCCAGCGCGGTCCTCCGGATACTGCTTGGGAGGGCACAGGCCAGAGTTGGGATTTGCTGATCTACTTCAGCGGAACCGCTGAAGTAGAGAGAGTTCAATGGGCCAGATAAAAAAGCCTAACGGGAAGTATATAGCCCGAGGGCCGTATATGGCCCCACCGGAGTATAAAAATTGTACCTGAATTCGGGGATCCAGCTCCTCTTCTAACTCGCCCCCATCTGTCTTGCCGTCGCTGAGATCTTCAGCTGGTTTCTTCACATCAGTACCGCTTTCTCCTTCCAGTTCTGGGTGGTCGGTTGGGTTGTCCTCGGCTCCTGGAGTCGGAAGCCTCTCCTCACATGGGGGACCCTCTCTGACCTCCATGATGGGACAGCTCATAGGTGCATGGCTCCTTCAGCACTGTAACACAGAAACAGCAGAAAGAATACAAAAGAGGAATATTAACATTTCCACTCTATCATGTACATAGCAACCTAAGTAGGAAGTTTGACGTTTGTCCACCCCACACAGTTACCCCAACTCATTAGTACCCTTCAGTCATTGTTCCTCCGGAGTTACTGCACCCTCTTTGTACAACGCTGATCCTCTACAGACAACACACCATACACCCCCTTTACAAAAGCTTCCCAACACCTACAATAATGATGGTGATCTCAGATTATCCTGAATCATTACAACCCTGACCGACCATACATCTCCTGCGATATCCCATCCCCATAAGGAAGGTTCCAGGAAAGACATGACACAAGTTAGAAGTGTTTACTCCAGCACCATGGACTCATATATGCCAACCGTGGTCACCATCAGGATGATCATCAATCCATCTCTTATCATATAAACATTTGTAGCTGACCCGGAGGACGAGGCCGGTGTGCTGACACGGTGAGGATCTCATTACAAACCTGAGTGAGGGCTTAATTAATGATGTCATTCAGCTTTAGACTAATATCATTAGTGTTATCCTACATGGAGGAGCCGAGTCGAGCCACAGCAACCAATCACAGAACTTTCCTGAACAGACTACAAGAACCTGAAATCAGTACAGCCATGAACAGCCGTGTTTTAAAAAAACAGCAAGTATGTTAGGACGTCATCAAGGGCTATCCTAAAAACTGGGGTTGCATATGGGATCAAAAATTGTGCACTGAACTTTTAAAAGCAAAGTGACCAGTAACATAAAAGGTGAATACAGAACTCAGTGTTCTCCCCGGCCTTTTTCAGTAACCACCCGGCTGTTTTTGACGGTTACTGAAGAGTTGGGTCACAATACCGGGCCTGCCACTGCCTACAACTTATTCCCGCCCGGCTTAAAAGAAAATCTGGGGTGAACATTGAGAACATATTGAAGAGCAACGTATTGGCAAAATGTATCTGGGGTGCTATTAAGGTGGAGATATCATGTTTTTAATAATATATAAAAGGAAAACTTCCTAAACTTTTAGGGGGAGATTCCCTTATGCCTGTACCCTCATGGTGAAAGGGGAACCCACAGCCTCCAGGGAAACAAATGTCACATAACCCAGGAGGCTGCGGGCTCCTTCTTTGGTGCGTGCCAGAGATCAGAATGGGTGCTCAGTAGCTTTCCTATATTGTAATAAAAAAAAAAGTGCCCAACCGCACAGAAGAACCCAGAAGAAAGAAGATGGCGGTGCTCACCGTTCCATCCAGCGCTGGAAAAAAAAAAAAGCTGAGCCAGCCCGGGACTTGGTGGATGGACAGAGGACTTTTCAAAGGGGATTTTTCTTTTTCCGTTAAAGTTCCGTTTTAGGAATGAATGGTAACCCAAAGCACACTTTTTTTGCTAGTTTACAATGCACCCGCATTCTGCAAAGTCCCACACTTATACCAGGGTACCTCCAGGGGGCGCTAGGGGTTCCTCAAGCAATGACCTTTCAGGTCAAGCTTAGTGACACCAATGATGTTTTTGGCTATCTGTAGGGGTGACATTCTTCCCAATGTCCAGGAATGTAAGAGGAGTTCTTCCTGCTGACCACCGCACTAATATACTGTGATCTGTGGATATGTTAATTATAGAAAGAGTTCCGTAAGGACCTGGAAGTTATTCTAAGGGTTCCCCCAAGTTGAGACTGGCTGCTTTATACAATCAATACATTTTTCTCCCCCCAAGTCTCAGGTAAGTGCTCCTGTCAGGAACCGGATGGAGCAAATATTGTAAAGTCTTCCAGGCTTCCAGCCGGGGATCTCTCTTTTCCACCATAACGATTTATTTTGGAAAATTCACATTTCTCTTTTATTAATCAGTAGATGCTGCTTGAGGATAAATCCCCATTGGCCGAAGCCCCCTATGATGTCCCTGTGAATTTATAGAATAATATTTTTGGAGGAGGAATTCCGGAACAGACGGAGCCTGGGACAATGTCCATGTTTTATGTGAAATTTCTGGACACTTGTTCATTGGATTAAATATCAGATAATGGAGTTTGCATGAATTAAGGACACTGAAGGTCACACTGGATCACTTCCCGATTTTCTTTTCCAGCTCCCGGTGCCTCTTCTCTTCCTTCCCCTGGCCCAGTGCTTGTACATTTCACAGCAGATGGCTAACTGCAGTACTGAACTACTCACTGACACCCCCTGCCCCCCATTCATTCTACATGGGGCTGCCATCAGTTACTTGTAGCTCCTCCCCCAAGAAAGCAGTTCCCAGGCTTCTCCTGCCCCGAGGAAGTGATAGGAGCACCACAACCTCACCACCAAACTGGACAAAGCCCCCAAAATACGTCATATTGCACCCTATTCATGTACAGAAAATACATAATGATCCTGCCAGAAATGTTGTGTCCCTGTCACTTCCTGTAAGCCCAAATCATGGAGAGGAAATGTTCTATCTGCAGGATCGGAAAAACACAATGCAGCTGCAATATCCAAGGAAGGGAAAGCTGCAATTTAATATGTTTACTTCTTGGGTTTAGATAGGATGTCACCCAGCTATACACCTTACAATTTATTTGCTTGACTTCTATAATATGAAGCCCAACGCAAGCAATCCATTTACCTGGCTCACATACCCATCAACCAGCACACCCAACAATAAGTTGGGAGCAATCATTAACATCCACTAGCCAATGGGAGCGCCCCCCAACATTAGCCAAGCCAGCCCATGGGAGCGCCCCCCAACATCTGCCAGTCAATAGGAGCGCCCCCCAACATCTGCCAGTCAATAGGAGCGCCCCCCAACATCCGCTAGCCAATAGGAGCGCCCCCCAACATCTGCCAGTCAATGGAAGCGCCCCTAAAATCCACCAGTCAAAAGAAGCACCCCCCAACACCTGCCAGTCAATAGGAGCGGCCCCCAACATCAGGCAGCTCATGGGAGCCCCCCAACACCTGATAGCCAAAAGGAGCACCCCGCAACATCTGCCAGCCAATAAGAGCACCCCTAAAACATTCACCAGGCAATGGGAGCGCTCCCCAACATTCACCAGGCAATGGGAGCGCTCCCCAACATTCACCAGGCATTGGGAGCGCTCCCCAACATTCACCAGCCAACAGCAGCGCTCCCCAACATCTACCAGCCAATAGTAGCTCTCCCCAACATTCACCAGCAAATGGTAGTGCTCCCCAACATCCCCCAGCCAATAAAGCGATTCCATTTCTGGAAGTCATATACATGGCCCTCCTCGGACTCAGAGCCCCCCGGGGAGGTTCGCTGAGGTGTGTGAGGCGGGCCTGCTGACAATGCAAAGTTCAGGCCATTGATAGGTTACTTTAGGCAGGACACAGGCTTAGATTTGCTCATTATGGTACTGATGAACAGAAACTGTCCCCCCAATACAGAGCACACATTGCAGGCCACCCCTAGGTACACACTTACCTTTCCCTGGGGGGCTGCAAGACCCAGCTCACGCAGAAGAGCATGCTGGGCCTTGTTGTGCCCCACCCTAGGCTGCCCAGATAGCACAGAAACTACCCCACCCAATTCACATAACCTCCCCCTGCCCCCCACACACCCACCTGCACTGTCTCCTTATGCCATGATGGCACGGGGCTTCCTATGTGACGTCACTCAGATTTCCGTGACGTCACCCAAAGCCCCCCTCACCGCTGCCTGTTTATTGCCGTCCAGTTGCCTGGAACTAGGGAGCGCCTAGCAACCCCGGAAGCGGAAAATAGCGTCAGGGGCGTGGTCAGGAAGCATTCCGTACAACAGCATGGCTGACGCCGGCTTTGTGTAGCGTCAGGCTCCGTACAGGGCTAAGGGGCGGTGTTTGGTTACCGTGGAAACCTTTTGGCCTACAACTTATAGCTGAACTTTTAAAGAGACCCTGTCATCAGTGATTTGTACATGAATCATGACATTGTTATGAAAAAGTGAATAGTAATAAAATTTAATTATTTTTTATAGCTTTAGACCAAAGGGGAACTGCTTGTGTTAGGTCTGACATGTTAAAAACAAAACAAAATACACCCAAAGGCTTACACAATTATCAAATGTATCTAACATATATGCATGGAGCTTGGGGTATCTTTTCTGATAAATAGCACTGATAAATAACAAACACTATTCTGACTGCCCCCCATCCTAAGTGCCCCCTCCATTCCAACTGCCCCCATCCTAAGTGCCCCCCTCCATCCTGACTGCTGCCTATACTAGGTGCCCTACTCCACGCTGACTGCCCCCATCCTAAGTGCCCCCTCCATCCCAACTGCCCCCCATCCTAAGTGCCCCTTCATTCTGACTGCCCCCCCATCCATCCCAAGTGCCCCCCCATCCAGACTTCCCTCCATCCTAGGTGCCGTACGCCACACTGACTGCCCTCTATTATAAGTGCCCTCTCCATCCCAACTGCCCCCCATCCTAAGTGACCCCCTCCATTCCAACTGCCCCCCATCTTAAGTATTCCCTTCTATCCAGACTGCTCTCCATCTTAGGTGCCCTACTCCACACTGACTGCCCCTATCCTAAGTGCCCCCTCCATCCCAACTGCCCTCCATCCTAAGTGCCCCCTTCATTCTGACTGCCCTCCATCCTAAGTGTCCCCCTCCATCCAGACTGCTCTCCATCCTAGGTGCCCTACTCCACACAGACTGCCCTCCATTATAAGTGCCCTCCTCCATCCTAACTGCCCCCCTCCACCCTGACTGCCTCCCATCCTAAGTACCCTTCTCCATTCTGACTGCCCCCCATCCTAAGTGCCCCCCTTCATTCTGACTGCCCCCATCCTAACTGCCCCCTTCCAGCCTGACTGCTCTTCATCCTAAATGCCCTCCTCATCCTGACTGCCCCCCATATTAAGTGCCATCCCACCCATCCTGGCTGCAACCCCTCTATCCTAGGTGTGACCCCCTTTAAGCCAGTGTGCCCGCCACTATTCGGTAAACTACTCAGCTGTTTTTGATTGGTTACAAAAAATTACCCCTCACCCGGCTAAAAAAAGAGAACACTGAAATCCCTTATAGGGGCAATTTACACAATTTTTGTAGATCAAGTATCTTTCGTATTGCATTGAATTGCAGTCACTCGATCTGCAAAAATTCATCAACCAGAACACTATGGGCTCTATCTATTAGGCAGTGAATCTGACATTCACTGAAATATTTCCTGGTTGAAAATCATTTACTGCCATTAAAACAAATAAACTTGGAAACTTATCCATAAAGTTCTGGTTGGTGAATTTTTGTTTGGAATTGGATGTAATGTTAATTCCTTAATAAAGTGGACCTAAAGTTCAGAAGAATTAGGAACTAAGAATTTAGGAAAATATAGAGGGGTTTTCATACTTCCTTAACATGATTTCTTTACAATTATTCGATATTGTTCAGCCTGTTCAGTAATGTGCCGCCCCATGTCACAGCTTAATTTTCTGCTGCAAATCATGGGAATTTCTGGATTGTAAGCTCTTTTGGCCAGGGTCCTCTCCTCCTGTATTCTCTGTCTGTATTATTCTGTCATTTGCAACCTCTATTTAATATACAGCGCTGCGTAATATGTTGGTGCTATATAAATCCTTTTTAATAATAATATTAATTTCTGCGTCACTTCTCCGGTGATCTGGGCTCTCATTGGAATGCAATTACCCAGACAGATTTCAGCAGCAGAACTATATTTCTTCCTTGGTTATGGCGCACATGGGTGAGATGCCCGACGCATAGCAGGTAACACATGCACAAACAGGAAGATTGGCGGTAATCAGCAATGGATCAGCCAGAACACCCAAACATAATATTCTGGTACCTACAGACAAGTACCAACATTTGCCCATTCATTGGGGGGTGGGCATCTTCTATTGATTGAAATGGCCAAAAGAGCATCAGGACAGCCAAGGGAACTGCACCCACACCGTCATTTTCCTAATAATTGGAAAAAAATGCATACTTCAATTTACTATTTTCAATCTTTTTATATTTTGTACAACAATTATATCATTTATGTTCAATATACTCCATGATGATGTAATATCCAGTGCAATGCTTTGATAAATTTGCTCATTGGCACAACTTTGTCACAGCTTTTCTGAGTGACAATGGTGACACAACACATTAGTATATCCCGACTGGCAATGTCTTTTAATGGAATTCTTCCAATGGGGACGATTGTGTGCAGAGACAACCCTGGGAAGATCTTCTCTGCATTTGCAGAATAGGAAGGGATAGGAAATCTCCCACAGATAACAAAAGAAAAACTGACAGTGGGTTTAAACTCAATAAAAAAATAAAGGGACATATATATATATATATATATATGCTTTGAATCTCAACATGCTGATGGTGTTCTTGGTGTAATTATTATTATTATTATTATATTATTATTATTATTAGTTATTTTAATTATAATTTATTTTATTTTAGAGCAGCATTTCAGCCAGGATTCCTCCAGAGGTTGCTGGGGGTTCCTTGAGCAATGAGCAATTTGCACCTCTCAGGTCAGTTTGGGGGACACCAAGGGTCTTTTTGATTATCTATAAGGGTGACATTACTCCCAATGGCCAGCAATGTAAGAGGAATTCTTCCCACTGACCATCACACTAATATACTGTGATCTGTAGAAATAGGAATTTTAAATCACAGTAAGCAATTTCAGTACTGAAGAGAAGCCGGTACCACTGTGCAAAATTAGTGCTATGTACACTTGTGAGATATCCCTCTTACATTTGTATCGGGTGGGTATCTGACATGTACAGCGGTCATCTGATGTCATTCATGGATCTGTCCTGACAGATTTATGAACTTGCAACGGAGAACGATCGCAATACAAGTCAATAAAGAAGAGCACAGCCGGGTGCTGCTCGCTCGTCCTCCCCCTCCCCTCTCTATAGAACTCGACAATGCTTATTCGTTCATCTGTCGCTCTTTTGTTGCTGGAAATTATCACAAAAGATCATTTCCAGCGGTGAAAATTGCACATGTATATCGCAGCCTGAAGCAAAGACTGGAGGGCAGATTGTATACCTGTGTGCTGAAAGGAGAAAGAAACTTGCTGAAGAATCCTCAGTATCTGACACCAAGACTCGGATCCACTTGCCATTACAGGGCATGCAGCATAGACGATTATGGACAGATCCACGCTGAAATGGAGAATTAGGTATCACTGGAAATATTGGACACTGGAAAAAGTTTTCCAAAAGAGAGCAGAGGTATTAAAGTAAAAATACAGACTAGAAAAGGGGGGGGGGTATGGAATGGTGCGTAATTAGTGAGGGTTTAGGAGACAGAAGACAGCGGGTGGGCAAGTTTAAAAAGATGGATTTTAGGGCTCGTTTAAATAGGACAAGGAAGACCATTCCAGAGAGTTGGGGCAGCTCTAGAGAAATCTTGGAGCCATGCCTGTGATGAGGGTATGAGTGAGGAAGTCATTAGGTCAGTAGGTCATTGGAGGAGCAAAGAGAGCGGCTAGGGGGCATTTTTTACTAGGTCAGAAAGTGGGACAAGAGCTGTGGAGGGATTTGAAGGCAAAGCACAGGAACTTGAATTTGATTCTCAGGTGAAATGGAAGCCAATGAAGAGAACTACAAATATAGGCAGCAGAAGAGAAGCGGTGGGAAGGCTGTGTATGGGGTATAGACATAGGTGTATGGGGTAGGTAGGTGGGCAGGCTGTGTATGGGGTAGATGGGTGGGTAGGTAGGTGTGAAGGATGGATGAGTCTGGCTGCAGCATTTATAATAGATTGTAGAGGAGAGAGTCGGGTTAGTGGATCACCAGAGAGGAGGAGGTTACAGTAGTCCAAATGAGAGATGATAAGGGCATGTACAAGGGGTTTGGTGGTCTCAGGGGGACAGGTAGGGGCAGATTTTGGAGATGTTGCGCAAGTGAAAGGTACTGGAACTGGAAATGTTCTGAATATGGGGGGTGAAGAAGAGGGCAGAATTGAAGGTGACGCCAAGACAATCTGAGGGGAGGGAAGATGATGAGTTTCAGAAACCTGTCAGCCATATTACGGCACTACCTGTTGTATTAGACGGGCGAACTTTGGCTTTTTAAATACATTTAATATGATCACAAGGTGATCCCTGTGGTGCAAAGCATCATTATTATATTACAAATAATCATCTCCTACTGCCTTGATTCCTGAAGAAATTAATTGAACATTTGTACATTAACAATCCAATTCCAGCTGCAAAATTATTTTGAATTTCAGTATCAATATTTTTTCATTAAGCCAACAATCTTCCAATATTTCTTTTGGTTTGATAGATGTCACCTATTGTACCTGCGGTGCTAAAATTTGGACTTTTTAAATCTGAAATCATTTGACTTATCCAATAATAAAGATTTACAAGGTTAATTTTTATACTTGCATATTTGCCTTCCAATTTTCACTTTCTTGTTTGATTCTCATACAGGACCAGTAAATGTTAGCAGAATCACCACGTGAAGCTAAAGACAAAAGATGAAAATGAAAAGTAATGCAACAACCTTATCCAAGAAGTGCTGGTGTAATATATATCACATGGTTGTATAAACCCAGGATAATCGCGCTCCTACTAATAAGTACTGAGAGTATGATACAGAGGAGCAAGGTGAGTATCCTTTAACCTCCTGGGCGTTACACTGATGTCTAGATTTCTGTACCAAAAGCGGTACACTGTTTTTCATGAAATTTTTTTTTTAAATTGTAGACCTGTAACTTACAGAAATATGTCCGAACAGGGTTCTAGTAGATATCATGAATATAAAAAATGTTTGAAACACAATCATGTAAAAAAAAAAAATTTCTTTTAATAAAATTAAATAAAAGACACAAAAATCAGCTTAAACAAGAATACATAAATAAATGAAAAATACTGAAAATGCGATAGTTCGGTATACTGTATAGTAATATATTTTTCTAAAACACCTCCCTAGTGTCCGTCACATACCTATAGACAAAACCACATAAATATATTTTGTATTATTTTGTATTGGATTGGACACAGGACTTTGTATTCAATCCAATACAAAATGAGAGTTTGAATTTACCAATTACATACTTTGTATTTATTTTTAATTATTTTGTATTGGATTGGATACAGGAGTTTGTATTCAATCCAATACAAAATGTGTTTGAATAAGTTTGAATTTGAATTTCCCGCACACGCGCCGACGTCATCGCCGAGGGACACGTACACGCTATGGACAGAGAAGAAGTCGGCCGGCTTCTTCTTCTCCGCCGGCCGGCTTTCTTCTCGGAGAAGGCACCTGACGCTGGAGAGGGAGATCGACGCTGGAGGACGACACTGGAGAACGACGCTGGATGATCACAGCGGGACCAGGTAAGTGATCGATAAACCCGAACTTTTCTCACTGTATTTTCATACAGTGAGAAAAGTTTGGGTTTATCGATAATTGCAATTTTTTTAAACCCGAACCAAGGTCGGGTGGGTAATGTATAAAAAAGAAAGGAGTTGATGGAAAACACAAACATTGATTTTCTTTCTCATCCTTTGAGACACAAAAGATCTTTAACCTTCTCAATATGCAAACTCAATCCAACAGAGAGGTGGGCAAATGCCAACAGGCTAAATAAAAAAAAGTTGGGACAGTTGGTAAAGTTGTGGCATCCTAAGAAGAGGCTTCTAAAGCCCCCAGTAGAACAGAAGAGCAGATGTCAGCCTTGTAAGTTTTAGAAAACGTTGCCTGATGCCAAGAACCCCCTAGAGATCATGCAGAATTCACACCTTGATAGTGGAACCCAATCCCTGGACCAGAAGCATGGATGATGGTCTGCCAGAGACACCCAGATATGGTGAACCAAGAAGCTGATGCATCTAGGTCATGGTCTCAACCTTTAATATGGGGGAAACCTTGCTATACCGTTCAGGTCTTTAGGGAACCCTAGCTATAATTACTATATCCACAGCTACACATTAATGTAGCTAATGTACATTATAATAATGTAATATAATGATGTGTTATGTACATGGTGCTCAGTAAGACGGATGTCTCTTTTATTGCTGGCCAGTGGGAGGAATGTCACCTTGACATATAACTAAAAAGATCATTGGTATCAGTTAAACTGACCTGAGAGGCACAAACGGGTCATTGCTCTAGGAACCCCTAGAGGAACCCTGGTTGAGGAACAGTTATCTAGGATGACAAAGAAATCTGTCCTTCTGGAAGAAGAATTCATTGACTTGGAGCTTGATTATCATCCAGGCAATATAGGGAATTTTTCCTCTAAAACTGAAGCCAGACAAAGGAGCAATGTCCTGGGTCTCAACACTGACTTCTCCCTTTGCAAAACCAGAAAAGGTCTTGGTGTTTCCTTGTAGTGCTGTCAGTGAGAGAAGACACAAAAAAAATGTCTCTTGGGAGGGAGAAGAAAGCACTGTATTAAAGCATTTTCTATAGCATGGAGAATCAGATTCCCAAAAAGTGGTGACTAAGGGAAATCTCCCATGCAAAGGTCATGTAAACGATAAGTTACCCCGTTCTTTAAAACAGAAAAGAAAAAGGCAAAAACCTGACCTTTGCTAGAAGCAAAATGGTGGTCTGGACCAGCAGTCACCAACCTTTCAGACTTCACAGACCACTAAATTCGTAATTTAAATCCAGCGAACCATTAATAGGAATTTTCTTAAAAAGAAAAAAACATTTGTAAAATATTGATCTTCCTAATGGTGCCTGACGAGGACTGTGGAGGCTCCGATTCAATGATCAGCTCACGGTTAAGTGAAGTATTACTATTATCATTAGCTGCTTTATGTTTGACATTACTAAAGAAATGCAAAATATTTCTTAGCTTTTTCTCACTCATTATGGGTTTATTTCATTCTAAGACCAAAGAAGAAATGATACTTATTAAAGTCAATTTATTTGATGCCATTAAATATAATGAGTATAGAGAATACACAGCGAAGGTCATGCTTACCTAAAAGAACACCTGAGAAATAAACAAATAAAATAAAAAAATAAAATAAAACAATCGGATGAGAATCGATATTGGTGGAGCGGGGTGACTGTTGTAATGGTGGAAACAATACTGAAGCGTACGGCTTGGCAATGGTTTCCTCACACAACATAAGACTACACTGACGTCACGCTGCGCCTCCCTTGTTTTTCTATATCTAGTACAGTTTGTGAATTTGGTGCAATATAAAGGCGAAAATTGTCATTCAGAATATAAGAATTTAGTAGAATGGTATTTTTGTTTTATTAAAACAAAAAAATTGCGAATGTCCAACATTTTCTCATGGACCACTGGTCTAGACCCAGCTGCAGAATAGGAGGATTTATCTCACTCCTGGGTGGAATTTTTAATATGTACACTGTAGTTGTGGGATGTGTGATATTGACCTTGCAGGAAATCATATTTCTAGTGTTGAGCATTCTAGGAATCATGGGTTCTTTAGCCTTCATGTTCCCTCAGATCTAAGCATTGTCATCTGTTTTGGCCTCCACTAGAATATTAAAGCCAAAGTAAAGTTGTACTTTCAAAATTTGTGACCAGGCAATGTCCCTGCTGCAATAAAACATCCTATATAACTGATCGCGGTATTGTCTTGGTTAATTAATATTAGTTGCCGTTATAAATGCACAAGGGGGTCACACCAAATACCAAGAGCACAATTCACTTACTTTTACCACACATACATGTTATTGGACCATTTTTCCTTAATACATGATCAATTATAATTTTGTTTATCTAGGTTTTCTTCATCTAGAATACAGAATATTTTCAAAGATTCAGAAACTTTCAAGCACAGCTGTAACTTTCAAGGCACCCAGGACTAAACGCTCGGGATTTGACCCAAAGTCTGAAAGAGGCCTGGATTCTATCCAGGTAAAGACCCAACCTCCTTATCATGGCAAGACTTCTTGTTCCTCCCAGAGGTTTGTTGTACTGTAGTGTTGTCAGACTGAATACTCTGAAAAGATAGCCCATTGCTGCAGAGACAGCTAAATGCATGAAGTTCCAGGATGTTAATTTGAAGGCAAGAGGATGACAACCCAATTACCAACAGGGTACCCAGGGCTCTTCCTCAGCCCAGCATCCATTCGGTGGGTCCTCTGAAAAGCTGGAAGAGGAACGTCAGGCTCCTGAGACACCAAGTCAGGGTACAATGTGATCCCCAGCAACAAAGGTACAAATCAGAGTGTGGATTTATCTTTTCCTCCAGGGAGTCATTGGACCTGCCTCTAACAACCATCACTACATATGTTTTGTACTTGATACCAATATGGCAGTAGTACATCATTAGCCTAAATTGTCCATCTATAAGATCATCAGGGATATAACAGTAACGCAAAAGCAGAGCCCATTTGTGGACTGAGTTCAAACCAGAGTAAACTTTCTGTTGTGGGAGAAACCCTCCCATCAATTTCCCAAAATTACAATGTCTGTTGTGTGTTTTAAGGGTTCATGACCCATCAAAACTGGTGTAAGGCCTAAAGAGGTAAAAACACTTTGTCACACACCACGCACAAGAATCTAATGGGTTATTATACCCAGGGAAGCAAGATAAGCGTTAAGGTTACCCAAGCCTAGAGTGTGTACTCAATATGGATAAGGAATAACAGGTGGCTGTTTGAAGGCAACATTATGTTGCCTTCAAAAAGCCACTCTTTATTCCTTTTCTTTCTCCATATTGAGTACACATCATGTACAAATCAACCGTTTTTTCAACAAGTGGTCAGACAGAACAATGGAGATGTCATAAACAGGCAATGGGGTTTATACTGGGACCATGACCTTGTTGTATACTCGAGGTGCAGAAGAGAGGTAGAGGCCAGGGCAACAAACTAGTATCAGTAACATGCATAACTTCTGGACCTGAATGAAGACATTGAAAGCTTTGAGATGTAATATAAAGGTGGTTCTCCCACTGGAAGCACTCAACTGGTTAGCGCACACCCCTGAGGTGGCATGGAGAAAAACTCCAGTTTGTAGAACTGAAATGCCTCTTAGACCCACGGGAGATCAATGTTGTCCAGGTGTGTGCAAAGCTTGACATCAGCCCCATCCCCTTGCTAGGTTACAGATAGGTAGTAGGAACACCTGAAAAATGCGATTTCACATAAATTAAATGTTTATAGCTAACCATGCTTCAGAGTAAATTGATACAAATGCCTTTCATAAAGGTAAAGAGCAGTTTCCTGCAGTGTTTAAGGAATAAACCACAGGGAAGCGTTGTGTATGTGTGTGTTGCAGATCTGTACAGAAAGATTTTTATTTTGCCCAGATATACTTAAAAGGAAGGTTTCTCATCAACAGACAGTGACCTTGCAATGATTTCCATCCACAGAGGCGGTATTCAGCCTGTGGGGATTTTTTAAGATGCAACAATTATCTACACCATAACCATCTCAATAAATTGCTACACAAACAGCCAAGACAAGAATTGGTGGACAAAAATGTTGTTTATTGAAGAACTTGCAACTTGAGGTTGTTGCAACTTAACGGTTGGACTTGGCAACTCTCTCCAATTCATCTTTCTTCTTGATGGCATAGGAGTTAGAGGAGCCCTAAAAGAAAAAACAGAAAGGCTTAGAATAAACAGCTTATTTGTTATGTAATAAATTAAACTACAATTATTTAAATCTAGCATTGTAAGGCTTCACCAAATAGCGAGATATATGTGTTTCAGTTGCAGGTTTCTTTAAAAAAGCAGAACATGAAAAATATCCGGTGAGATTCCTCATACTCCAACCCAGCTTCAAGCTTTATACTCTATAGAGCCGTTCTGCATGGATGTGTTTATTCCCAATGTTACATGACCCAATGATCAGTAATTCACGCCCTGTGAATCTCTCATTTACCTTGGCTGCGTTGATGAGCTCATCGGCGACACATTCTGCAATGGTCTTAATGTTTCTGAAGGCAGCTTCACGAGCTCCGGTACACAAGAGCCAGATAGCCTGCAATAACAAAAGGCAGAGGGTTAAAAGTAATGGAATAGGTGATTCCCTAGATCATCAGGACACCAGAATGATTGACTTGTCAGGCTTTTTAAAAGAACAATGTAAACGTGACCACCTGGGGCAACTTTTACATTGCCAAGGCAGAAGCCTGTGACATCCCTCAAATAACCACAATTTGCAGCTACTTTATATGAACTTGTTGCCAAGACATCAAAGTAGTTTTGAGCATGTAGCAAGATGTAATAGAAATAGATTACTGGGCATGCAACTGCACCCGATAATTTGACAGATGTTTGGCATTCTGTAAAACAAAAACCTTTGAGCCTGGCAATATGTGGCCAATCAAAACTTGGTGACAAACCAAGAATGTTGTTCTTGATCAATCAATCAATCAATGTAAAAGCATGTGCAGTTACCTGGTTGACTCTACGCAGAGGGGACACGTCGACGGCCTGTCTCCTCACTGTTCCAGCTCTACCGATACGGGTGGAGTCTTCACGGGGGCCGCTGTTAATGATGGCATTCACCAACACTTGCAGGGGGTTCTAAAAGAAGAGGAAAGCAAATGAGTACAAAGTTTCTGTAATAAAACATCCCCATTTACTGAAACACATTTTCCCATCGTTTTCAACCAAAGGTAAATAAAAATGGTAACAATATGGAAATATTTATATTACAGACAGAAGAGTTTCAATCAAACAAGGTTGGGCAGTGAAGACAATTAGTTGTTTCCAAAGCTCACATTCTATAACCCAGGTCCCTAACACCTGGCTATAGCTGTCCTTCAATAAACCCCTCTTTAGGGGTGTAGGACATCGTTATGTTTTGGTATAAGACCCTATGTGGTTATACAGGTTTGCTGGAATGTTAATGAGGGGGCCTAATTATATTTTCATTATATAATTCAAATATATAGTTGTTGCCAAAAAAAGTGCTGGACAAAATTCTCAGGAAACTTTGAGGGAGAAAATATCCACCTATTCGAAATTTTAAAGTCTTTCAAAGCCAGCCTGATTAGAATGTTTTATATATATATTGATATCTATGACCAATTCTCAACCAAGGCTCCTCCAGAGAATACTAGAGGTTCCTTGAGCAATTTGTTCCTCTCAGGTCAGTTTAAGGGACACCAATGATCTTTTTGGATCTGTATTGATGACATTCTTCCCACTGACCATTATGCGAATATATGTGACTATAGTAATTATAGCAGGAGTTCCCTGAAGACTAAGTTAAGTAAAGGGTTCCCCCATGTTAAAAGATCAAAAAACACTGCAAAAAAACCCTATGCAGTTCCACTGCTTTAAGGATTTTAATGTGGGATTCTCAAAAGAAAAAAAAAGCCAGAACTGTGGCAAACCTGTAAGCTGTGTGCCGTATACATGTGGTGTGTGTGTGTGTGTGTTGCTATCAGAGCATTCTTATACCAGGGCTCCATGGCCTACTAAAAACCAAGGAAACTCTGGAGTGAGAATAAAGATTTTTCAAATACTGACCGAACAGCATAACTCAGTTCTCAAGTGAACAGAAGATGAAACCCGTTCGGTCACTTTGGAAAACTTCATGTTTGTTTCTTGTTTTATTTTTTAAGACCCTTAAGGCATAATCACACTCAACAATTTTCATTTAATCATAAGATGCCAATACATTACACAGCATTATTGCCATTATCACAGTATCAGCCTTCAGAGTTGTACACAGGATAAGTCTCTCACCTCCCCGGTCAGCAGGTGGATGATCTCGAAAGCATGCTTAACAATCCTGACTGTCATCAGCTTCTTGCCGTTGTTCCTGCCGTGCATCATGAGGGAGTTTGTCAGACGCTCCACAATGGGGCACTGGGCCTTACGGAAACGTTTGGCGGCATAACGTCCTCCGCTGTGTGGAAGGTACTTGGCATACTTCTCCTTAACGGCAATGTAATCCTGGAAAACAACATCCACAGTTAGGTTCAATGCAACACAAGAATCACAAAGTATAGCGGTCATATACACAGTGCCAGCAAAAGCTCCAATATCAACAAGGAAAAATATTCACCGACATCAAACTTTCTGCTCATTTAAAAGAGCCCTCAAAACCCATCTTTTCAAACTCACCTACGCACCTCCTAAACCCTCTCTACTTTCCACCACTTCATAACCCCCCCTCTCCTATTGGGTGCTACTTCCCCCCCACCTCTTAGATTGTAAGCTCTTCTGGGCAGGGTCCTCTCCTCCTCCTGTGTCACTGTGTGTCAGCCATTTGCAACCCCTATTTAATGTACAGCACTGCATAATATGTTGGCGCTATATAAATCCTGTTTAATAATACAGTCATCTAATAGGCTGGATTTTTGTTGGTTCACCCTATAAAACGTTAGCATTCATTCAAAATGTGTTTAGAAGAGAGCAGAAAGACTCCAAGACTTCTTTCAGTTTTAGGTTTTATTGTGTCTCCCCCCCAACTCCTAGATTGTAAGCTCTTTGGGGCAGGGGGTCCTCTACCCCCTCCTGTGTCACTGTCTGTATCTGTCAGTCATTTGCAACCTCTATTTAATGTACACCGCTGCATGTTATGTTGGCGCTATATAAATAGAGGTTAATAATAATAAAGATAAACCACCAATAAAGATCTACACTTGAATCCCCAAGTGACATAACCCAGAGGGTGACACAGAAGACATGACTTGAAGAACCAGGAAACCGAAGCAATACATGGCCCGTTGTCTCCATGGGTTGAACTTCCAGAAAGAATTCTGTACCTGCAGGGAGATGTCATTGATCTGGACGTCATCGGTACTCCATTTCCCGAACAGTTTAATTTCAGGGGTCTCAGCCCCAACAGGAACATTTTCCCAATCTGCCATCCTGCAAGAAAACAAAAAACAAGATTAGTTTAACAGGAATACAGGAAAAGCTGAGGATTCCAAATCCCATTACAGAGACCCAGATTTGTAAAGAGAACCTGTCTTATACTTTGCAGTGAACACTGGCAATGTGTTTACCATCTGCCCCAGTACTACTCTGGTTTCTCAAACTCCAGACTTTGGTTTCAGATCTGGGATGTGCTGCTCATGGCTGACCATATATATTACAATCTGATTGTGTGACCTCCCGGCATATACATTAAATTTCTGGTTTAGGTTTTACTACATTATTTATAAACAGGATTTATATAGCGCCAAACTATTACGCTTTGCTGTACATTTAATAGGGGTTGTGAATGACAGACAGTGATCAAGGAGGAGGAGAGAACCCTGCCCTGAAGAGCTTACAATCTAGGAGTAATAAAGGGGTCTTATGGTACAACATTCTATGGAATGACCATATTATTGGTCATTGTTTCTCAGCCAGGGCTCCTCCAGAGGTTGCTGGTGCAGTGCTCAACCCAGAAATTTTTTTATGCCGGGTAGGAAGAAATTGTAGGTGGGTGGCAGTCCCTGTATTGTGACCAAACTCTTTAGTAACCACCCAAAAACAGCCGGGTGGGTGCTGAAAAGTGCCGGGTGGTGCGCCCAGCTAAAAGGGCCTGGGGAGAACCCTGCTGGTGGTTCCTTGAGTAATTTGAACCTCTCAGGTCAGTTTAGGTGACACCAATGATCTGTAGGGGTAACACTCTTCCCAATTGCCAGCAATGTTAGAGGAATTCTTCCCAATGACCACCACACTAATTTATTGTGGGCTGTGGGAATAATAATTAAAGAAGGGGCTCCCTGAAGATCTGAAAGATATTTCCAAGGTTGCCTCATGTTAAAAAGGTCGAGAAACATCACTGTAGACTTGATTTGACTTTGAATATAGTAGGAAATGAATAAAACCCAAGCCATTCTATTGGGGAGATATCTCTTCACTTCCTGTCCTGTAGACACAACAGGAAGTAGAACTATTCACCAGAATGAGGGAAACTTCCAAACTGTTGTCACTAGAAGTTTCTTTTTAATTATTTCCTTGTATATTGGTTCTAATGGCAACTCTATTCTAGATTACTACCGACCCACCGATAGTTACCTTTACCCGTGAGGATTATGGGGTCCCCCCAGCCCTGGAGGAGAGTTCAGGTATGGGGACCGCTCATTAAAGCGTACCTAAACTCAGAATTTTCACTTTACATAAAAAGGTAGTCAACCTTTTACTGTAAAGTAAAAAGTCTGTGCCCCCTAACTGATCTCCTAGGCGGTTAAGAATGAATGGGAGCGCAATGCCTCCCAAGACACCTACGTCACCCATCCCAGGAGGCTCTAGGCTGCTCCTTAAGCTCATGCCCAAGCATCTTTTCGTGAAAAGGGAAAAAAAATTGCTGATCTCACGCATGGGCAGTGAAATTGGTAAGTTTTTTTCCAACCTACATCACTCGATCTCTCACCTGGGTTGGGTGAAGTAGAAAGAAGAGGAAAAGATGGCAGCGCCCGGAGCGCCGGCTCGGATACGGATACCGGGATGACGCAGGACCCGATGGAAGAGTCCTCCGGATAGATCGTACTGCGCTGCGGGATTGAAGGTAAGTGGATTTTTTGTGTTTTGGGAGATTGAGTTCCTCTATGAATATGAGAGATGGGGGGGCCACATGTTTCCCAATAACATGGCAGCTAGCGCTGGTCTCTGAATCCAGAACAGTGCAGCTGGGGCACAACGGCATCAAAGGGTGCAAGAATTGTCCACATCAAGAGAACCTGTCATCCTAACCTGAACACAACACCAGGATCCATATAAATGACTTAATTTAACAACTAGCTGCAGGGATCACCCCCTAGGTGCTTGACATATAAGGTGGCAGCACATAGAGGGAATATGGCAAATGATCTAAGAATAAGGATCAGGAGATCCATGGATTCCTTATTTATATAGGAGAAATCCATAACATTAGAAGCCATTAGTGACAGGTTCCCTTTAATGCACATCTGTCAATAGAAAATATTTAGGACTCTATAATAATGCAAGGAATACGGAGCAGGGATCATTTACTGAACTTGCCGCGGCACAGCCAAGCACACAGGCCTAGCCCCAGCAGTGTGTACAGTCCTGGACTCGTGTCAGCCCCGTGCACACATCACCACGTGTGTCACCCGTGACCTTTCCGCACCCCTCACACATTATCGATGTCCCCTGCTTCCCACCGCACACAATACACCCGTCCCGATCCGCCCAGAGCCCCGGAATTCTCATTTAGCACTCACGTGTCTGCTCGCCTAGGTCCTAACCGGTCGGAGCTCAGAGCGGAAAGAGGCCGGGGCGGGGTCTCCTACTCAATTATACAGGGGCCCACACTTCCGCTTAGGCCTTAAAACCCAAGCTTTGCCCTCACTTGGAAATACGTCATTCCAGCAAGAAGATCTGAGAAGGTATTAAAGCGCCATATTTGTTGAGGGATCGAGTTGAAACGTCACTTCCACACTTCCATCTTTGAAAAGGACTTGGCTAAGTAGCGAGGGACATGTTTAGTGCTGGCAGAGTGGCGTGCATGGCGGTAACGCCATGATACGTGTAAATCAACTTTATTTAGCTATGACAGTGACATTGTAATGACAAAAAAAATAATAGTGTGGAAAGGGACTAAACAACGTGAACATTTTTTTTTTTTACTTCTGTGAGAATTTTATTTATCAAAAAATAAAAGTGACAACCCTGGGATTCTAAAGAAATTTTGGCATTTTGGCACATGCATAGGTTTGTAATGGGATTTGATTGGCACTTGAAGGGTATAAAAGCTTCTTTCGCCTATCCTGGGCCTTTTTTTTTTTTGCCAAATATTGTCCCCCATTTTATACCTTTTACCCACAGAATGCATATAAACAACAATATACAAAAACATTAATAAAAAACACCGTTGGAAATACATAATATACACTATATCTTAATTTTTAACTGCGGAGTATTAAATAACTAGAACCAAAAGGGATCGGGAAGCCATGACCATGACAAGTGGAAAGTTTGGCCTATGAAGAGAACCTTTCCCTTTGTATTTATTGGGCAAGGTGACAAATTTAATTTATGGACACCATACACAAACCAACGCATACAAAATATACTGAAATAGGCATTTCTGGGATGCATGTTTTTATTAAAGTTTTCACTTAGGTCAATCCACTAAAGAAAAAGGCCTTGCTTATGTTGGCCAGGCCTCTTCCCCAAATCACTTACTAAATGTACATATATCAGTCTTCTCCCTGGGCCCTGATAACCGGGCGCTCCACCCAGCTCCCGGCTGTTTTTGGATGGTTATTGAAGAGTTGGGTCACAATGCTGGGGCTGCTACCTACCTATAGCTTCTTCCCACCCAGTTTAACAACAAGTTCTAGGAGGAACACTGAGAATAATGTTCATATAAAGGACAAAGGGTTGTACTTATTTTATGCCCGTCTTCCATATTGCTGGGTTGTGACACCACCATTGTTTGAAATGTAGAGCAAGCAAAATCTGGCCAGAAGATGATCTTGCAATGGATTGGACTGTCTTCTTTTGCCTGCTCCATGTTCCATAGGACTCTAAGGGCTATGGCGTCCTCCTCACCAAGGTGTTGTGGGCTGAAGATGGGGGTCAGGTGAGTATAATTCTAAATTTATCTATTAGAGGCCCTTTTTTCACCTGTATTGAAGTGATGATATGAGGAGGGGCCCAGCCAGTGTAAGGAATCTTCCCTCAATATTCTTTTCAGAATTTTTGTTATGCTGGGTGGGAAGGAGCTGTAGACAAGTGTCAGCCCCTGTATAGTGACCCAACTTTTCAGTAACCACCCGGCTCTTATTGGCCAAGTGGTGTGCCCTGCTAAAAGGGTCTGGGGAGAACAATGTTCACTTTTAGTGGAAAGTTCTCTCTGATCTACATTAATGTCACTTTTTTGACCAAATCTGTCAAAGTGAAAAAGTCAAATGCTGAGATCCAGTTAGATAAGTCGATGGGTTTAATATATATCTGTAACGCATCACATAGAGCAACAGAACTAAAAGTGAAAAATACAGTTGTATAGAATGGG
Organism: Pyxicephalus adspersus; assembly: GCF_032062135.1. Classification (NCBI taxonomy): domain Eukaryota; kingdom Metazoa; phylum Chordata; class Amphibia; order Anura; family Pyxicephalidae; genus Pyxicephalus; species Pyxicephalus adspersus. The sequence continues at coordinate 7,979,193 of NC_092871.1, forward strand.
ATCCAATAACAAATATATTAAGCTCCTGAAAATACCTAAATACCTGAAAGTCCTGAAAATACCTGGGAATAGGGATTCAAAAGATTCAGCTTAAAACGTGTTAAAGATAAACATTTTGAACCTTCCATATACTTCAAACTGTTTAATTAATGATGGCTGTGCAAAGGCATAAAATCTGAGTGCCTTTATCAGCCTTTCCTGACCTTTTTAACATGAGTGAACCCTTGAAATAAATTTCAGTTCCTTTGGGACCCCCTGCTATAATTACTATATCCACAGCTCACAGTATATTAGTTTAGTGGTCAGTGAGAAGAATGCCTCTTACATAGCTGACCATTGGGAAGAATGTCACTCTTACAGATAGCCAAATAGATCATTGGTGTCACTTGACCTGAATTGGGTATCCCTTTAATATATTGTCATGCCTCAACACAACACATGATCAAATATTGTCTATGTGTGCTGTTACTGAATATTTAAGTTTGACACTTCCTGTGTGCAGTAACTGCCTGTAATAAAGCCCGGGTACTGCTGCTCTCTGGCTATGCGCAGGGTGGCTGGTCTTGTATCTGCCCCTCCTATAGTTTTCTGCAGCTTGTAGTGGGTAGACTTTCTGGATTTCTCCCAAAGTTCTGTTCTTTGCCCACAGTGATGATGTCACTGCTACTTTTAATATCTGGTGTTTAACTTTTATTTTTTTTCTGGCTTTTAAGGAATATATTTTAATTAAACTTTCTGAGTTCCTGTAGGTACTACCCTACCCAACGTACTTGTTTGTAGAAACCCACTGGCAGGTGGAAGTGCTCATAATTCAAATTGAGTTATTTATCTTACATGAGCACTGGGTATTGCTCAGTTCGGTGGGTTGAGGAGAATAGATAAATATAGGGGGATGACCGTGTAGAGGGGAGTCAGCTTTGTGTAAGTAACAGGGTGGGCCTGTGTGGTTGGGCTTGACCGAGCCAGGGCCTCAGGCCACAAGCCCTGGACTTACCTGAGGTCCGCTAAAGAATCTATTATTCGTCTGCATGTAACTCATTAAAATTGTTGGGGTCTACCATTTAATAATCGGGAGTTTGGATGCCCGAATTAGGCCAACCTAAAAGAAGAGTATGATATTTAACTAGGAGCATAAAAATTGGGCCACCGGAGGAGGCAGTTTAATACTTGAATGTGCCTGTTGTTCCTGACAAGGTTTTATTTTAGAGTATCAGGATCAGACCACCCCATGAGACCAGCTAGTGCTAGTTTTGGCACCTTGAGAGAGTTATTCACCCCCAGTTATGAGACTATACTCTTTCTGGGTATCTGCACTATTCTTCCTGTCTTCTATATTCCAGAATCATCAATAAAACTCCTAGACGTTAGGAAGTAACTGAGCTTCGTTTAATTTTTAAACCATTTGAACCCACACCAGCAGCTAAATAGGGGGTGTTCTACATTGTCCTTAGTATCAAACCCTACACTAATTGAGAACAGAGTAAAGCTGATCCTGAACAATTTCATGTTCAGTTTGGTATGCATAAGCCAGAAAGTCAAAACACTTAGCCACAATGACGTGTGAAACTGAAAACACTTTTTTCTGCTTTATTTCCTAGCCGTGTCTATAGACCAGAACATCAGCACTGTTACTCCTCATCTTCCAGGCCTCAGATCATAGGCACAGTCTCTCTCTCCGGCCTTTAGCGCTCTTCACCCGCAGTCTGACAGCCGCCCGGTCAATACGTTCTCCCCATAACTTGTTCTTCTGGTCTTCCTGCAGCTTCATTTGTGCCACGTGCAAAGAGCCAATTCTATCATGTGCTTTACCAAGAGATTTCTCCAGAGAAGCAGAACCCTGAGAGAGAAAATAATATGAATATTATACCCATAGAGGCATCATTAGCATATATTGGAATAATTGACAGGTGAATCCCGAGATGTTACATATACCAGGAGGCTGCAGGATCCAACGTACAATGTGGTGCCCAACTCTTGAGCAAATGCAAGTTTGGGTGCTGTGTCAGTAGATGTCATTCCACAAAATCAAATAACCCGGCGCTCAATCACACTTAGAGCAAGATTGGTCTAAGTCATTGTTTTTTGTGGAACGTTGCCTGCTGACGTGGTGCCCAATCTCCTTCAGGTACAGAGCAAGATCTGCTGTGGGATCAGGAAGCCAGAAAATAGAAGAAAGAAGATGGTGGCACAGAACATAAAGTAAAGGGAAAGGAAACAAAATTATATAATACAAGGAAGAAGTTACTTGACCTTTTAATGTTACAAGAATCATTCAGAAAATGTACTAATTGAAAATACATTTTTTATTAGTGCATATATAACATTTGGATTGGATTACATTTGTCTGTACCTGGGAAATTAGGGTGCTCTCAGGGAGCTGGGTTCCTGGGTGTCTCTGCAGGATTCTCACCAGTGGACGGTCCAAACGTTCTCTTACAGAAAGATCCAAGCTGGACTCCGGACCCTGGAAAATAGATATAATATAAGAAAGCTGCTACTCCTGTATTATTCATGAATTTTGTTTCCAGAAATATCTATGAATACCGGCTTTGCTTGCAGGTACCGGGACTGAATGATGCATTCAAGAGTTATGTCAACCTGGCCCAGCTAATCGAGTTGGCCAAAGTTTAGGATGCGGACAAAAAGTGGGGAGAAGATGGCAGTGCCCATGATGGAATGGGGACAGGTAAGTATCCCCAGGGTTTAGGTTCACTTTAAGCTCATCATTCACAATGGTATTTAATTCAATTAGACAATCTATTCAATAAAAACATCAACTCAATCAAAAATAATTTAAAATGATTATAGGTACAATGGACTTTTGGGCAACATTTCTGCATCATACATACCAACTGCAATTGATAACTGGCCTCCAGCTCCTCATACAGCCTGTGCTGCCTCTGAATTGTGTTCTTCAAATCTCCCAATGCCAGAGTCACATCATCCTAATATAAGAAACTTTCCAATTTATTATTTATTTTAAGAAAGTGATTTTTTTCATATGTGTTGACATTTGTAAAACTGAACCCTAATGCATACCTTCCATCCTTTGCAAACTGGAAAGAGGAACGATATGTATCTCAAAGTATTTAGGCAAAATGTCCCCATTTTGATTTCCCCAAAATGATTGGCTAGGCCAACACGTGCTTAATAATACAACTAGGTTTTCTATATAACAAAATAACAAATAGAATCATTTAGCAGGTGCATAAAGGTTTGATATTGTAGATTAAATAGTCAGCAGTATGGGCCATTTCATTCTTTGTATACATCCCAGTCCCTACTATCTGTATCAGTAGAAAATAGGAGTATGCATGAAAACCAGAAGGTCACATGTTGTTACAAATGTTCAAAATTTAACTGAATTGTACTTGGAGTTACCCGGATGCGGGAGCTTTCCTCTGCTTTTTTGCGGAGTACTTGTGTCACGTTCTCCTTTAATTCTGTACAGTCCAATGGTTTCTGCCAGTTGGGAGGCTGTGTATTTAGGAATTTTTCACGTGTTAAATGGCAATCGTTCAAGGCAGCTTGACAATCTTGATAGAAAAGAGAAGAAGAAGAACACATGATACATCACAGGGATTGTCTGGTAAATAACGAGAATTTAAAAAAATCAGAAATTTAATGCAGATGCTCCAGTTATACTGTTGGAATGGCCACTCAGTCTCAGGCAAGTCTTTGACACCCGGGGCAGAAAAAGTATTATAAACAATATTGAAGCAAAATGTTTTTTCTAATTTTTATTTATAAGGTTTTGATTTGTATTTTTTTTGTTTTTCTTGGTATTGTGCTTTAATAGGCGAGCAGACTTTTATCCTCCCCTTGTTTCCCTCATTTTTGTACCACTTGGTCCTGCTAGTTTTAGAAAGGACAGGTCATTACCTGCAGCGGACTGACAATGCTACATGATGGCTGCTGAACTTGCAGCAAGGATGTTGGCTTATAGTCCCTATAGTTCCCTATAGTCTTATATGGGAAGAGGATGCCTCCTGTAATGACAAATGAGGGCTTTTAGTGTCTCTTGCCTCCCCTTCTCCTGCTTCCTTCTCCATTCAGCATGTTCTATGTTAGATCAAATAGGACTGATAACCAGGCCCTACTAGGTTGTGTATTAAGGAGAAAAAGGAGGTCATCAACCTGGAGATCTATATACTATGGCAGATAAAATAACTCTCACACATGTAGTTCAGTGGTGTATTTAGTGGGTTGTCAGGAGCAGGGATGGATTTCCCACCTAGGTCATGGCCTAGGACAACATGGCTGCTGGAGGGTGGCATTACAACATCTCTATTTGGAGCTGGAACCTGCTGCTGCTGGCCGACAAGCTCTACAGTAACAGGACGCACAAAGTGAATGTGAGTATACTGAGGTCATTTATAGCGCAGGGATCTGTGCAGGGGGGCATTTTTATTTAGGGTATCACTTTTTCCATTCTTTTTTCTCTTTACCTCCTTTCTTCCCCCTCACTTTCTCCCTCATTCTCTCTATCCCCTCTTTCTTCCTTCTTCCCCCCTCTCTCTTTCCCCTCTTGCTCTTGTTTTGCCCTGTCGCCCTATCTGTTCTCTCTCTCCCCTCTCCATTTTTTCCCTCCTCACTTCCCCTCTTTCTTTCTACCTCTCTCCACTCTCCCTCTCCTCTTGCATCTCTTCCTTCCATGTTCATTCTCCCTTCTCCAGATCTCTCTATCTTCTCTCTCCCTTCTCCCTCCCACTTCGTTCCCTTTTTTTGCCCGTCCCCTCTCTCTCTCTTTCCCATTCTCCCTCCATCCCCCTTTCTGATGACCTTTTCCTTCCCTCGTTCTCTCCCCTAATTTCCTCTCTCTCTTTTCTCTCCCTCGATCTCTCCCGTCACTCTTTACCTCTCCCCCTCTCTCTCAATTCTACCTATATGTCCCTTTTTTCTCCATTTTTGTCTCTCCCCCACTCTCCCCTCTACATCTCTCCCTCCACTCTCTCTGCCTATCCATCTTCCCTCTGCCTCCCTCCAACTTTTTTTCTCTCTCCCCTCTCCCTCTCTCTCTTCATTCTTCCTCTCTCTCCCCTCTCCTGCTCTCTCTCCATTCCCTCTCTTTTGTTCTTATGGAGCAACATCCATAGAGTATTTTGTGTGTGTTAATGTCAAAGCGGTTATTGATCGAGATGGGCAGCACAAACTAGCTTGCTTAGGGGAGCAAAAAGTATATATTCAGCCCTGGTCAGAAGTTCTGCTTTAGTAAAGTAATTTAATCAAACACCTTCTCCAAATACAATAATAGCATTTATCTGTCCTATCACAATACCTTTATTTTCTGGGCCTAGAAGAGTGCTGCCCCCAGGTGTTTTCCGTCCAACAGACTGAGGCCGAGCGTTCTCACTTATGATGTCCAGCACTCGCCCCTTTTCTTTGCAGAACTCTGAGAGTTTCTGCCGGTGAGAATGGAGCACCTACAAGACCAAAGACCAGAAAGAAGGTGCATGAGATATATATATATATATATATATATATTGTATATTCAGTAAAATATCTGCCTGGCCACCAGGAGGCGTTCTCATCACATTTTTTTCAATTAATTTGCAGCATTTCCCAATCTGCTATAGTCAGTACCAGACCTCTGGAGATGTAATATAGACATTCACTTGCTCCACTTGGGTGGTGGAGAAAGGGTTTGGATATGGTTTGCTAGACCATAAAGGACCATAAGGGTTTTTAGGGACAAACACAACACACACATCCAACACTTATCAGCTAAGGACCAAGACTTTTATGTCTTGCCCATGGTATGTGTCTTAGTCACTGACTAACTTGCAGCTGTCTGGCGATTTCTTGCAGTTGGCGTTCTGTGTGCCGCTTCAGATCCAGAAGGCCGTTCCTCTCCTCGTGAAGAAGAGCGTCGACTTTGTCTGGATACTACAAAAGGAAAGTAAATAGAATTAGATAATGTCATAGATTGTAATATCACAGCAACATCATCATTACAAATTCATCTGTTCTTTGACCTCTACAGCTGGGGAAAACAAATTGCAATGGGGCTCCCCCTGCACCTAAGGATTAAATACTCCTCATGGATTAGGGGGGCAGCCAAAAGAATTGTTACTTACTTTACCCCTGTTCCCAGCCAGTGCACTCCTATAACATCCAGGCAGTGAATAGCCCCTTGGTGTCCTCACTTACAATGTGGGGTCAATGGCGGGGATAACGTATGTTCCTGCAACTGCTGCACAGAGCACCTTAAAGAAGAAGCTGCAGGGTCCTGATTGCAGGGAGGAGCCGTCACACAGAAGAGTGCAGGATATATTAAATGCTTACTCCCATCCCATCACCCTTGCAGTGTACTAGGAGTAGTCCCACTATGAGGGTAATTTAAGTTAGGTTGTAAAGAGTCAAATGACAACATTTTTAGTTTTCCTTTTGAATAGAGTAGGAAAGGGGTAAAATCCATATTTTTTGGGTGGGGAGGGGGGATTAAATCTGTTTAAATTGAGAATATTATCTTATGGTATTCTATATTAAATATTACATGATAAGAACGGATGTGAATAAACAGTAATATGTTTATGGAGAGGTATTATACAACAATTTGCATAAATTTGGAGAAATTTAAGAATATTGGTGACAGACTATTTGACAATCCAAAAAACACCCGTGATCGCACTGAGAAGACAACAATCTCAGTATATAGTTATGGAGGGGGAAGGGGTGTGGGGTGTCCCATTGGGAATACTTGGAACAAACAGGTAGTAAAATAAATCTTCACAAATAAATCCTTGCTTGTCACTGGAACTGTTGGCTGCAGTTGCTTCTTTTTTCTGTTTTAATGATTCAACTCAAATTTTGGACTTTCCCGTAACTTTTTGTCACTGTAACAATGGACACTGGAATAAAAAGTGAAGGAGAATCTTCCAAGAAAGGGCACAGGGGCAATAGAACCTAACAGGGGCTTTAACTCATTCCTACTTTACCAATAAAAAAATAGGCTTGGGATTTAGATACACCTAACAAAATACATTTGACTAATAGGAGTGGCCACATTGTGGAAAACTACATGATTTGCCTTTAATCCTGGCCATATGCTGTGCTATATTCTCAGTCTATGAAAAGAAAGATTTGATATAAATGTTTAATTGTGATTAGTTTTATGGGTGGAAATTCAGTTGAAAATTGTTTGGACATTGCATGTGTTTATGTAGAAAGGGTACTCAGCCTTTTAGAAATCAAAGCAACAATATTTCAGTTAGATATAATGGTAAAAACAATTATAATACCCATTGAATATTGAAAAAGAGTTTTCACATTGAATACATCTAGTTAATCACAGGGATTGATTTTAATCAATTGTAATTGTGTTTGTAATATTAAAAAAGGATTCCATTGAGAGAAACTTGCATAGCGTATATCCATTGACCTAGTTGTAGTACCCCTCCCAAACAGCAGGTGGTATTAGAGATTAGTGAAGATATTTCCTCACCCGCTCAGTCATTGGTCTTGTCTGACGTAATTGAATGGTCTCATTGTTGGTCATCATATCCCTTCGAGTGTTGGCATGGGATCGTTCTAATATGTCCCTCTCTTTCTGCAGTCTCTGGATCTGGCGATCTGTCTCCCACAAGGCCTGTCTGAGGATGAACATGGAGCTTCTAGTTTCTCTCATGTAACCACGGATATATGCATTGCATTGGTTGACTATTAAGTCACGGTGAAATGGTGGAGGTGTTGGTTGAGGCCTGGTGGTGCCCATAACTTTAGTATGTTCATCTTGAGGCCTTAACTTTCCTTGACCGCTTGGAGCGGATGGAAGAGAAGAAAAGGGACGTGACCTTAAACTGTGAGCCAATCGGATCGTCCTGTAAGAAGCATCGCGCCAGGTGGCAGAGCCCACAGGAAGGGCGGCCATGGGGTCAACGGTGGGTCCTAAAAGAGCAAAGGGACACATCTTTACATACAGATCATAACGGCTGTTTTTCCCCATGTACTCTACATGTAAGTTGTAACCAAGCAAGGCTCGGCATTCAGTTATTACTTTCACACAGTAACTGCCATGGTGTCAACAAAAAACATAACATTTTGTGAATGGGCCTTTGCCTCCAATGCCTCCCTTGTCTGCATTGGTTTCATAGAAATGGCCAGTTCTGGGAACAATGGAGGCCAGAAGCTCATACACTACTTTACACTTACTACTTTAAGGATTTACACAACATTGCTAGGAACATTCCCATCTCTAACAACATCAGCCAATAGAAACACTTCCTGATACACAAAAAGATGCAAATCTATAGGCTGAGTTAAGGATCATGCCAGTGACATGGGGATGTGAAAACAAAGAGAAGGAGCAGAAGAGTATGAAGACTTTGGCAAAATTCAAGATGACGCTGGACTACATGGAAATACTGTATGTGTTTTATATTTATGTTTTATCTTAGTTATCCAAACTATTGCTGGCAATCTTATCATTTACCAATTCTGAGCCATTTATGAAGTGCAATAAGCTTAATCTCCAATTTCCAAAGAGGGCATTTATCACTCTTTTAATGGTAAACGGCCACAATGGAGATCAGTGATGTTTGTTTCCAACACCCTGTTTGCTCCTTTCATAGAAATCCTCACAATGGGCTCTGCTTCTAAATATGGTGATCAGTTACACCAATCAATGGAGTTTCTGATTGCCAATTTGGTAAAAATATGGTATGGCATAAATCTGGTGTTATGAAAATGAGATTTATAGAAAGTGAAATGTAAAAGAATGAAACCCCAATCACCCATTCCTGTTCCTTTGCAGGGTGCTGCCATTTTTCCCCTCTTCTCTTTCTAGCGGTGATCTTCGCCGATGATTGTCCGGCAATGACAATACTTCCACACAGGAACATGGGAGTTTGTTTAGTCCCAGCCGGGTTTGCCGGGCATTCTGGCAACCAACACTGAGCTGCACATGTGCAATTTTGACATTTCCGTTGAGTGATCAGGCAAGTAAGAAGGGAAACCGTCTGTCTCTTTCCACAATAAATCCCGGCCTGATCACAAATTAATAAAGTGGAACTTTCGCTCCTCTTTCATAATGAAAAGGTTGCTGACACCTGAGATTGATTTTAAAGTATGGCAAACAGAAAATGAGAATGTGCCTAACCCATGTCAGCATTTCTCAGGTCATGTGATCAGACATTTAAATCCCTTTTACATTGTATCAGTCTGTACATAATAATCCTTTAACAACATTGCAGTTTGATACATTGTGGCCATAGCTACAAACAGAAGCCAAATGGCAATGACTATAAAACACAAGGCGTAATGTCCAATAGAAAAGTAACCAGGCGGTGGATCAAATACAACCGACAGATTGATTAGTAGTCTGGGCTGATTCCACAATCCAGCCTGGCATTAATGTTTTTTAAACATATATTACAATTAAATCCTAAGTATTCAGTAATTTAAATCCTAAGTATTAATACCAACCCGTATGCAATGTGGCTTTGGGTGGGCACTTTAATACTAAGTTCAGGTGTAATAAATGCTCCTATAGGATCCTATATTACAATTATTACATTATTTTTGGTGTAAAATATTTTTATTCTTCAGTTTAGTTACATATTAAACTAGAATTGGTCTTGTTGGATTATATATTATACAGTCATCAAGCTTCACTAGCGATGCATTCACTTGTGAAAAGTCTTGAAGTTCATCCAAATAGCAATCCGTCATGTCAAGTATTGCATACAAGACCTGATTCATTAAAATTCTGTAAAACTGGAGGTGATAGACTATCATGGGAGAAGCTGGGTAGTCCAGCAAACCTGGAATGGATTTCTTCAACCGTTTGCTATTAGTGTTTGCTTAAAATGTTTTAAATCCTGGACCAGATCCATTCCAGGTTTGCTGGATTACCCAGCTTCTCCCATGATAGTCTATCTTCTCCAGTCTTTGATAAATCAGGCCAATCGAAGCCACATTCCTGGTAGCTATTGGCATGATTTATGATAAAGGGCAAAATATTATACCATATTCGTATAGCGCCAACATATTACACAGCGCTGTATAAGGTCCATACTCATGTCACTAACCTTGCTTCAAAAAAGCTCACAATCTAATGTGCCTACCATAGTCATATGTCATTAATGCAGTGTAAGATCAATGTTGGGGGGAAGCCAAATAACCTAATTGTATGTTATTGAAATGGGGGAGGAAACTGGAGTTCCCAGGGGAAAACCCACACAAACTCCATGCAGCATCCTAGCCAATATTTGAACCTGGGGCCCAGCACTGCAAAGGCCAGCATGCTAACCACTGAGCCACTGTACTGCCTGAAAGTTTATAATATATTCAGTTAATGAAGGGGTGGCTTTTACACTCAGTCTACAAGTTGAATTCAAATTAGAAAAGTGATCACAATCTGCAATGGTTGGCAGTCTATATAACCAGCTAAGCTGGACAGTCCTGTCATTGCTAGGAGAGAACAATAAAGAGTTTTTGTCCTCTGTGACCCATTCTGCAGTCTGTGTAATCTGATCTCCCTGCTGTAAAATGAATCTGTAGCCATCTCCTGGCTCCATGTGAATATCTTGGGACAAGGCTCTCTATACAGACTTGTAAAATTGTCAATATGGCTAGCAGGGCTGTTATCACAAATGTCTGAGTCCCATATTAAGTGAACCTCCTGGGTCCCCCTGCCCTGTGTCTAAAGGTTGCAGCATTGCAAAAGTCAAGTAAGTTCCCCTTGCTCCCCCTCCGCCCCAATGGTGGCCCTGATAGCTGGTCCAACTATACCTAATGTCTCTTTGGGTTCTGCTGGGTCTTAAATAATGAAAGTCTGGGCTTCCCCCATTTTTGGTACCTAAATATTATATTTGTTCTGGTTCTGGTGATTTAGGCATTGACAGAGGAAGCAGGGGCATTAATGGGGGCATCAGGGAAATTCATAAATGGCATTGGTGCTGCAATACTAATTTGCAAACAGTCTTTAAGTGTCATTGAGAAATTTGTTACCATCATAGTAACTATTATTGCATATGTAGATCTTATCAATACAGTAGAGCAAGTGACATTAATGAGGAATCCATTTATAAAGCAGTGAATCTGATAATCATCAAACATTTTTTGTTAAAGAATCAGCCACTGTCCATCACTATACCTTTATGTCACATATATCATATGAATCAATTAGAACCGGTGAAATTAATGAAGGGACTATTTATAAAGCAGTGAATCTAAAATTCAGTGAAACATTCCCAATTCTCCACCAGGGATTTCAGCGTTTGCCAAATTTACTGCTTTATAAATAGATCCCATGGACCTAGAAGACTCCTCACCAGAGAATGTTTTGATGAATGTCAGATTCACTGCTTTATAATTAGATTTCTTAAAGAAACATTACGAATCAAATTTTTAAAAAATGAATTTAAACTTTTTAACCCATTTTTTTGTTAATGCTATTTAGCCCTATGCAAGGCTGCGCACACATGTGGAATTTTAGTTGCTGGAAATGATCTTTCATGATTGTTTCCAGCAACAAAAGAGTGACAGATATGGATGAGCGCTGTACACACAGCCCCATTCTGTTCTATGGAGATGGGAGAACGAGCACCCTGCTGTGCCCTCCTTCATTGATTTGTACACCGGTCATTCTCCGTCAGGACAGATTCATGAGCGACGTTGGGCGACCTCTGTACACCTCAGATTCTCACCCAGGATGTGCAGGACCATTTGTATCAAGCAATATTCATCTGAAATACACATCTAACTTCTTCCTCTTCTTCACGCCTTTCATTATTATTATTATTATTATTAATATTATTATTATTAATAAACAGGATTTATATAGCGCCAACATATTACACATATTATTTTATTATACATTAGTATTTTATTCCTTTATTTGGCACTTTTTTGCGTCCTTTACCAGAAAAATGTGCAGAAAGAGCCTTTTCTTTTTTTTAAATTACCATTTACATGAATTGAAACTGAATTTTAGCATTGATTTAAAGTGGAATTAAACTAAAACATCAGGAGTTTTACTGGATTGGGTCCCGCGTCATCCCGGTATCCCCTTTCGTCTCATCATGGAGGAAACGTGGGGTGCCGCAATCATCTTCGGCCTTCATTCTCCTTCTTCGTACATAACCCGATATCACACTGTGCGGGCACAAGATCGGTATGTAGATGGGCACTGCACTGCACTGCACTTTAAGGAAAAGGACATCATGGTGGCTCAGGGGTTAGCACACTGGCCTTTGCAGCACTAGGTCCTAGGTTCAAATCCCAGCCAGGACACTATCTGCATGGAGTTTGCAGGTTTGTCCCATGTCTGCATGGGTTTCACTTGAAAAACATGCAGTTAGTTTAATTGGCTTTCCCCTAAATTGACCTTACACTACATTAATGATATATGACTATAGTAGGGACATTGGATTGTGAGCTCCTTTGAGGGACAGTTAGTGACACAACTATGGACTCTGTACAGTGCTGTGTAATATGATGGTGCTATATAAATACTGTGTAATAATAAAAGGCTCCTTCTGCTCATGCCCAATATCACACATGTGTAGAAGGAGCAGCCAGGAGTCTCCCATTCTGCATTGATCAAGACCGGGGGGGGGGGAACTTTTTAAAAAAAAATTTTTTTAAACCCACCTCCCCAAAAACAGAAGGTAATATTTACCCTATATATAAGGCTTTTCTATCTTTATATGTAAGGTAAAAAGTTTAGTTTTGGTCTACTTTAAACAGGATGTATCATAGAATAAATTTATATTTTTATTTATGTGTATGGATTTAAAATAAAATAAAACAATTTTTGCAAAATGAAGCTTAGATCCCCCTCTGCAAAAAAAAGTATTATTTTGTTAAGTAATAGAAAAGTTATCGTCCAATGAACAAGCTCATGGTGGAAATATAAAAAAAAGATTAATCTTTTCTGTAATTTCAGATCACACCGGATCCCTATATAATGGTAGTGTTCTCTTACCTGTATCAGGTGTTGTCTCCTGTGTGCTCTGCTCCCTGCGCTCTCCCCTGTCTGGGATTCTTCCTATCACCTCCTCTGTCTGTGTCCCCCTCCGCCCTGATTTTTGTCTCTGCGGAGACTGTAACTATGTACACTGTGTCTCCCTCCATTGTGATGTCATTGCCTGGCTCACCCAGATCCATGTCACCCTGTAACAATATGTGAGCCTTGCAAGCTGAAAGAAGAAGAAGAGAATTAGCAGGATCAATGCAATCTAATTGGATATTATTCTGCTTAAATTCTTACATGGAGGTATAAATACACCTATGAGTATTTATGACTCCAATACCAAGAAATAAAAAATCCGTATTCTATAAAAATATATTTTTTTTCAATCCTTTAAAACACAGTTCTAGAATTCAAACTAATTCAGTTTTCAGTACAGCAGAGAAGGAGAAGTAGCACAAGGAGCCAATCAGCTGTTGCGTTGCTCTTTGATGATTTATCATTGTCATGTTGCCCCTTTGTTCTCCGCTTGGCAGGTTGTGTTGCTGATGCAGAGGTTGCGTCTGTGCTGTCTGGTTGTACATAATATTTAATTGTGCAGCGAATATCAGCTCACGCGTAGGTAGTAACACTGCTTATTAAACTACCTGCCTTCAGTGAACCTGGGTGATTCAGCAAACCTGGAATGGCCTAAGGTGATCCAGCAAACATGCAAATGTTTTCTTTCTTGGAACCTTTCTGGATCACCCAGGTTCTCTCATGATAGTCTATATTTTTCAGTCTTGGAGCTTTAATAAGTCAGGCCCAATGTGTAATGGTGCAAAGGGCAGCTCTGACCTAATCACACCAGTGACACATCATTAACCGCTTTGTAGTTCAATACAAAATATTATATACAAACAATATATTAATAATATTCATAGTGCCTAAGACTTCACGTAAGCCAAATTACTTTACTTGAACGATCGGTGCAATTGGCTGTAACATTCTGAGAAACTTTGCAAATAATTAAAAGAAGCAGCTGGAGGTAAAGAGACCTTACAAGTAAAACAAAACTTCAAGAAATAAAATGCATTCTTTGTGAACCCCTTGTTAACCCAAAGCAGCCCCTAATCAACTTCGTCCTTCCATTCTGCTTATTATTCTGCTTATTTATTTTTATTTTTGTTTTTTTACAATTAATATTTGATTATATATATTTTTTTTTGTTGCAGGTAAACAGACATAACTAAATATAAATATTATGTATTATTTATTTTAAAAAATAATATTTTTATATTTGCAAACAACTCTGCAATGCTTTGTACTAGAATAGAAGCATCTTTTTTTATTTATTTATTTTTTTAAAAGGACACATTGCATAAAATAAATATTACAATTTTATTTTTTTACATAAAATATATTGCAAAAAATAAAAACAAACTTGTTAAAAAATATTATGCTGGTATAAAAAGAACAGTGGTTCTATTTATAAAACAAGGAATCTGACATTCGTGCAAACATTCCTTGGTGAGGATCTATGTGTTTCAATGGTAGTAATTAATTCCCACCAGGGAATGTCAGATTTGCTGCTTTATAAATAGAGCCAACATAATGAAAAAAAAAATGCCCTTGGAGGGAGTATACAGGTATGAAAGGCTGAAATAGGTAAAGTGGAAGGAAACCCTTGGACTTATGGCCAGGCAGAGGATGTCAGAGGATGTCTAGATTGTAAGCTCTTCTGGGCAGGGTAGGCACATGCTCAGATATAAGTCAGGCACATACATGCTCGGACATAAGTCAAGCACATGCTCAAGAGATTTTATTCAGCCCCGTACCCCCAGGGGTAATCGGCATACCTTTTTTAAAAAAAGACATAAATCTGGCATGTATATTTTGTTTTGTATGTTGCCAGGTATGTATAATGCAGAAGGGACGTTGCTTGTAAGTTTGGTTCTGTTTTAACTGCCCAACATCAAATTGTGGGAAGGAAATCTGCAGCATGATCAGCTTGTCGACTTTAGGAAGATATATATTCAAAATAAAATATAGCATTTAATATTCTCTGGGAGGGTTGTTCAGTGATCAATGGGAGAGAAGAGAGCACTAGGGCACTACATTTTTAATTTTGCTTTAATTTTCCTTTTTTGGGGGGAAAAAAGCTAGGTTTTAGGTTTTCTGTTGTCATATTTAGTAATTCTGTTGCAAAATGTAAATTATAATAGAAAACATAAGCATAGTAAAGTAGAGCTATACAGTTCCATTTAGCATCCATGATCCAAATCTGTGCTGCTCCCAGGAGCTTACACTCCACCAATAACTTCTATTTATACCGCAATTCATGATAAAGTTCCATTGACTGTTGCCTGTGATCAGAATAGAAACACAAGTATCTAATTGAGAAGGGAGGATGGGGAGGGGAACCTTAGAGATCTGAATCTCTGTTGTGATAATTAGCAATGTTTCATCACATAAAATAAAGAAATAAATAAGTGTGAGAGCTCGTGTTTCAGTAAACAGCTCATTAACTACCCCTCTGTGAGACTTGTTAAATGAAAAAAGATTAATGTTGTGAAATCAGTTGTAAATGCCATTCACTATGTTAATTAATTATCCCGAGGCTGCAGAGGTGCGACGGACCCATTCCTGGAGGAAATCATTTGTATCTATGTGAGGAACGCTGAAAAATATTAACTGTTACATTGCAAATGATATCAGTGTTGCATTTAATTTAAAGAAGGCATTTTATGTTCTGCAAAAATGTTAAAACATTACCATGAATATATATTTATATTACTTAGGCTTCCAATATTTGTATAGGGTGTTTACCTATACCAGATTGTGTAGGTAAACATAGACAATAGGTGACCGATGTTGGCACACAATACACTATAAGCTATGGGTGCAGTTTGCTCATCAGAAAGTTGTAGGGGTTCCAGCTACAACCTCCATGCTCCTGCAGTAAATTGGGCAGTGTTTATTGATCTTTTCAACAGGGGGGAACCCCCGATATAATTACTATATTCACAGTTCACAGTACATTAGTGTGATGGTCAATGGTAAGATTGTTTCTTACACTGCTCCCTGGTGGGAAGAATGTCACCTTTATAGGTAGCCAAAAAGATCATTGGTGTCACTTATAGTGGCTTGAGAGGTACAAACTGCTCATTGCTCAAGGAACTCCCAGCAACCTCTGGAGGAACCCTGGTTTGGAAACATTGAAATATAGGGATTGGGCAGACAGTGCACCTACCTGAGACATCACCAGGGATGGCTTTAAACAAAATAGGGCCCTTGGCAAATAGGATGTAGGAAATCTCTGCACGCCCTACATTCATTTAAACAGGGCCCTGGAGATGGTTGGGGCCCTGGGTGATTACTCAGTTTGCCCTATCCTGAAACTGGCCCTGGGCATTACAAGAATAAACATATTTGTAGGCCGTTGTTGTGCAATGGGGTCACGTCAGTTCAGGCAATACAGGTGAGATAGCTTCTATGTGCCTCTTGCAATCCCTGGTAATGCCAATTCAATAGAGTGGATTTCCCTGGGTGTATGGTGAAGTTCACTGCCAGAGCTGATATTTTTTTTTTAATTTCGCACAGACGTAGTAAAACTCACAGGTTTTTGATACATTATATTTATATATTCTCCAGCACTGATTAGCCCAGCTAAATGCTACAATAGGCACCGGAATCTGAGAGCAGAGGGACCCAGCAGCCAATGGCAGTATGGGATTGATCAGGAACTATTCCGCTAATCAGCTGCAGCACAGCTTCAAATACCCCTCAGCCTTCTAAGTGCAGGGGATACCGAGAGAGAAAACACAGCTAAAGGGAAACAAGGATGCTGCAAATCCCAGAGCTCTAATTCCAGAACTCTGCTGCTGTAAGAGGTGCAGCTGGAGGGAATGGGCCACTCTACTGCAGTGGGACACCGCCTGGGATTGTTGGCCAGAAGAGTATATATACAGTATAAATTGAATATATCCATAATTTTATAGAATAATATATATTATGAGGTTGTGTTGAGAGGATAGATATGTCAAGCCTAAAAGTGCATGCTCGAAAAATGATAACCCTCCCCCCAGAAAAGATGCGTTCAAAATCTTTACAAGTCGTCACTTTAAATTTACCTTGATCAATTGCTCTTAATCCTGCATCCAACATGCGTGAATGTACCTAATAATTGTAGAGCAGTTTTCATGCATATGGTAAACTAATGTGTATTTGTATGTGGGGGCAGGGGAGGTTGCTTAAATGTCAAAGCAGAGAATGGAGGCTGCTCCCAGAACTGGGGTCTTACATTTACTCCTCTCCAATGCAGTGGGAAATACAGCTCCTGCTGTACGCTCCAGGGGCAGAGAAATACAAAGTGCACAGTTGTGAGACATTTTCAACAAAGCATGATGGACCTTTGTTTCCAAATATTAGGGCGTCTGACATCATTAAAACCAAGTTGCCTGATTTGCCAACTTTCCCAATACCTAATAGAATGGCGCTGCTCTCAAACACCAATTTTGTATTGGGTTGTCTGAATTTCTAAAGCAACTTTTCCTAATATTTTTTTTAACGTGGGTGAACCTTTGATGAAGTCATGTGGGGGCCCCTGACAATAATGGGAGTATCCACAGCTCACAGTATATTAGCGTGGTAGTCAATGGGAAGAATGCCACCTACATTGCTGGTCAGAGAGGAGTCAGATGTCCAAAAAGATCTTTAGTATCAGTGGTAACTGACCTGAAAAGCACAAAGTGCTTTTGCTTAAGGAACTCCTAGCAACCTCTAGAGCAGGCATGTCCAAAGTCCCGTCCGGGGGCCAATTGCGGCCCGTGTTCAGATTTCCACCGGTCCGCAGCCTTTGTCAATAAACCACAATATAAAATACACGTGTACAAAAAAGCTATTTTATAGTTCATTAGAGTTGACCAACCACCTTGCAACTATCAGGGCGCTACTCGGTGGGCAATCGGCAGGACGGGAGTCGCTATGTGTGCACAGAGAAACCCCTACATCATTATAGTGTGCGTGTGCTGTGCGGGACCCACATGGACCACGCCTACTCTGATTCCAAGAACGTGCTCTGTACAGAGCCCGCACTGACATCGGACTTGTGCACAGGAAATCCCTCACGTCACCCTGGTGGGCGTGTGCTGTGTGAGACCCGTGCAGACCAGGCCCACACTTACCTTGAGTACATACTGAATGGCCAGCCCCCACACATTTTCACCTCACCAAATCTGGCCATGTTTGCAAAAAGTTTGGACACCCCTGCTGCAGAGGAACCCTGATTGAGAACGCCATTAACTTGCTCAAATGGGCATTCCAGACTCCCTTAATGATTTTATCAGGCTGGCCACCCAAACTGATCCTATGTTATGGGTGCACAAAATAGAGAAGATGGGAATTCCATCACCCCCCTAGTCTTACAATTCTTTATCTCCTCTTCCACCACCAGTCTCTGAACGTTTTAATATTGAGCGGAGTGGGGGTGAGGGGCGCAGGGAAGAGAGTGAACAGTGGCGTTATTTGTCTGCAAATGTTCAGCGAGCATTATTGAGGAACAGCAGCTGAACCAGTGTGCGGCGTTCTGTTATTTGGATACGGTAAGGGAGGCATTTAGGCTTTATGGGAGCACAGCATGGTCGCGGTATGACGGGCAGTTGCGCCAACGGAAGACGGTGTGGTCGTCGCTGCGCTGAGACCATAAAGATATTGGGCTGTGGATGAAGATTATGTCAGTGGGCAGACAAGGGTAGACACAGTTTTTTGAGGGGGAGCCGATGGGCAACAGGTTGCTGTTGCATCGCCGGCTGGAAAAAATAAAGGAGTATGCTAGTTGTTCAACGAAGGGAATGCAAGTTTGGAGGCCGTTGTTGGTCTTGGCATGAATGCTTAGGATGCAGGGGGAGTCATGGACTTACATGCTGCTTTAAGCATCAGAAGGATTGCCCCTTTCTTGAGTAAGTATCCTGACCATGAGGCTGCAAGGGTGCTGGGGGGGTTACATGGGCTTTGGATTCCGTGCAGTTTGGAGACGATTCGGGAGGAGCCAAGGAATTTAGGCTCAGCCTTGAGGTGTCCAGAGGTGGTGTCGTAAAAGCTGGCAAAAGAGGTACGTTTGGACAGAATGAGTGGGCCTTTTAGGGAGCCGCCGTTGGAAGGCTTGGTGATATCGTTGTTGGGGTTGGTACCTAAAAAGGGGCAAGGTAAGTTTTGGATGATCCATCAGTTATTGTTACCGGCGGGGGGATCAGTGAATTATGGGATTGATCCGGAATTATGTGAGGCTGCGTATACATCACTGGATGCAGCCATTAAGTGGGTGAGGCAGTATGGAAGAGGGGCTTTGATGGCCAAGGCTGAAATTGAAGCCGCTTTTCGCCTGTTGCTGGTGCATCCAGGGTATATTCGGTTGTTAGGGTGTAAATGGCGTGGGGAGTATTTTGTGGATCTCTGTCTCCACATGGGGTGCTCTATTTCTTGTATTCGTGTATTGTTCGAGAAGTTTTGCACCTTTTTGGAATGGGTGGTGCACACGGTGCGGGGGTGGAGTCAGTCAATCACTAATACAATGATTTTCTCTTGCTGGGACCGCCTAATTGCTCAATTTGCAGGTTGTTGCTGGCATCGTTACAGCATGTTGCAGACCGTTTTGGGGTGCCATTTGCGGTGGACAAGACAGAGGGCTCAGGGAAGATGCTTACCTTTTTGGCATCGAACTGGATTGAGTGGCTATGGAGAGTAGGCTCCCGAGCGACAAATTGGTGGCGTTGCAAGAAGAAATTCAGTAGGCATGTGGAAAATCCCCCTAAAGGAGGTTCAGCTGTTGTTGGGAAAATTGAACTTTGCCTGTAGGGGGGTGAGAATGGGCAGGATATTTTGCAGGCATTTGGCAGCTGCAACGGGCGGGGGTGAAAATGCTGTCACATTTTGTGCAAGTGTCCAGAAGGTTCGGGTGGACTTAAAGGTGTGGTGGGTATTCTTGGAATCCATTAACAAGAAGGCGTTGTGATTAGAGGGGTCGATTGACGCAGTGGATTTGGACCTTTACACAGATGCGGTGGGCGCTATGGGTTTTGCTGCGTATTTTCAGGATAAGTGGTGTGTGGGGGCGTGGCCCAAGAAGTGGGTGGAGGCAAAGTTAGTGAAGAAATTGGTGGTGCTGGAATTGTTTCCGATAGTGGTAGCAGTGGAGTTGTGGGGGAAGGCATTGGTGGATAAAAAACTTGGTTGGTGTGGACTTTACCTTTCCTAGGCCTGCAACCTGGTTGGTTAAGTTTAAAGATGGTTGTAGGTAAAACAGGGGAAGGTAATGGCTGGTAAGTGGGGGTTGATGATTTCGTAGTTAAAGGGGGGGTTTAAGAAGACAGGGGGCAAAGGTTTGGGCTACCATAGTCATGGTCATCTTCCGTGCCACTGTCTCCTTCAAGCTTCTGGGAAAAGTGACTACCCTAGCTCCCTTCACAACAGTTCGTGTCTATCTTTTTCTTCCTCCAGGGTGCCCAAAAAAGCCTTGAAGTTCAGGTGATCCTCAATTCTTGGGCCGGTGCTTGTTTGTTGGACGCCTCCCTCTCTAAGCTACTCCATGTTCCTTTTTAGGAAGCAGCCATTATTCTTGCACACGGCTTAACTATCAAGTTAGGACAGGCAACAATGAAGATTTGTTACCCTCCATCCATTCACTCTGGCCATCAAGAATGTTTATGTTTTGTTGTTATCCTTGGTATGCCATAGTTGCGGGCCCATAACCCTTGTACTAACTGGCCCAGCTGAGAAGTGACATTTTCCTCTGTCAATTGTCATTGGTTCTGATTGTCTAGCCCCAACCAGCTATTGTGCTTGGATGAAGAAGGAGCACTTCTCACCTGTTTACCAAGACCATCTGGACATTTTTGATAAAAAGGTGGCTGATAATCTTAGATTGTAAGCTCTTAGGAGTCCTCTCCTCCTCGGTGTCACTGTCAGTCTGTCATTTGCAACCCCTATTTAATGTACAGTGCTGTGTACAATGTTGGCGCTATATAAAAACTGTTTATTGTTATTAATAATAATAATAGTAATAATAATAATTATATTAATATTAAAACTCCTTCGCCTGATTGTAGTTACTATTGTCTAATTGAACTCCTGTTTGGGACTGAGGTTCCGTTCATCCAAATTTATCTTTTCTCTGAACCTCAACTTGCTACCTAATTATGTCTTTACCAGAATTTTAATATGTTTTACACATGCATTCAAAAAAGTCTTTGATGAGTTTTGGATCTCTGAGTTATCCCGTACTGTTTTTGGAACTGTAAATTTCATGTGACATCATTATTCTTTGCTCAGCAGGTCAGGGAAGCAGGGATGGAAGGATGTCTCTGGTGTTCAGCCCTCTGGAGCAGAGATTTTTGCTGCCACATTATAAAACCTGTACATCATATTCTCCAATATTGGATAGGACTTCCATGCAAAGCTCATTTCTGTATTATATGTCCAGGAATACTTGAGACACGCAGGTAAAATGATGATCTGAATGACTGGCAGAAAAATGCAAACTTTGTGCATAAATAAAGGTTTTAAAGAGTAACCTGCAACGGATTAAAACAAAAACAGAATTATTTTAGTTTTGAATCCAACAAAATCATTAAATGCATTTATATGTAACTAGCAGACATACATGAATTTGTTTTCTTATTATTACCTGAATAGTAAAAAGAGTGACAGATCTCTGTTTTGCATGGGAAAGTATAGGAATGACCCCAGTAATGTGGTCCTTTGGGGCCTAAATAAATTCATACATGTATTACATATTTATTGTGAAATGGGTGATACTGGGCTTCATTCGCTAAACAAAAATGCACATATTTGCCATAATACCTATTATTTTCAACTTTTACCTGCAATTATTGTTGATGGCACAATTTGCTTAACATATTGAATTGATCATAGTCTCTGATACATTCTCTACATTCTATATTATATGTACTAAAATTTGCAAAATAAATTACCCACTTGCAAGAGATAATTTACTTTTCTTAGTAAATGTGTTCAAAATTCTCATACCAAATCATGTGCAAGAAAATCTAAAAAGGATTTTTTGTTGCATGGGGTAATAGTTGTCAGCATAGCTTCATCCAATTTACAAAGGGAATATTGCAAAAAGGATTTTTGTTGAAAATATTCTTAGCCTGAAAGATGAAAGCACCATAGGCTACTTGGGGAGCTTGGAATAGTAATTGAAACAAATGAAATATAACTCATATGCAATAAAATAAATTGAACTTGAAGGATTGCAGGAGATGTGCTGTGTTACAATATTTCTTGTTGCAAGAGGATTTATTATCCTTTAACTTTTTATGTGTTTTAGGGACTATGCTCAAAGCTGCCCATGAGAACCGAACGCTGGCACTTTCATTCATCATTGTTGGGTTTGAGACGATCAGAAAGACGGAGATCTTTTTGTTTTTTCTATTTCTGTGCATGTACATTGTAACAATGGCTGCCCACATCCTCATCATAGGTCTGGTCATCCTAGACCATCAACTTCATAAACCCATGTACATGTTTTTGGCAAACTTCTCTGTTGCAGAGATCTTCTACATTTCAACAACTATGCCCAAGATGCTTGATGCCCTCTTGACCAGGAATAAGGAGATCTCTTACTCTGGTTGTATAGCTCAGTTTTACGGCTTCTTCTCCTTTGGGGCCACTGAACATTGTTTCTTAGTTGTAATGGGCTAT
Organism: Pyxicephalus adspersus; assembly: GCF_032062135.1. NCBI lineage: Eukaryota > Metazoa > Chordata > Amphibia > Anura > Pyxicephalidae > Pyxicephalus > Pyxicephalus adspersus. The sequence continues at coordinate 8,001,808 of NC_092871.1, forward strand.
GACCGCTATGTAGCCATCTGTCATCCTTTGCACTATTACAGCATGATGGCCAAAAAAATCAGCCATGGTTTAGCTATCGGAGCTTGGACTGGTGGGCTATTGGCTGCCGCAGCTCCTGCTCTGTGGGTGTCTTCCTTAAACTTCTGCTACCCCAACCTCATTGACCATTTCTTTTGTGATTATGCACCTCTTCTGAAGCTCTCGTGTGAGGACACCTCCAAAGGAGAGTTCACTTTCACCGTCATATCTTGGAGTGTCATCTTAGGCTGTTTTTTACTAACACTGGTGTCTTATGCCTTCATAATCTTCTCTGTTCTAAAAATCCCTTCTGTTGAGGGACAGAAGAAGGCCTTCAGCACTTGTGCTTCCCATATAATTGTAGTCTCCATCTTTGATGGGACGGTCATATTTATGTACATACGGCCCACCTCCAACATTCGCTTCACTATAGACAAAGTGGTATCAATCTTTTACAGCACTGTCACTCCACTTTTGAACCCCATCATCTACTGCTTGAGGAACAAAGATGTCAAAAATGCTCTATACAAAGGTTTACAGTGGTTTGGGATATGAACCATAGGGCAGTAAAGCAATGTTGTTATGAGTTTGTGTCAAGCCATGTTGGACTTCAGATAAAACATGGTAAAGTAGATATAAACCCTAACAAGATAACAGTTACTTAAATATTTTTTATTGCTCAAAGTGTTTTACAGTAAGAAAATGCTTCTTCAGACCAGAGGATCATCTCAATAGGCCCACCTAATGCATGAAAACTCAACTATAGATAGCAGTGGACAAAAATTATGCCAAATGATAAACATGGCAAAGGACAATGTCCACAAAGGGAGAGAATAAACAGCTAATTATGCCTGGAACCAACCCGTAAAGAGATGGGAAGTTATAAATGGGAATGTAGGCATCAAAAGTTCAAGCTGCTATAAGGAGTGTCAATAGCTGTGATGGGCCATTTACTTTTTAATTGTCTATGGTGTTGTACACCTGCTGTGTGGAATATCTAAAGCTGAAAACCTAACATACCAATAAATATTTTATTCCTCCATAATCTGCAACACCCAACACCCATCTACACTTTTCTCAGATCAATAATGGAATGGCTATGGTCTTCTCCACAGAAAATAGTAGGGAAATAGTGGGAGCGGTATTATGGCCAGCAGACTGCAATAAAAACTGATGGGAAAACCAGTCTGTGGTGTTAAAAAAATTAAGAAAAAACAGAGACTCCTTGCTGGAAACTTCTCAGGTAAGAGTAAACACTGGCAAATTAATTAAAAAAAGACTTGAAAGGGGGACCAAGTGGATGGTGTTCACCTACAACCAGATTCTCCTGCTCTATCCTTCATGATAAGGGTTCTATTTTTGGGAGCTCTGCATCCAAAATAGGACCCAGGCTCAAACAACCTGGAAGACAATGTCTACATTTGTTGATATTTTATTGATCAAAGACTTTGGAGGCCATCTTGTATGGATCTACATATTGATTGAGGGATTCTGAAGGGGGCCTTATTGAATATTAGGGGCAACCCTAGTCAAAAGAAATGCCTTAAAATGCATAATACCATCTACATGGGCATTGCCCATGCCTGTACAAGTGTATGCAAATGCCTGCAAAAATCAAGTGTGTTGCATTAAACTGACCCTGGTGGTGCATAGCTTTGGAAAATAGACATCTGGGGGGGGGGACAAATAGATTTAATACTAAAAAAGAAAATACATTTTTCATTTTATTGCATATGAGATCAAGCAAACTCTGCTTCAGATTGCCCAACCAATTTGGATTTTTAAATAGGGGGAATCAAAAAAGCAAGAGCAAAACCCATCAAAACGTACTGGATGAATTGCTTAAAGCAGATCCACCCAAAGAATATGGAAGTGAAAAATTTATATAGATAGATATTTATGTAGTTTACCCATCTCTAGTAAATACCAGTCAAGTTAATTTGATTCTGCAAAATTTACCCAACAACAACCTTCATGTTCAACCCAACAACATTCAATCTCCCTCATTTACACCACAAATGGATTTGTGCTTCCTAATTTACACAAAACAAATTAAAAAACTTTTATTGACCTAATCTCTATGCAAATCATTTCTATATAGACCCCTTAGATTTCAGGTCCCTGTCTCTATCTCTGGAGAAGAATTCTCTGTGTCCTCACAGTCCCTTCTGGATTTGTATACAGGAGCAAAACAAGAGAGACAATCTGGCCTCAAGAGTGGAAAATATCTTTATATCCAAATAAAAGGTTGAGGCTTGCTGACATCAGAGAGCAATGATATTCAGGCACGTCTCAGGTCTGTATTGCTCATTTTATCAGGAGCTTGGCAAATCCAATATTTTCTCTCATACAAACTGGACATTTCACCAAGTTTGGTCAAGATCAAGAACGACATATATTATATAGTTGTCTAGGGGTTCCCTGAGCAATGACCAATCAGGTCAGATTGAGTGACACCAATGATCTTTTTGGCTATCTGTAAGCCCAATGGCCAGCAATGAGGCATTCTTCCTACTGACAACCACACTAATATACTGTGAGCTGTGGATATAGTAATTATAGAAGGGGTTCCCCCCTGTGTTATAAGAGTTGAGCATCACTGATGTAGTTTATCATAGAAGACCACTACCACTTATTTATGTATTGGGTCTTCTCTGCAATATTGTTTTATTTTATGTTGATCCTCAGTGTAAATCTCGTCACTTTCCATACCAAGCCAAGCTGTAAGCCAATAATTACACTGTTGGAACGAATTATTCAACACTGATATGGGGGCCTACAAGGGTCAGTCAATGGCTTTAAAACATCTAAAGCTGCTGTTGTAGCAGCTTATTTAGTATTACCTGGACTTGGAATTTCATTTTTTTTACAATCACAATTTTTAGGATTACCATACCCACATTGTGTGACAATTCCCCCTCCTCAAAGATTGTAAGCTCTTCAGGGCAGGGTCCTCTCCTTCTGTTTCTTTGTCTGTATTATTCTGTCATTTGCAACCCCTATTTAATGTACAGCACTGCGTAATATGTTGGAGCTATATAAATCCTGTTTATTATAATATTAACAATTTTATTAATATTATTATTAATAATAATGCTATACAATTTCACTACAGTGTTGTCACCTTGTAAAAAGAAGTTGAAAAATACTAGATCTACAGGAAGGATCAAAAGAAAATATAAATGTTATCTGGAGGACTCAGAAAATCTACAAACCTACAGAGGGTTGGAGAATGATGATTACTCCATAACAGCTTTTCTCAACCTTCTTAACATGGGGAAACCCTTGAAATACCTTTGAGATCTCAGGGACCCCCTTCTACAATTACTATATCCACAGCTCACAGTAAATTAGTGTGATGATCAGTAGGAAAAATGTCTCTTACATTGCTGGCTAGTGGGAAGAATGCCGCCCTTACAGAAAGCCAAAAAGATCATTGGTATCAATGGTATCTGACCTAAGAGGCACAAATTTGTAATGGCTTAAGAAACCCCTAACAACCTCTGAAGGAACCCTGGCTGAGAATCACTTCTCTGATATGAACAAAAGATCCAACACGTTTCAGGAGATTGAGGTCCCTCCTTCATATAAAACGCATTCTCTTAGATAGGTTTTTAATCCGCTCTTATCCCACTGTTAGCTTCTTTTCACCAGTTCTCAGCACGTTGAGTTGGTTTTTTGTCATTAACCTCCCTAGCAGTAACCCCGAGTGTGACTCGTGGTAGAAAAAAGTTGATATATATATATATATATATTTTTTTTTTTTTTAATCTGTTATTTTTAAATGATTTTGTGTTTGAACTTTATTATACTCATACTATTAAATTATACTGTAAAATACATTTTCATGAAAAACAATGTACCGCTTTTAGACATAAAACCGGAGAGAAATGTACCGCTAGGGAGGTTAAATATAAAGTGATTCTCAGATACCTTTACAGCTTCCCTCTGTGTGAGCTCTGTTGTGTGGCAAAAAACACAGCCAAACCTTTCAAGGAATTTGTTCCTTCTGTTGAATTGTTCCCTTACTGTTCCTACACGTGCACATGTTGTTAATTTGTTCTCTTATGTTAAACTTGAGAAAAGAAAATCTTAAAAGTTTTTTTTTATATATATATTCAGAAAACTCATCGTCTACCTCCACAGCCTCCTCTTTCTAATTTATAAATTTAAAAAAAATGTATCAATATTAATATAGGCTTGTATCATGAATAGAATTCATTTTACACACATAACCCAAAGCAAAACTCATCTTCCTTCACTACCTCCTCTTATTTGTTGGAGCTCTTCTTTTACAGGGGGTAGTAGTGGACACACAATCACGTATCTACAATTGTTGTATTTACATTTATTAGTATATGACAAAAAAAAAACATAGACTGTACATTAAGGGATTGGGGTCCCCTTTATATAAAATGTCATTTAATTGTACTTCTGTTGTATATGCATTTACTTACATGAGTGTTTAATCTTTGCATATGTGGAGGGTTCAAGTATTTTCTTCTGGTCCTTAGGGCTGCCTTGAAAGAAGTTTTATTGAGTTTTCTCTTAGGGCTATCTAAAGCTGCACTCCAGGTAAATATATTGTAAAATGACATATTATCTGTCAAAGGATTTGTGATTCTGATTTGAAAGTGTCATGATCCACCTATCCCTGCCCAACAGCATATTTGGGTCGTAGGCTTTGTGATAGCTGTTGGTAGTTGAGTGATATATTTTGTTCTTCAGACCTATAAAGTTCCTGATTTATTAAAGCTTTCTATGAAAAACTGAGTGATCCAGCAAACCTGAAATGGATCTGGTTCCGGACTAAAAATATTTGCCAGCTAATAGCAAAAGGGTGTTAGGAAATCCATTCCAAGTTGGCTGGATCATCCATTTTCTCCCATCATAGTCTATCTTCTTCAGTCTTGGGGAGATTGATTGATTGATTAAATCAGACCTGTGTCAGTGCTAGATTTTCAGAACACATGGGCCGTGACTTAGGGTGTCACAGCAGTCACAGGCAGCACTTTGCTGGTTTTATTGGCAAGTGGTACCTTTGGGCCCATAGGGCCAATTGCCATTTATTATCCCTAAAGCTTATATTTGAGATCTGAGGTCCACCTAGAACATCTCCACCACCAAGGCATGACCACCATGCAGGCAATGATAACATCTACTGTTACATCAAGAGAAGCAGTATCCGGTGCCCCTATCATGGCTTTTAGTCAATATACTTCTAGAGGCAGAGATGGCTTCTCTATGATTTGGCTGTAGGATTATTAGAAGCTTGATCAGTGCTGTTGGATGATAATTCTTGTGTTTTGTCATCTATCACATATTAACTGGGTTTGGCACTTGTTTCCACCATCACACTGGAGCCTTTAGTTGTATCTTACATATTTCTGTGTTCCAGGAACCATGCCAACAGCAGACCATGGAAATCAAAGTTTAGCATACATCTTCATTATTGTAGGTTTTGAGACAATGCGGGACACTGAAATCTTCCTTTTTTCCCTTTTTTCGGTCATTTACATCCTTACTATGGCAGCTCATGTTCTTATAATCATGCTTGTTCTAATGGATCACCACTTACACAAGCCCATGTATCTGCTTCTGGCCAATTTCTCCTTGGTGGAGGTTCTCTATACCACAGTGACTATACCAAAGATGTTGGATGCTTTGCTGACTCGGAACAAAGAGATTCCCTCCAATGGCTGCCTGGCTCAGTTTTACTTTTTCTTTGCTTTCGGAGCGGCAGAGAACTGTTTTCTGGTTGTTATGGGCTATGATCGATATGCCGCAATCTGCAAGCCGTTATACTACACCATGTTGATGACCAAAAGGACCACCATGGGGCTGACCCTTGCCCCATGGATTGTTGGGTTTATAACAGCGGCCTGTCCAGCTATTTGGATATCCACCCTCACTTTCTGTTTCCCCAATTACATTGACCACTTCTTTAGTGACTACTCGCCCCTCCTGAAGCTGTCTTGTGAGGACACCTCCAATGGAGAGTTCACTTTCTCTGTCATCTCTTGGGGTTTGACACTCGGGTGTTTTTGTCTTATCATGGTGTCCTACTCTTTTATCATTCATACTGTGTTAAAGATTCCATCTGTTGAAGGCCAAAAGAAGGCTTTCAGCACTTGTGCTTCCCACCTCACAGTGGTATTGATCTTTAATGGGACGATCATCTTCATGTACATTTGCCCCAACTCTCACGTAAGATTCACTCTTGACAAAGTGGTGTCAATCTTCTACTGTGTGGTGACCCCATTGTTGAACCCTGTGATTTATTGCCTGAGGAACAAAGAGGTAAAAAAAGCTCTTAAAAAGACCTTTGCCAGCCGGAGAATTACAGCACATGAAGGTTTACCACATTTGTAGAGAAATGAGTCCCATATTACTCTGTTGTTTACCTAAAAAATGAAATATTCTCAGTGGTATCTGAGTGTGCTGGGTCCGCCAAATCAATGAAGGACTCACCATAGGTATATATTTAGAATAAAACAAACTGTGGTACATGAATATCTTCTATTAGCATTTTCAGCCTGCAGGTGGTGCTCTAGGCTCCCTATTCTACTGAACGTATTGTTTACAGAGTTCAACAGCTGAAGCACAAGTTTATACACAGCTAAATTATTTACCTTAGTGACAAATTACCCTTCAGGCTGCTCTGCACAGTTCTTTATAGATGGTTGTTTAGAGAGAGACCAACCAAGATAAGGGCAGTTCCCTTTTCTAATTGATGTATGAAGGTCTATTTATAAATGTCCAAGATTCAGCCAAACTGTGCATTTTTTCACATTGCATTCAATAGGAAAATATGTAAATAAATTTTTATTCATGATTCATATATTTTTCCTAAGGACCTTTTTTTTTCAGAAAACTGCTGCTGTGCAGCTGGGAGAGGCAAACTGCGGACAACCACATTTGCAGATGAACATGCACATGGCCAAAAATTATAAGTCATCTTTTGGAAACCGTGCTTTCATTTTCATTGGTCGCCACATGCAAAAAAATCATGTCCCCCCCTGTTAATTGAATAAAAGAGACTGGGACTGCGCTTGACCCACTCCAGAATGTTGCAGCTCACCCTTAGTCTGCAATGGCCCTAATTAAATCCATTGTGTAAAATGTGTAAATTTGGGGTAATGTTTTGGGAAATCTTGGGCAAAAACATTTGTAAATTAGCCCATACATATTTTTTCCAAACTGCAGGTCCATGAAAAAATATAACTGTAAGAAATATTTTACCTGGGGTACCTTGGTGCTGGCTTTCTTCACCTTTTTAACAGGGGGGAACCATTAAATTAACTTTCAGGTCTTCATGGAACCCCTTCTATAATTCCTATATCTACAGCTCACAGTACATTAGTGTGGTGGTCAGTGGGAAGAATTCCTCTTACATTGCGGCCCATTGGGAAGAATGTCACCCTTACAGATAGCCAAAAAGATTGTTGGGGGTCTCTTAAACTGACCTGAGAAGTGCAAATTCTTTGCTCAAGGAACCCCAAGCAATCTCTGGAACACTAGCAGGGTCAAGATTCATGGAACCCTAGTTAGGAAACACTGGCTTGGTGGTGAAGAATCAGTAAAACTTTGTTGTTATATCTCATTGGAAATGTTTTAGTTAAATGACTGAGAGCTGGGAAATGTAATATTTCCGGAACTCTCAAGAGCTCAAACCTTCAGATACATCTCTGCATCTGAAACACCATAAAAACCCTGAACACTGATTCACCAGGACCGGATACCAGGACACCTCACAGGTCTGTATTACTATATCATAAGAAAATAAAGATTATCACTGTCTGTAGAAATCCCTGGACACTGAAAGGACCCTCCATTGTTCTGTGATTTGGAAAATAAAATTAACATTTACTGCAAAAAGAAAATCCAAACAAATATATTATCTGCAAAGCACAAAAATCCCTTTAACACATATACAGTAATATCATTTTTTATAACATGCAAAACTCATTTATTATATAGATTTAAACATGCAGAGCACGCAATACAACCCGTAATTACAATTTTATTGTAATGTTTTATTTCAAAATTTTTTGGATCAACATTTTCCCCTTTAAAAATAATAATAATTATTAAAAAAATAAAAATATTATTACAAATACATAAAAATATAATTAAATGTAAACCAAAAGAAAAAGTATCCTGTTGAATATTTTTTTTCTACACAGCAGTTAAAGTAAATGTAACCATATAAGCTTTAAAATTTAAACATTTCATACATTTTATTCATACTTTTATTACTGAACTATGAGCACAAAAAAAAATCATTTTAGATTTTAAAGCCTATTTTATAAATCTTCTTCCTGTTTGCTTATGCAAACCGGAATATTGTGTTGTAAATGTAACAGTGACCTTACATTGTGCTGTGCATGGCCTGTGCTAAGGGAAGAACATTGGGATTGACCCAACAGACCCCCAACTACAAAAAAACTGCAGGAGGGCACCGATACAAGACCAGTAACCCTGCAATGGAAGAGAAAGCAGCAGTGACCGGTCTGTATTACAAGATCTCCTGCACATAGGTAGCTTAGTGCTAGATTACTGCACAGATCTGTAAAAACATACTAATAATACACATTCAGCTTTAAAGTATTCAGCTTTTATTAAAATAATACTCAGTGATTCCACCATGAAGGTCATTGTGCTTTCCTGTTCCTGTGTCACAATTGCTGGGCTCCTTCATTGTTACTCATTATCATTATTATTAGAGCACCAACATATTACACAGAGCTGTACACTAAATAGGAGTGGCAAATGGCAAACAGATGCAAACAATGACAGGAGAACCCTGCCCCAAAGGAGCTTACAATCTAAGAGGTGGGGGGAGAAGTACACATTCAGAGGGGGTCCTTATCCATCATATTCTCCACCAATTGACACTACAGGTATCAGTACAAGCACACAATATGCAGCCATGGTTTACTGTTGTGACCATCAGCAAACCCGACCTGAGACCCTGAGGCCAAGCAGCTATCACTGATGTACATATAGAAGAAAGTGGCTGCATGAGATGAGATACAACAAAGGATGAAAAATTATACACATATTCATTATCTTTTCATTTTATTTTTTCTAAGTACTATACAAGCCACAATGAAGGCAGCTATGGTCCTCTGAATTGGCACCATATTGGCTGTTGCTACAGATTGTGTTGAAATAATAATAGTGAAATAGATCATTTTTGGACTTTTAACTTATAGTTCTTCTTTCTCTCCAATTCCACCTAGAAATGGCCCCTAAGGCTCTTCTGTACAGCAGCAATTGGCCACCAGTCATTATAGTAAAGCCAAAGCAGTGCTAGGGCAAGGAGATAAAAAGGCCAATATGCCCTTCTATGAGCATGGGTTAAAACAGCTATCCAGTTTCTTTGTCCCCATTGGAGAAATCCACATTTTCCATCTTCGTGACACTGGGACTAGGAGTGAGGGAAAATATCTACTCTGATCACTTTGCTTTGTCCTTAACTGGACTGACACACTGGAATTTAATTTCAACTGTCCCCGGGACCACCATGAGAATTTTTGGCTCCAAACTAGGTAATCTTCCTACCCCCCCCACCTCCATGTCTAAAAGTCCCAGCTTTGCAAATATCATAATCTTTTGATAGGGGCCTGGTACCGAAGAAACCCTTGTCCCCCTACTAATTGTGGTCCTGCCTATTACCACCAGGTCCATCCCAAAGTGACTTGGTAAGTCTAGCTCATTGCTATCTAATTCGGGGCTTTTATTTCAATAGAAAAAAATCTTCAGTTAGTCCCAGAAATACTGAGCACCCCTATATTGTATACAGTTACAAATATTTGTATATTATTTCCCCCCTATGTCACATCATTCCTTTTGTTAGCATATATGCAATGCATTACACCTATTGTATGTGTCCATGCTTTACAGAAACAATTCTTCACCATGTTAACATGAAGGAACCCTTGAAATATCTTTCAATGATCCCCTGCTATAATTACTATATCCACAGCTCACAGTACATTAGCATAGCGCTCAATGCTAGAAATGCCTCTTACATTGCTGTCCATTGGGAAGAATATCACCCTTACAGATAGCCAAAAAGATCATTGAACTTCTCGTTGCTCATGGAAACCCCAACAACCTCTGGAGGAACCCCAATGTATGGAAATTGATATGTGTATCTCAGTGGCTTCATAGGTGATGTCTCCCTGGATTTACAGTGATGAATATAAGGAGAAATGGGGTGGAGGGGGTCCAATAAAAAGTGATCATGTGGTGAAGAATGCTTAGGCAAATGTAATTGCCTAAGACAACTGAATGTGAAGACCAATCAATCAATGTCAAGAGTCTCCAGTTGATTAAATGATGTGGGAGTCTTACGTTTCCCAATAAAAGTCAGCTTTGACCACCTCCGGTACCTTTCTATTGCCCCTTTATTATAATGGGTGGTTTAACGACCAATAAAAAGGTTTTGGTGGACGGATAGGTTGAGGCCAAGTTCAAACTTCATCCTAAAACATTCAGATAGGCAGCTGAAATTTAAACAAATATCATCCTTTTCTGTAAATAAATTGAGCTCAACTTTGCCCAGTGCTTCCTTTTGTGTCTCCCTGTAGGTTAATGAGCAACCAGAAACAATATAGAATCAACAGGGGTCACTTGTCTATACCATCAGTTGCTGACATCTTTGGACCCACTGATTGGTATGTCATGCCGTTTTCACCATATCTTCCTATACCTTTGTGCATTTGAGTTATATTCTTCATGGTACAAAATTAATACACATCAAGAAGGAATGATGGGGGCTTCTTTTGGACCCAAATGGTGAGAACATTTGGGAACCCTGAGTCTAACAAATATATTAAACCTGATAGGGGGTTTAAAGTTCCTTTATCTACCAAAAATAACCTGTCATTCCTAGTAAGTCACAACTAATAGATATTATACTGTACAATGTCTTCTTTCCTAAGGATAATGCCAAAAGTTGACCATGGGAACCGCAGTATCGCTGCTTCTTTCATCATTGTTGGGTTTGAGACCTTGCGAGAAGTGGAACTGTTTCTCTTCACCCTCTTCACCAGCATGTACATACTCACAATGGGAGCCCATATCCTGGTCATTACCCTGGTGGCAGTGAACCGCCATCTCCATAAACCAATGTATATACTGCTAGCCAACTTCTCCATGCTGGAGGTAGTGTACACCACTGTGACTGTTCCTAAAATGCTTCATGCACTACTGACCCGAAACAAAGAGATCTCTTCTTCATCATGCTTGGTGCAGTTTTATTGCTTGTTCGGTTTTGGGGCTGCAGAAAATTGCCTTCTAGCCGTGATGGCTTATGACCGCTATGTGGCCATTTGCAGACCATTGCATTATGCAACTCTAATGACTAGTAAGACTAGCTCAAAACTGGCTCTTGGCGCTTGGGTGGGAGGTCTATTGGCTGCCCTTCCTCCTGCTGTCTGGATCTCAACCTTGAGGTTCTGCTTTCCCAATTTTATTGACCACTTCTTTTGTGATTATTCCCCCCTGCTAAAGCTCTCCTGTGAGGACACTTCAGAAGGAGAATTTGCCTTCATGGTCATGTCATGGAGTGTAATATTGGGCTGTTTTTTCCTTATTATGATATCCTACACCTTCATCATCTTTGCCGTCCTAAGGATCCCATCAACGGAAGGGCAGAAGAAGGCTTTCAGTACATGTGCTTCCCACTTAGCGGTGGTGTCCATCTTCTATGGGACTGTGATCTTCATGTACATTCGACCAACATCCCATATCCGTTTCTCAATGGACAAAGTCATTTCTATCTTCTACTGTGTTGTGACCCCTCTCATGAACCCCATCATTTACTGTTTTCGGAACCAGGAGGTGAAAGTAGCTGTCATGAAAACTTTGCAGATGTTGGGGAAGCCTGAGAACCAAGTGGTATGGAGAGCTCAGATAGCAGAGCACAGCAGCCATAGGGATGAGAAAATCTTTTCACTGACTACAGCCCACTGAGGAGTGAATCATGATAATAAAATCTGCCCAATTTAAAGGATAAGAGGTCTATTTATAAATGTTTTTACCCAAGATTCACCCAAAAAATTGCACGTGATTGAATTACAACCATGTATAAATCATGAGTGAAAGTTGAGTCATATATTTTCTAACTGAATCCAATTTTATAAATGTACATACTGTGGGAAAAGGATGAGTGAATCTTGTGTGAAAACATTTGTCAATAGATGGGGAGCTGGGAACTGCTATGGGGGCATTTAACAGATTCAAACAAATATTCAAAAAAATACCATATCAAAAGTCCTTTTAATGTAATTATGAGGGTGACATGGAAAAAAACACCAATTGTTTAACCAGTTCCAACTTTTATATATATATACCTCTTATAGGGTAGGGCAATGTTTACACTTTTTTTATAGGCTTGTTTATTCATCTATTGTTTATTCATCAATAACTTTTTATTACTTAAAGCTTACCTAAATTCACAATTTTAACTTTACATAAAAGGGTAGACAAACCTTTTATGTAGAGTAAAAGTCTGTGTGTTTGTTTTTTTTTTAGGTGCAACACCTTTTTAAAAAAAAAAAAAAAAAGGGTTAAGCACCGCCCCCTAATTCTCCATTGCCTAGGCGGTCGAGAATGAATGGTAACGCAAAGCTACGTCAGGCATCCCAGGAGGCTCTTGGGCGCTTCTTCTGTGCATGCCCAAACATCTTGGGCATATGCAGAAGGAGCCTTTTTGTGCGAAAAGAAAAATTTGCCAATCTCACGCATGCGGAGTGAGATCTGCAAATTTTTTTTCCATCCTACATCACCCGATGACGCGCCTGGGTCGGGTGACATAGGAAGAAGAACAGGAAGAAGAAGAGAAGATGCTGGCGCCCTGAGCGCCAGCTTTGGGACGAATGCCAGGACGACGCAGGAAAATAATAAACATATCTCAGATACAAACCCTATAGACATAGTTAATCCAGAGGAAGGCAAAAAAAGCCCTTATAATGAGCCTGATTCATCAAGCAAAATTGGAAGTACGCTTGTGCATGCAAGAAAACCAAATAATTAACGGATTTTCAGCTGCCGAGAACACGCTGGCGTATTCTCCCGACATTAATCAACTGAAATGATCGTACGCTTCGAGGCGCGCATCATCTTCCACTTCATATATAGGCTTGTTTTAAACGTACTGTTTTAACAACACATGTAAACGTTTCTGTCATGTTTATATGTGTTTTTAGGCACTTTAACAAGTGATTGTAAATATAAATATAGTATAAAATATTCCATTGAAAAAAATGGGGTTTTTTTTTCAAGTGTTTTTAGCAGGACTTTGTAATTTGGAAGCCCCCTTTAATAAGGATCACAGATCTCCGCCACCTTACGCAGCATTTAATGCTTTGCTTACCATTTGGCACAATAGCTGCTTTTGTTTTTTAAACCTTGAATGATTCAATGACCATTTTGCAATTAAGAAGTCAATGTTAATGCTATGGTATTGTGTTTGTAGCCATATTGTTCATTGCAGTAATATGTCTTTATTAGCACCTTTAAATGTTTGTCCTGGATAAATATTTTTTATCCAGTTTTCCACCCTTTAAATTGCATATTGGTTTGGTAAGTATTTTTTTTTTTAATGCAATATTTCTTGGGCCATTTTTGAACTAATTTGGCTTTATATGGAAGTGAGGGTTTACATGTGTTTGTGTTTTTTTTTTTTTTTTGTCATGTAAATTGTGTGGTGTATGTGTGGTCTCTATATATTAAAGTGACCTTTTCGAAAATGTGTTTATTGTGAATAAAGTTGTTTGAAAAATGTTGTAGTTGTTATTTGTATTTTTTTTGGGGGTTTGTTTTTATGCGATCTCCATTACAATCTCCCAGGACCTTTTAACCTTGGGTGATCCAACAGACCTTCAATTTACAAGTCAACTGTGATTGTTTTTAAGCATTTCCTTTCTATTAATTGTTAAAAGGCTAAAAACAGCATATTTGTCCAATTAAATTTTAGTTGTTTGCTGCGCATTGTTGTGCGCCAATGTGGACCCGCTATGTGCGCCTGAACTGTGTTCTATCAGTTAAAAACATGCCGGCCACTTTTGCATCATTCGGGTGAGTTTTAATTTTTAGGTGTATATTGTTTGTTTTGCTTCATGTGCACTAATATATGTACGTTTGCTGGATCACCCAGCTTCACTGATGAAAGTGTATCCTCTCCAGCCTTGGAGAACTTTAATAAACCAAAATTGTGGTATGGGATCTTCTGCTATCCCTAAAGTGTGTGCAGGAAATGAGCAATTCTGGAAGTAGACCTAAACCAATGCATTTCATTTTTAATTAAGCTTTAACATTGTATTATAATTTTCAATATTGTTTTCATTTTTGAAACAAATCTGCAGCTTTCTTCAAAAATAATACCATGTGATCTTTCCATAAAACAATCTAAGGGGGCAACAACGGTCTCCTAGTTTCCCCGCCACATTTATCCCTTGCAAACACTAATAAGTTAACACACAGGCATGGTCCATAGTTGTCACTATGAGGAAGCCAATTCAGAGCAATGACGTGCAGCTCCTGCTGGAGAGTGTACATACGCTTTTGCAGAGATTGCAGGAAATCAGCAGCACTAGTATGAGCAAAAAGAAGACAAATAATTAGGAATTAGCGAGAAGGCCTCTGACAGTCTGGCGAAAATGTCCTCAAACTTCCGATGGGTCCACGAAATTTCGGGGAACCGATTTGGCGAATTCTATTAAAGTCAATGGGCCAACTTTAAACATTAATAGCAAAGCCCCCATACATATTAGGACCACCAAATTTGCTAGGTATGTGTAGGAAAAAAGTGGCAACAAGGGGCAAATACAAAAGTTCCAAAAGCCTTGTGGTTTTCCAGAAAATGGCAGGCAAAGTGACAGAAGGCAAATAGGATTTTTGCGTGATGGACAGCGTCCAGAAGGAAGCATAAACATTAGGACATTGAGAAAGGGTGAACTCAACCCACTTGCCACAGTGTCTGCTGTCAAAACAGCAGGAGACCGCATTGCTATTTAACCCCCCTAGCGGTAATCCCGAGTGTGACTCGGGGTGGAAAACACTTGCAAAATGCGGTAACCCTTTAGAAGCCCCTCTTACCTGTGCCCCGCGCTCCAGTGGCGATCAGACGATCCCGCTGTGATGCCAGGGTGTCTGTCTGTCGGGGTGTGGTCGGGCGGGAAATTAAAAAACAGATTACCGAGTAATCTGCTTATAAATGTCTCCCGGGTCCTGGTCATGCTGCTGTGCCTATTCCTGCATGGTGCATTACACCTAACTGCTGATGCGATTAGCAATAGTAAATTTTAGGGGTGATTTCCCGCTGGCATCTCCCCCAGAATTTACTTATGCTGGTTGCAGCATCATTGGTGGATTCAGGGGAGTTAGCAGGGTGGGGACATCCCCATCGCATCACCCAGCAAGATGTGACATCTTCCGGGCGATGCGGTGTAGTCATGGATTGTGGGGACGGGCAATTTAAAAAGCAGGTTACTATGTAATCTGCTTTAAATTTTTTTTTTACAGTAAAAAACACATAAAACATATAATAAAAAGTATAAATACATATTGTAGTGCAGCAAGCATCATTGCCCAGTGCCCTGATTTACATTTCGCCCACTATTAGCCCTGACCTTGATCTGACCTTTTGATGACTTATAAATCACTTCCTGAATGTATCATTTCACCACTTTGTCTTTGACCTTGATTGTTCCTGACTGATTACTGTAGACCGCATGGCATCCAAAATGCATCTCGCCGGCGCAAGCGCTGTTTTGGAGGAATTTGAAAGCAACGACAGCGATTTGGAGTCCCTTGTGGAATCGAGCGATAGTGATTCACCAGGAAATTTGTCATCAGACAGCAAAAGTGAACTGAGTGAGGATTCTGTGAGGTCAGTGCTGTGCGCACATGGTGTCCTAATGACCTTGATGCTGACCAGGCAGCACCGCCAAGATTTTTATTCACTGGCACACCTGGGATGGAAATCAGGCATCTAGTTGAGCAGTGCCTATGGAATGCCTACGTTCTATACAAAAAAAAATAGTAAGAGGTCTGTGAATCATTCAGACTTCATTTTGCAAGTTGCTGAATCCATAGTCAAGAACCATCAAACACTATCAGTGACTATGAATAGACCTGGACGTCGTGCTTCCACCATTGTCAACCCAGAGCATCAAAAAACTGACAGAATTGGAATGCTAGGGAAGTTAATGTACGCACCCCTAATGTACGCTATCTCCAGGGAGACCGCATTGGTAAGGTTCATGGAGAGCTGGGTGTAGTGCATCGTCAATACCACCCAGAAGTGTGTAATACAATTTTAGTGAATGGAGTACTGACAGGCGGCAGCAACAGCAGGAGGTCGAGGCGGTGGGTCCTGAGACGTAGCAGGGATCGTATTGGTAACTGGCATCTAGAGCTGGGTGTAGTACATCATCAATTCCACCCAGAAGTGTACAATTTTAGTGAATGGAGTACTGACAGGCGGCAGCAGCAGCAGGAGAAGGCAGTGGGTCCTGAAATGGAGCGTGGACCGCATTGGTAACTGGCATCTAGAGCTGGATGTAGTGCAAAAACAATGCCACCCAGAAGTTTACAATTTTAGTGAATGGAGTACCGACAGGCGGCAGCAGCAGCATCAGGAAGACGGGGTGGGCCCTGAGACGGAGCGTGGACCACATTGGACCACCCAGAAGTGTGTAATACACATATCTAAAATTTGTGAAGGGCCAGACCAAGATGTTTTGTGAACCAGCACTGTTGCTGTGGTCTGTGATGCCGGAAGTGGTAGGAAGGTAGGCAATATTGCTAGTTTGCATAATGAAGTGGATGACATGAATGCCAATACTCAATCTTACACTACCTGGGCATTGCGATAACTACCAGAAAAATTCAACAGAAGGCTCAGCTGAAAGGGCATTGGTGATAGGCAGCCACAGACTCAGAATAGAAGCAGTGTTGGTTCACAAAGGAATCTTGGTTGGCCAGTGAGTACTTGTGTCAGTCAATCAGTGACATCTGCAGTGGGGATATGATAGTTGTTAGTAACCCACCTTTCGTTAATTTTCAAAAAGGTGAGGTGATTGACATTTTCCAGCAACAGTCGTGATTGGTGGTTGTCAGTGACCACTCCGCCAGCGGCACTGAAGGGTCTTTCGGACAGAACACTGGATGCCGGGCATGAAAGAAGCTTGATGGCATATTGTGCCAACTGCGACAGATTTCAAGCCTGTTGACCCAAAAATTAATGGCGTCACTACTGTCGGGACAGGCATCCTACTCATAACTGCTGTCGTCAACACCACCAGCCAGAAAAGAGCCAGCGTAAGCGTGCACCATGCGCTTCATCCGTTCTCGATGGTCCCCTGCACTTCACTTGTTTGAGATGGCTGCATCAGGTTTCGCCAGGCATTGGATGTGTGTGGCCTGCTGCCACTACTGCTGCTGCCGCCGCTAGAGGAGTATACGGTGGAACGGTGTCTGCCTGAGCTCCCTTTGTGGAATGTGGTGCACGGAACTCCTCACACAGCCGGTCACATAGTATTCTGCTCAGGTGGGTCACCTTTACTTTTTTGCGCCTGGTTGGGTAGAAACTGTGATATTTTGTCTTTGTAGCGGTGATCCAGAAGGGTGGCCAGCCAGTAATTATCCCAGTTTTTGATGCTGCAAATACAGGGGTCCCTCTTTAGGCATCGCAACATATGGACACACATATTTAAGAGGGGTTCCCTGGGCTCATTCTCCTCCTGTCCCTCAGTAGGCACCAAAACATGTTCCTCCTCATCACCCACCTCCTCCCCCCAATATGGTCTCCCTCATCATCATCATCATCATATTCATCTTCCTCCTCCTCCTTCTCTTGAAAATCCTGATGCTCGCCAGTGTCCCTTCTTGCTCCTCCTGATGCTGGCTGTGCACTATAGAGTATAATGTCACCCTCATCGTCCTCCCCCATTTCTTCCCCTACTCTGCCATCGCCACTTTCCATCAAGCCACACAGGGTATTATCAAGCAGAAAGATGATGGGTATGACATTGTTCCAGCCTGACCGCTCCCGACAACGTTTGTGGCCTGCTCAAAGGGGGCCAGTACCTTGCACAGCGTCTCCATCTCTAGCGTCTCCAGCCACTGGTCACTGGTAAGATAGCTCAGTTGTGTGGCTGTACCAAGGGCCCCCCTGCCTCCGTGCACCACCAAGTAATGGCGGATGGCTGGCTTTTGCTTACACAGACGCTGGAGCATGTGCAGGGTGGAGTTCCATCTAGTCACAGTGTCACAAATGAATTGCGGTGGTAGCCTCTGTTGGCGCTGGATCATGCTATGCGCCGCAGCGGCAGTAGGGGATCGGCGTACATGGCTGCAGATTGAGCGAGCCTGTCTCAGTAAGTCCTGCAGTCCTGGGTACGTGTGGAGGAGCTTCTGCACCACCAGGTTCAGTACGTGTGCAAAGCAAGACAAATGTGTTATGCAGCCCATACGCAGCGCTACCACAAGGTTGGACCCGTTGTTGCACACTACGTTGCTGGTTGTGAGCCAGGAGGGTGTCATCCAAGCCTCAACCTCTCTGTGCAAAGTGGACAAGACTTCTCTGGCAGTGTGACTTTTCTCCCCCAAGGACACCGTGTGCTTGAGGGAGCCGTAGTGGTGTGCCCACTTAACCACAATGCCCTCCGCTGCTGGCCTTTTAGGAGGAGTGTCGAAAAGAGAGGGGTTGACGGTAGGAGGAATGCAGGAGGAGAAGGAGGGAGAGGACTGGGGTGGCCCATGCTTTCCCACCACACCCCTCAGTAGGGGTACCAGGTGCTGCAATGCCTTTTGCAGATTACCGCCCACTGAGCTAAGCAAGGCCATCCTTCGAGCGGTAAAGGACAGGGAGCATCCCACTGGTTGTCCACTTGTAGCGTGCCTGCATGTCCAGCTGTGCATGGTGACAGGAATTTGGCTAGACACCAAGAATGCCAATGCCCGGGAGAGGTTTTCCATTACATGTGCATGTACACTGGGAACAGCTGTGCGGGAGAAGTAATGATTGCTTGGTATATTTCACCACCACTCAGCACAGGCCATCAGGTCAGAAGTCGAAAGGGAGCAGAGTCCACAATGCTGTACGGCAGTAGCTGCAAGGCCAATAGTTTGGCTAGATGTAAATTTAGTTTGATGACTCTTTTGTTGGTCGGACCCATAGCCTGATGCCTTGTGCTGAACTCCGGTAGAGTAAGCTGAAGGGACTGGGAGCTAGGGGAGCTGAAGGGGTGACTGGAGTACCCATTTTGCAGTGACAAACGTCGTCTGACACCACGAAACCTGTAGGCAGAAGCTGATACTTCATTACCGCTAGAAGTCTGGCTGGCACAAACCCCCTGAGACGTAGTAGCAATGACAGTTGGAGGTGGAGAAGGAGTCAATATAGGTGGGGATGTGGGAAAAGCATGTGGGGAAGCATGGATCATGTACCCAAATGTGATCCGGCCTGTGCTCTGCGGATGTGCCTGTGGCACCGGATGCAGATTGCTACGCACCTGTCAGCGTCTTTCAGCATCAAAAAGACCACACTGGAGAGGTGCGTGCAACCACTCTGCTGCTCTTTTTCATTGCCTGCCTTTGCGCCTGCTCCAGCTCCACCTCCCCCACGCTCACATCGTCTCTGACTGTTCCCCTGCTTGTGCCCACTCCTCTGTCTCTTCTTTGGGACTCACATGAGGCAGATTGCCCCTTTCAATCCACAGTCTTTTGCTGCTGCTGCCTTTCCTCTACATCTGTTTCGGAACTGCTGCTAGCCTTTACACGCACAAGTGGTTTCCAGGTTGCATCACCGTCATCATCATCCTCATTTTCATCTAAGCCAACCTTTGAAAATGCAGCCACTGATGCAGAACCCTCGCCCAGCAAGTGCTAACCACCCTGCTCTGAGTTATCGGAAGGTAACATTAACCACGCTAACTCCTGTCTTTGCTCCTGTCACGGCTGTGCTGGTTGCTGCTGCTGCAGAAGAAGAGCCTGCTGCGCTTGAGGCCCCTGAGACCCAGTCAACAATACTCTCAACATGACGTGGCTGTATGATTGTTATCCGCCCTCTCAATACATCTACCAGCGTACTGGTGCTCTGTACACATCTCAGACCTGATTGACAACTTGTGCTGCTGCCTCCAACAGTTTGCTGCTGCTGCTGTCCTACAGTGAAGGACTCCCGGGGAGTATGCCCCCTGCCAGATGCGGCAGGTTGCCCAATGCCTTCCCCTGCATCTACCGCTCATCTTTTACTTATTCGGGCAAAAAGACACCTGTATAAGCGGCAAACTGGCTTCTTTAATAAATAGGAACAGGTAGCATCAAAAACTGCAATATCTATATCTATATACAGATATACAGAAAGCTCCTAACCTGTCCCTGTCACAATCCACGTCTCTCCCTGCTTCTATCCTTCACTCAGAACACAAGATGGAGTGACTAACCCCTCCCTCCCTCCCTGTATATATGCCAGTGCTCAAATCTCTCCTGATTGGGCTGCTGGGCCTTCCTGTGCATCCTCGGAGCAAATGATTCACTCCCAGACGCAAGTCTCTCCGGAAATAGTGGGCTCTCGGCCCTCTGCTTTTTCCCTCCTTCGTTCAGCGAGAACACGACCTCATGGTGAATCACAAGGCCGTTCTTGCGTAAATGTTCAGTAAGCAAGAAAAGCCCGATTTGCCACGAGATTGAATTTACAAATCTCGTTTGCTCATCCCTACAAATAGTATATTTATTAAAAAAAACACATACAACATTTTTACATGTATGTAAAAAAACATACATTTATTGTTTACAGCAAAAATAAATTTGTCCATTTGAAATTTAGATAAACTTTAAGTATAAGATTTTAGATTTTTTTAACTGCGCAATCCTGCAGCTCACTAAGGACTTCATTTAAAGAAATACAAATTGTGGTCCCTGGGCAGGATATAATGAGCAGGCAAGGGGATAACACAGCCTGGTATTGTAGATGAGGGCATGGTGGATCCTGATATAGGGCGGTCAGTTGTCTCCTGTATCCAGGACTGACATCTGATATAGATACCTCATGTCCCTGTATGGTATCTGTTACACAGAACCTCATTATCTGTATTCATTTATATCTTCTTTAAATATGCACATCTCATATTATTATACAATATAGTTTATTTAAGAATATGAGAACACTAAAATGTAACATTGTATCTAATCGTTCTACGTGCAGCAAATTACTAAAATACCAATTCATGTCAATGCTGAGCGTGTGTGTGCAAAATCCCAATTCATGGCCTGTCTTCCTGAGACTGAATATCAACAAGTCAATGCTTCTTTTTTATATAATGAGCGTGAACAGCATCAGTGTTAAACCGTTTATCTTTTACCAGAAGAATATTTGTGTTTGTTGAAGATCAAATACATTTTTATTTATCACTCAAGCAGACTCAAGCTAGCAGAGTTTTTGTCACTTTGTGGTAAGTTTTCAAAGGTTAGTACATAAATAAATAAAATCTATTTGGATTCTTTTAATTTTCTGATATTGTTTTTCTTTGCATTTTTTTTACAATATGACTTCTCTGTATGTTGGGTTATAGCATAGCTGCCAGGATTTAAAAAAAATCCAGAATCAGTTCATACAATTCAAAAATACAGATCAATTCAGAATATCAAAAACATTTAATGGTATTTTGGATCTTGTGTACAAATTTAAAACTAATACAAATCTCTTTTTTTAATATATATATTTATTTATTTATTATTAATTTTATGGAGTATATTTTTATAGTATTCCTAAATAATGGTATTAACGGTTTGTGCACTTCAGGTCAGTTTGATGATATTTGTAATGATATGTGTAAGAGTAACATTCTTTCCAATGGCCAGCAATGTAAGAGGAATTCTTCCCACTGACCACCACACTAATGTACTGTGATCTGTGGATATAATATTTATAGAAGGGGGTCCCTGAAGACCTGAAAGTTATGGACCCATGTTATAAAGGTCGGGAAACACTGAATTACAGAATGATAGGCCAGATGCAGAACAAATTTTGATTTTATTCTATTATTTCCATAACATGCACAGCCACACATACGTCACACTGAATTGCACTGCTGGTTTGAAGGATACCATAAAGTAGAACATAAAATGCAGAATGTTGGACCAAATACCTTGCAAGGTGGCAGTGGGAACAAGTCCTATAAAAACAGATGCTGAGGGCATTTTTCCTGCTTTGCAGAACATTGCTAAATGCCTGGGAAGGAATATTTGTTAAAATATGCTTAACCTAGCAAACTGCATGGATGACAGTGTATTATTCCTTGTTGTTACATTTGCTTAGATATCTGAAAACCAGACAGTTCCAGATTTCCATATAATAAATAATTAGTAATTTAATAAGTGATAGAATAAATACTGATATGGCAAGTAAGCATATGACTATGTGGACAATGTCTGAGCTTACTTTGATTGACCAAGTAAGTTATGCATATTAATTACCATTACACATGCTATGTGGGTAAATACCTATTTTCCATTCTTTAATAGGGTAAAGCTGCTGGAACATCATGGATGCCGCCTCAGCATTGTTATCCATAATCCCTAATATTTTAAAGACATTGCATATCAGTTTTTATTGATGATCCAATGTTTTATTGATAGTTGTTGCTTAAAGAGTTCAGACTTAGACTTTTAATCTTGTACTGCAGGAAGGGCTGCTATGTGTGAATATATCTAAGGATCTATATGACAATCCAATAGGGTTTCCATCTTCAACATTCCTTATTAAAGAATTCATGTGGGTGGGTGAGGTAGTGAATGTGAATGGAATAACATTGCTTGTCCAGTGAAGAGTGCAGCAAAAATGGTTCCTTCAAAGGTTGTTTAAGTAAGGCACTGCGAGCAAAAATCTTAGAACGTGCTTCCAGTAAAAGGAAAATATCGATGTTTATCCTAAAATAAATTAAGGAGCATTACCAACACTTTCAAATGTCTCTCTGTTGTCCTTATTTACATTTTTACATTTTTAGTTATGTATTAAATTTTGTTAATACTATTTAGCCTTAGTACAGAATAGCAACTAAAATTCTTCCATACAGGGTAGAGGACACCATGGCCAGTTGACCAGCCACCAAGGCCCAGACCCAAGTCCTGATGCTCAGGAAAACATGGTTTGGTTTAAGGACCCTTTTTTGTGGATTCTTAGACAAAGCTATGAAAGTTCTGTCTATGGATCCACACACTTTCTCAGATGCCTTAAAAAAAGCAAGGGGGTCCACATGCAATCATCACACACCATTCTCGTACTGGTAGGACCAAGTCACAAATTGAAGGACTACAGACATCATTCTGGAACCCAATACTCTACACACCAGGTTGGAATTTATTGTTAGACTTGTCTTTTATGATTTATTCCCCCATCCCCTATACTGCAATAAATTGTGTTTTTCTTTCCCTCTAAACCCTACCTTCAATCTCTGTCTTACCAGTTTGAGAATGTTCCCCTCAGACTAATTGAGTGGGACCTGATGCTTCCTTTGAAATGGCTGCTCCATGGAAAAGGGACATGTGATAGAGTCCAATTAACAGGCATCCATATATGCTCTTGGTTACTTGATATTTAGCTTCCTATGTCCCCTGAAGAAGCATGTATTGCAAAACGTGTTGGATTCTAGGGCTAGTTTTAATATATATATCAATAGTTTCTCATCTGTATATGAAATTTAATGAAGTTGTTGCTTTTTAATGCTTTTTAAATGATCTAATATTCAATGTTGTTATCCCTAAGACCCCTCTTTTAGACCAGATTTGGGTTTATCAGAATGTTTCCTCAATCATATTGTAACAAAAATAGATAGAAGCTTGTGTTTCTATTCTACTAAAAGCATAAAATTCAAGTTTCTTTAGTTAACAAAATATGCCCTCATCTCCTCAGTGTCTTCAGCTTACAAAGCACCCTCATGAACATCACTCCACCATCTGAATTCTACCTCTTTAGTCTTTCGGACTCTCCAGCTCTTCGCCTACCTCTGTTTGTCCTCTTTCTTCTTGTCTACCTGATTACTGTATTTGGAAATGTAATGATGCTAAGTGTTATAGCCATTGACTCTCACCTTCATTCTCCAATGTACCAGCTCTTGTGGAACTTCTCCCTAATGGATTTCTCTTTCTCTTCTACCACCGTGCCTGGAATGCTGGCCACTGTGTTAACCCAGAAAAACAAAATCTCCTTTTCTAGCTGCATCACCCAGATCTTCTTCTTCCATGGGTTTGGCAACAGTGAGAACTTGCTGCTAGCCGTCATGGCTTATGACCGATATGCCGCTATATGCCACCCATTGAGATACTCAACACTCATGAACAAAAACACTTGTTCAGCCATGTGCAGTACTTGTTGTTTGTTTGCCTCAGCCCACGCCCTTCTCCATGCCATGGTGACAACATTGCTTAAGTTCTGTCTTCTGGTATACATCCCACACTTCTTCTGTGACATACCACCCCTTTTGGAGGTTTCTATCTCCGACACAACATTAAATGAACTTCTCATTTTCGCAGAAGGCTCTCTGGTGGCTTTGGTTCCATCACTTCTCACAGTGCTCTCCTATATCCGTATTACTATCTCCATTCTCCGCATTCATTCTTCTTCTGGTAGACAAAAGGCTTTCTCCACCTGTGCTTCCCATCTAGCCGTCTTCTTTCTCTTCTCAGCCTCTGCAGTCTCCATGTATTTTAAACCTTCGTCGGCCTCCTCACCACAAAAAGGCAAATTTGTCACCCTTATGTATACGGCATTGACGCCCATGTGTAACCCATACATTTACTGCTTGAGGAACAGTGATGTGAAGACGGCTATGAAGAGATGGATGTACAAAAAAGACAAAAGTTGGGAGAATTCCCAGTAATTTTGTTTTGTTTGTGTAATAAGCAAAATTCTGCAATTAAAAAACTTTTTTAATAGAGCTTGTGCCATCCATTAAATCTGAGAATGATGATGCTAATTGTCTGCATTCTGTAATAAAGGTTGTGTTTATTGCAAATCTTCCAAATATGTAATAGGCTATTTTAAACCATCAGGGTAAGGAAACTAAATATTATATATTATACTAATACTAAATACTACTAAAGGAAAATAAATATTATGTAGTTATCTGGCACAGCATCAGATCTTCTTACCCAACTTACGTTACATGATGGTTTAGCTTTAGCGTTGCCACTCCCTAGCTGTCCCATTAACACTATATAGTCCAGTTCTTGCATGCTTGGCTTGCATTGTCTATAAGCCTGAACAGTGCACAATGAGCAATCACTGTCTATTGCTTGGATTAAGACCTAGTTTATTGCTGTTAGTATCTGTAAACAATGGGATGTTAGTCCATTGTCAAGGAAAATGGTGTTAAGGGTCTCTTTTGCTGGTGGTCATCAGGGATGGACCTCAGTCATTGTGAATGCTGACCACCAAATACTTTGTGAACTGGCGCATCCCCTCCTTTTTTACAGCAGATACCCAAATTCTCCCAACTTTCATAAAAAATTTATTTTTTTATTTTGTCAAGCTTGACCCTCAACCTAAATCTTATGCAAATCTAGAAGTTTAGGGCATTCTTGCCAACTAAAGACTTATTTAGGCCCCTATTTGGTTCAAAGTAATTTTTTATTATATAATGTTACATATAATAAACATGGCAAAGATAAAGTTGTAATCTTTTACATCAGCCTTTCTTATCCAGGGTTCTCCCAGAGGTTGATAGGGGGTTCCATAAGCAAAGAACAATGTCCGAGTCTCCGAAAAGTAACCACTAAAACAAATGATGATCTTTTTGCTGTCTGTAAGAGGGAGATTGCCCCAATGACCACTAATAGAAGAACAACATACCCCAATGAACACTAAATCAAGGAGAATTCTTCCCATTGACCTTGAATGTAAGAAAAACTTACCCCAATGGCCACTAATTTAAGGAGAATTCTTCCCATTGACCACCTATGTAAGGAGGACTTGCCCCTATGTCTACTAAATCAAGGAGAATTCTTTCCATTGACCACCAATGTAAGGAGAACTTACCCCAATGGACACTAAATCAAAGAGCATTTTTCCCATTGACCACCAATGTAAGGAGGACTTGCACCATTGGACACTAATTTAAGGATAATTCATCCAATTGACCACCAATAAGAGGTTCATCCCTAACATGTGACCACCAAATTAAAAAGCATTCTTCCCCATGACCACCATCATAATGTCTATCTTTGAACAACTCTCCAACAATACCCAATGTAAGGAAAAATGGTATTGATCAGGTAATTATTTGTAGACTTATCTGGCACTAGAAGTTATCTTTAAGAGTTCCTCCATGTTTAAAATGTTGAGAAAGGTTGTTTTACATTACATATTGGTAAAAAGCTTCACCACTACTCTGAAAGGCAACCTAATATCTTTCAATGCCTTTTGCATCTACTTCCTAGTACTGAGTGTCTATGGTACTGTAGAATCTGAGCTGTGCCACAGATGCAAAACCAACGGGGTACTTCCCTGGCACAGCAGGCTCTAGCAAGGAGTGACTGGTTCTTTCCCAATGTTTTCTAGTGAGCTAGTTACTTTAGTTAATTGACAACAGGCTTCCCATCATGCCCACCCCAATTGCTGCTGGAACATTAAATGTTGGAACTCCTATAAAATTTCATTCTGAGAGTGAAAGTTACCCACGAGGAGTCCTTCTGGGTTCTATTTGAGCAGACCTGCAAGTAATTGGCAACAATCTAATTCTTCATTGCTTGCTTATCCCTGCACCACGTATGGGCTGAGTTCCCTATAGTAAGAGTCCAGTGCACCTCCTATATTAGGGATTCTAGACATATCCTCACACAGTCAGTGACACCATGGGGGAACTAGCCTGGTGCAGCAGGCCAGCCCGCTGCCCTGTGCTGATGTTTTCCTAAAGCCTCAATACCTTTTCTAAAGTGTACAAACCTCATGCACAAGTCACAGTTTAGGTGACCAGAAGCTGTAAGAATTGTAGGGATTAGGGATGAGGAAGCAAGATTTGTAAGTTTGATCTCACAGCAATTTGGGCCTTTCTCGCTTACCAAACATTTAAGTGAGAACAGCCTTGTGATTCGCCATGAGGTCAGGGGAAATGCAGGGGGCGGGAACGGTGACTATTTGCGTTGGGAATGGCGTGGCTGGGAGCGAATCATTTGCTCCCAGGATGCACAGCAGGGCCCAGCAGCCCAATCAGCAGAGATCTCAGAACCGGCATATATACAGGGAAGGAGGGAGGGGTTAGTCACTCCATCTTGTGTTTTGTGTAAGGGAGAGAAGCAGGGGGAGGCGTGGATTGTGACAGGGACAGGTTAGGAGCCTTGTGTATATCTTGAAATATACACATTATGCAGTTTTTCTTGCTAGCTCTTGCTAGTTATCAGAAAAGGCAGAAACATTTCTGTATTTCTCTCAAAAAATATAAAGATATTTTTTTTCTGATTCCACTTGCTATCCATCAAAAAAGCCAGAAAAATTTCTGTATTTCTCTCAAAATAATACATATATTTTATTCTGATCCCACTTGCTACCTAATAAAAATGCCAAAAAATGCCTGTATTTCTCTCAAAAAATATGTTTTATTCTGATCCCACTTGCTTTCTATCAAAAAAGCCTGAAAAATTCTGTATTTCTCTCAAAAAATACAGATATTGTATTCTGGTCCCAATTGCTATCTATCAAAAAAGCCAGAAACATTTCTTTATTTCTCTAAAAAACATAAAGATATTTTATTCTGATCCCATTTGCTATTTATCAGAAAAGCCAGAAAAAATTCTGTATTTCTCTAAAAAAAAATACAGATATTTTATTCTGATCCCACTTGCTATCTATCAAAAAAAAAACAGAAAAATCTGTATTTCAATAAAAAAACATAAAGATATTTTATTCTGATCCCATTTGCTATTTATCAAAAAAGCCAGAAAAAATTCTGTATTTCTCTCAAAAAAATACAGATATTTAATTCTGATACCACTTGCTATCTATCAAAAAAGCCAGAAAAAATTCTGTATTTCTCTAAAAAAAAATACAGATATTTTATTCTGATCCCACTTGCTATCTATCAAAAAAGCCAGAAAAATTTCTGTATTTCTCTCAAAAAAATACAGATATTTTATTCTGATCTTGCTTGCTGTCAAGAAAGCCAGAAAAAATTCTGCATTTCTCTAAAAAAATGAAGATATTTTATTGTGATCCCACTTGTTATCTTTCAAACAAGCCAGAAAATTTTCTGTATTTTTCTCAAAAAAATAAAGATATTTATTTCTGATATCACTTGCTATTTACCAATGGAACTGTTTGGTACAGGTGCATTTTTTTCCCGAATAAGTAAAAAGTGAGCGGTAGACTCAGGGGAAGGCATGGCGTTTGGCAACCTGCTGCATCTGGCAGCGGGCACACCCCCTGGGATTCCGCCACTGTAGGACAGCAGCAGCAGCAAACTGTTGGAGGCAGCAGCACAAGTTGTCAAACAGGTCTGAGATGTGTACAGAGCACCAGTACGCTGGTAGATTTATTGAGAGGGCATACTACTATCATACAGCCACGTCATGTTGAGAGTATTGTGGACTGGGTCTAAGGGGCTTCAAGTGCAGCAGGCTCTTTTTCTTCTGCAGCAGCAGCAACAGTAGAAACCAGCACAGCCGTGACAGGAGCAAAGACAGGAGTTTGCTTGGGTAATGTGCTTGTGCCTCCCGATGACTCTCCCTTGTTGTTTGACGAATTGCTTGAGGATCTATCAATGCAAATTTCAGAGCAGGAGGCTGACTTTGAGACTCTTGGAGAGTGTGGTCAGCACTTGGTGGGTGAGGGTTCTGCATTAGTGGCTGCATTGCAGAGGTTGGCTTAGATGAAAATGAGGATGATGATGACCGTGATGTCACCTGGGAACCACCGCTGCGTGTAAGGGCTAGCAGCAGTTCCAAAACAGACATAGAGGAAAGGCAGCAGCAACAGCAGCAAAAGACTGGGGATGGAAGGGGCCTCAAATCTGCCTCATGTGAGTCCCAAAGAACACACAGACGAGTGGGCACAAGCAGGGTAACAATCAGAAACTATGAGACCGTAGGGGAGATGGAGGTGGAGCAGACGCAGGGCACCCAGCAGACGCACAGGCAGGCAAAGAAAAAAAAGCAGAGTGGTTGCACGCACCTCTCCAATGTGGTCCTTTTTCACGCTGAAAGACGATGACGGGCGCATAGTAATCTGCATCCTGTGCCACAGGCAGATTCGCAGAGGACAGGCTGGATCACATTTGGGTACATCATCCCTGCTTTCCCACATGTGCAAAAACCACAAACCAAAGTGGGAGCAGTTCTTGCGTTCTGTTGAAGGAGCTGCAACCATGTCATCGTCTCTTCTTTCACCTCATTCGACTCCTTCTACACCTCCAACTGTCATTGCTACTCAGGAGGTTGGTGACAGCCAGACTTCAAGCTGCGAGGAAGTATCAGCTTCTGGGCGCAGGTTTTGTGGCGTCAGACAACGTTTGTCGCCGAAAGATGGGTACTCCAGTGACCCCTTCAGCTCCCCTAGCTCCCAGTCCCTTCAGCTCACTCTACCAGAGTTCTGTGCAAGGCATCAGGCTATGGGCCCAACCAATAAAAGAGTCATCAAACTCAATTCACGTCTAACCAAACTTTTGGCCTTGCAGCCACTGCTGTACAGCATTGTGGACTCTGCTCCCTTCTGTGCCTTGATGGCCTGTGCTGAGTGTCGGTGGAGTATACCAAGCAGGCATTACTTCTCCCGCACAGCCGTTCCCAGTTTACATACACATGTAATGGGTAACCCCTCCCAGGCATTGGCATTCTCGGTGTCCAGTCTAATCTACGTCACCATGGACAGCTGGACAACCAGGCACGGACTGGGTCGCTACTTGTCCTTCACTGCTCACTGGGTGGCCTTGCAAAGCTCAGTGGGCGGTAGTCTGCAAGAGGCATTACATCACCTGGTACCCCCGCCGAGGGGTGTGGTGGGAAAGCATGGGCCACCCCAGTCCTCTCCCTCCTCCTCCTTCATTCCTTCTACTCGCAAACCCTCTCTTTTAGACACTCCTCCTGAAAGGCCAGCAGCAGAGGAAACTGTGGTTAAGCGGGCATGCCACTACGGCTCCCTCAAGCACACGCATTGCCAGGCAGTGCTAAAACTGGTACTCTTGGGGGAGAAAAGTCACACCGCCAGAGAACTCTTGTCCGCTTTGCACAAAGAGGTTGATGCTTGGCTGTTGCCCTCCTGGCTCACAACAGGCAATGTAGTGTGCGACAACGGGGTCAACCTTGTGGTCGCAATGCGCATAGGCTGCATAACACATGTGCCCTGCTTTCCATCTGCAGCCATGTACGCCGATCCCCTACTGCTGCCGTAACCTGTCTAAACTGCATTTGTGCTGTCACGCCCCAGGCATTGTGCAGGCGATGGAACAACAGGAACTGCTGCAGCTTGAATAGGAGGAGGTGGGTGATGAGGAGGAAGATGTTTTGGCACCTACTGAGGGACAGGAGGAGGATGAGCCCAGGGAACCCCCCCTTCATAAGGGTGTCCACATGTTGCGATGCCTAAAGGGGGACGCCCGTGTTTGCAGCATCAAAAACAGGGATGATTACTGGCTGACCACCCTTCTGGATGTCACAGTGGCTACAAAATGTCACAGTTTGTACCCAACCCGGTGCAAGAGAAAGAAAAGGTGACCCACCTGAGCAGAATACTATGCGACCGGCTGTGTGAGGAGTTCTGCCCACCGCATTCCACACAGGGAGCTCAGACGGACACCGCCTCCACTGTATGCTCTTGTGGCGGCGGCGGCAGCATCAGCAGTAATGGCAGCAGGCTGCACACATCCAAAAGTGTAGGCCAAGGCAGGGGTGATTTTCTGGATGCCTGGCGAAACCTGATGCGGCCACCTCAAACAAGTGAAGTGCAGGGGCATAAACAATTGAGAACAGATTACGTTGGTTCTTTTCTGGCTGGTGGTTGTGTTGACATCAGCGGTTATGAGGAGGATGCTGTGCTGACAGTAGTGACGCCATTCATTTTTGGGTCAACAGGCTTGAAATCTGCTTGCAGTTGGCACAGCATGCCATCAAGCTTCTTTCGTGCCCGGCATCCAGTGTTTTGTCCGAAAGACAGTGGAGTGGTAACAGATAACCAATCACAACTGTCGCCGGAATATGTCAATCGCCTCACCTTTTCAAAAATGAACGAAAGGTGGTTTAATAACAACTATCATATCCCCACTGCGGATGTCACTGATTGACTGACACAAGTACCCACTAGGCCAACCAAGATGCCTCTGTACCCACACTGCTCCTGTGCTGAGTCTGTGGCTTACGTATCACCAAACACACTGTCAGCTGGGCCTGCCTTGGTTGAATTTTTCCGCTAGTAAATTCAACGTCCAGGGGTGGCATTCTTTGCCGGTGTCATGCCTACCATTGTGCCAGCTAGCAATTTACTTTACATTTCTGCTGCTTCCATGAGGCCAACAAACTGCAGATGAAACCCCCCAGTACTGCCACATTGATGGGTACCATGGCCTTTGTCTAATTTTTCAGCTAAAGAGTGTAAGATTGAGGGTTGGCATTCATGTCATCCACTTCATGATGCAAACTAGCAATATTGTCTACCTTCCTACCACTCCAGACACACAGACTGCAGCAACAGTGCTGGTCCACAAAACATCCTGGTCTGGCCCTTCTACGTTTAATCACAAATTTCCAATATTTGCATTACACACTTTGGGTTGGCATTGATGATGCACTACACTCAGCCAGTTACCAAAGCCTTCCACGCTCCGTCCCCAGGTCCACCGCCTCCTCCTCCTGCTGTTGCTGCCGCCTGTCAGTACTCTATTCACTATAATTGTATTACACACTTCTGGGTGTCACTGACGATGCAGTATACCCAGCTCTAGATGCCAGTTATCAATGCGCTCCACGCTCTGTCTCAGGGCCCAACGCCTCCTCCTCCAGCTGTTGCTGCTGCGGCCTGCCCAGTACTCCATTCACAAAAAAGGTATTACACACTCCTGTGTGTCATTGATGATGCACTACACCCAGCTCTAGATGCCAGTTACCAATGCAGTCCTCGCTCCTTCTCAGGGCCCACCGCCTTCTCCTCCTGCTGTTGCTGCCGCCTGTCAGTACTCCATTCACTATATTTGTATTACACACTACTGGGTGTCATTGACGATGCACTACACCCAGCTCTAGATGTCAGTTACCAATAAGCTTGGGTTCCATCTGCCCAATGTTTTTCCAGAACTGTGCTGGCTTTTTTAGATGTTTTTTCGCAAAGTCCAATCTAGCCTTTCTATTCTTGAGGCTTATGAATGGCTTCTCTGTATGGTAGACTTGGATATCGATACGCCTACCTCCTGGAGAGTGTTGGTCACTTGGTTGGCTGCTGTGAAGGGGTTTCTCTTCACCATTAAAATGATTCTGTGATCATCCACCACTGTTGTCTTCCGTGGATGTCCAGGTCTTTTGGCGTTGCTGAGTTCACCAGTGATTTGTTTCTTTCTCATGATGTACCAAACTGTAGATTTTGCCACTCCTAATATTGTGGCAATTTCTCGGAGGGTTTTTTCTGTTTTTGCAGCTTAAGGGTGGCTTGTTTCACCTGCATGGAGAGCTCTTTGGACCACATGTTGTCACATCAACTCCAGGCTTTTATCTGCTTAATTGATAATGACACAAAAAAGGAATTGCCCACACCAGCCCATGAAATAGCCTTTGAGTTATTTGTCGAATTATTTTTGAGCCCCTGAAATGAATGATTGTGTAAAAAAAAGGCTTTTTTTTGCAATCTTTTTGTTCAACCCACTGAATTAAAGCTGAAAGTCTGCAGTTCAAATGCATCTGAGTTGTTTCATTGAAAATTATTTGTGGTAATGTACAGAACCAAAATTAGAAGAAAGTTGTCTCTGTCCAAATATTTATGGACCTAATTATATAAAGAGTCTGATTTTTTAAAGCTCTCCAAGACTGGAGAAATTTAGACAATCAGGGGAGAACCTGGGTGAACCAGCAAACCTGGAATGTATTGCCTAAAACAATTTATTGTATCAAATGAACAGCAGCCTATGCGCGGACCCCACAGAGTTTATACTGACAGGTAAACTCAATAATGAGGAATTATCATAGAGCTATTTCTATATTATTGTTTTACTGTCCTAGAGAATGCAGCAATTCATTTGGTTTCACATTGTATACTCCTGCAAAGTAAAACAATAATCTCAATAAGAAGAAACAAGAACACATGAGAAAAGCATGCAGTAATATTCTGTGGATTCATCTAAATTATTCACTGCATATTGCTGCATGCTCTTGAGATTAATTGTTTTTTCAATAAATTTCAAGTTTGGCCCGCGACTTGGTCTAAGTTTCTAATTCTGTATTTGAGTTTGACACCCCTGCTTTAAATGCTTCCATATCTCATCATTTGTGGGTGAGACAGAAGCTGCAGACCTGGAATTATCTCTCTCTGTCTGGTTTTTGTTGCAGGTCAGTGAAGAGTTTCCTGCTTCTGTATTTAGGAGAAAAACATTTTTCTGCAAGTGTATAATAATTATTCAAAATGAATGTCAATCCAAAAACAAACACATAATATATTGCAGTTTACCAGTCCTGAATGTAGTGATTCATGTGTTGATCCTGGCAGTAATCTTACCTAGGGTGACAACACTCACTGCATTGCATCCATAGGGGAGCAGCATTGCACCCTACAAGAGGTGTGCACAACACCCCACCAACTCCTCATCCCCATAATATAACGATTTAATAAAGCTCTCTGAGACTGGAGAAGATAGACTATCATGGAAGAACTTGTGTGATCCAGCAAACCTGGATCAGGTCCAGGATTGAAAAAAAAGGACAAATAATAGAAAATCATTTAAAAAATTAAAAAAAATCCTTTCCAGGTTTGCCTGATCACCCAGATTCTCCCATGATAGTTCCTATTCAGCCTTGGAGAGATTTAATAAATCCGGCTTATTGTGTTCTGTAGTTCACCTAGGAAAATAGATCTGATAACATTGTATAGTTGAAAGTAGCAGGGACACTGGGAATCTGGAAGAATAAGTAGATCTTTTCCTGCACTCATATATTCAATTAAACACTAATCAGAAATAGAAAGTGTGAAGGTGGTAACTAATGAATGTTGGTTAATAAACTTTTTCAGCATTCTAACACAGTAAAATGTAAGATATAACAAAGGCTTATTTTTATTATATATATATATATATATATATATATATGTGAGAAAGTATTTAGTGCTATTTGTGAATATATCACTAACCGTATAATTATAATATTATATATTTTCTAATCTTGTATATTATATGCGATTGCTTAAACATCCAATTTTACTCTGCTTTATTATACAGTTGTTTGAAAAGTCTCTACATGTTCCCTGAGGACGCCCGATTAGTGAAACGCGTCGTAATTGAGACAATTATCAGTCCTACGAATAATATTTAGTCAGGTGGCTTTTGTTTAGTAAACCTGGCATTCTCCTTTGTGTCTTCGCACATTAGAGCCAACCTTATATTACCTGTTTATTATATCATTACTGTAAATATTGTATCACCTTACTCATATGGAATATAGGCATTCATACTAATTATATTTTAAAGTTTAGCTCCTCAAAACCCCAGTCTTTTCTCTTTGTCTTTCCTTTTTTCTTGGATATGTTTTTCATTTTTGAAAGGCTTATTAACTTGTTCCTCTGAACTTGTAACAAGATGTCTGTGGCTTGGCACACACTTTTTAGATACAGCTGTGAGGGGCCATCAAGCATTAAAATTCTTCTAGTTCCTTACATATGGATATGAAAAATCAGACAATCAGGAGCTTCACCTTGGTGGTTCTTTCAAGGCAACCCCAACTTTACTTTTTTGTCTTTTTGTTGTCCATGATAGTTTATGTTCTTTGGGGGAACCAATTTCCATGCTCATCATGACCCAGTTGCTAAATCTAATTTACCACTTTATGGGCAGCTTTTTTTTTAATTGATATTCTTTTGCCTTCCATCACCATCCTCTGTGTTCTTTGTAGCCCCTTGACTTTTACAGGTTTCCTCAGTTTTCCCAGAATTCTTCATTGGGGCCCATTAATGTCACCCGCACCTACAGGATGAGACCAAAGGCTGGTAAGGTTAGTATGTTCATCTCCAAATTATTTAAAAGAAAAGAGAAAACGATAGGAAAGACATTTTTAAATTACATTTGGAGTTTACACAAACTGTAATAGAGTATGAGATTTGCTTTCCAAAAACACATGAAAGGTAACCTCTGATCTTTCTCAAAAAGGTGCAGAGGACCATGTAGGTGATGTCTTGTTTTTGTTGATACAATAAATTTACATAATTTGAAAAAATAAATTTTTTTACAAGGTCTATATGATTTTTTCCCATAGCAAACTATCATTTTTTTTTCTTACAGTATCATAAGACTATTTTTTTTTTGTTGATCTTATTTTAATCCATTGTAAAATCATTGTTATTAAACATGGCTTCTGTTTTTAAATCCTTTGATTTACTCAATGGCAAGTTGTGTCTGAGCTCTGAATCACACATTTTACCTACAGCTGGGAGGATCCATAAAACATGTAACTCATACTAGTTCCTCAAATATGGATTTAAAGAACCAAACCTTCAGGGACTTCACTTTGCTGGGCCTTTCAGAGAAACCTCACCTTCAACTACCCCTATTCTCATTCTTCATGATAGCTTATATTCTTTGTGTCTTGGGCAACTGTCTCATTTTCTTCCTTATCGTGACTCAGTCTCAGCTCCGCACCCCGATGTATTTCTTGTTGGGAAACCTTTCTGTTGTTGATATTTGCATGACCTCTATTACCATCCCCCGGGCCCTTTGTAGTCTCTTGACTCAAAATATGGCCATTTCATTCCATGGTTGTTTTGCGCAACTCTTCCTTTTCCATGCAGTCGGTAACATGGACAGCTTTCTATTGGCCATCATGGCTTTGGATCGCTATGCTGCTGTGTGCCAACCCTTGCGTTATGCAACCATTATGAGCAAGAGGACATGCCTGGGTTTGGTGACTTCTTCATGGACTGTTGTTACTCTACATTCCACCCTGTTCACAGCCATGACATCGACTCTTCAGTACTGCAATTCTGTTATTCATCACTACTTTTGTGATGTTCCAGCCATGTTACTGCTGTCTTGCACAGACACTTATCCCCAGCAAATGACTGTCTTCATTGAAGGGTCCTTAATTGTCATGGGCCCCATGTTATTTATCCTGGGCTCCTACATTCTCATCATTAGAGACATTATGAAGCTACGGACCTCCAAAGGCAGGAGACGGACCTTCTCCACTTGTTCCTCACACTTAACTGTGGTAATCTTTTTCTACAGCTCCATCATATTCATGTACTTTCGGCCAAGTACCCTTTACTCAGTAACCTATGATCGGGTGGTCAGTGTTGTCTACAGTGTCATCACACCAATGTTCAACCCATTTATATATAGTCTAAGGAACAAGGAGGTGAAAGGAGCTGTGAAGAGGGTCACACAATGCTGCAAGAAGGAAAGTCTAAAATGGACTTCAGAGGAAAAAATACATGATTAGTTTTATAAAGGTGTATAGTTTTTTCTATATGTTATAGTCTATTCAACACAAGATTTTCAATAAGTAGGAATAAAGAATATTCAGTATATTAAAATATTTAATAACTGTGA
This sequence comes from Pyxicephalus adspersus, assembly GCF_032062135.1. NCBI lineage: Eukaryota > Metazoa > Chordata > Amphibia > Anura > Pyxicephalidae > Pyxicephalus > Pyxicephalus adspersus. Next base: position 8,038,563 of record NC_092871.1, read on the forward strand.
ATTTAGTTTTCTCCTTCAAAGGTTTCCAACTACAGGATGAAGGTATGTTAGTTCACGATGATACACAAAAATGATTGCAGCTGTTTTTTAGGTACCTCTTGTTGTGTTATTATTTATTTTATATGTACATATGTATGCCTGTTTTTGAGAGCCTAACCTTTATTTAATGTTTGTTTGTTTTTATTGTCTACATTTTTGTGATTCCTAAAGTGTCAACATCTCAAAACGTACAAAATGCGTTCTCCAATATGGTAGATCATATACTGGATACAGTTGAGTAGAAAATAATACAGAAAATATATTTATAAATAAAAAAAGTGAATTAATTAAAATAAAAATATATATTACTAAACCACCTATTTGGAATGCAATTGTTCGAAGGCATCAAATGGTGTAGATACATGAACACACAATCCAACCATTGAAACCATCAATAAATTGCCACAAACTTGTAAACCATCTAGATAGGCAATAATCTGTGGAAAATTTATCTGGAAGCCTAAAACATTCCAAAAACATCTTTATATGATAAGTAAATATTGTGAGGATTCTTCAGGTTGCCTATGCCTTAATATTCACTGGGCCTTTTCTTCAGAACCTGGGAAGGCTGAGGATCCTATATATTTAATAATAGGGAACAATAGTGCCCGTGGAGGGAAAACAATACGTCTCAGAGTGGAGAGGGGACAATAGTGGCCAGTGGAGTGGGGCAAACATCGAGAATGTTGAAGAACAATGTGTGCCCAGTGGGGCAGTGGAGGATGTGAGATAACAATGGGGTAAGGGTAGATGGTCAGTAGAATACACTAACCTTGTAGTAGTCTGTCTGCCACGCTTCCTCTCTCTCTTGGCATTAGGTGGGGGAGAACAATTGTGCCCAGAGTGAGGTGAGGACGATACCAATGCACAATAGTGAATGAAGGAGGACATGCCCAGTAAGAGTGTTTGAGAACAATGATGCCCACCATGGGAAGGGGGCTGAATACTGCCTAGGAGGGAAAGGAATACTGTCCAGGGGGGGTTGTGGTGTAGAACTGTGGCCAAAGGGGGTTGGGAGAAAACAATAGTACCCAGTGGGTAGTGTGGAGAAAAAACAGTGCCCAGGGGCAGTGTGTGAGTACTATAGTGCCCAGTAAGGGCTGAAGGAATAAAAGTGCCCAGCTATTACACTAATAGTGTAGGAGATCCTGTTGGGGATCGTGGGGAATATGAGAAAACAATGGTGCCCAGCGAAGGGTGTGGAAGAACAACAAGTGCCCCATGGCGGAAGTGCAAGAACAATGGTATTCAGGGAGGGTGGGGGTTTAACAGAATACACAAACCCTGTAGTAGTATGTCTGCCATCAGGGCAGCAGGGGGTTGGGAAAAACATCAGTGCCCTGAGTGAAGTGGGGAAAAACAATAATACCCAATGGGGATGTAAGAAGGACAATAGTGGCCAGTTGTAGTGTTTGAGAACAATGATGCCCAGTAAAAGAGGGATTAAATAATGCCTGTGGGGGCAATGCTGCCTAGTAGGTGTTAAGGGGTGAAACTGCGGCCAAAGGGGGTTGGGAGAGCACAATGGTGCTCAGTGGGTAGTATGCGAGAAAAACAGTGCCCAGCAACAGCTGCAGGAATAATAGTGCCCAGCTAGTATACTAAAAATGTAGGAGAACATTGGAGCCTAATGGAAAATATAGGGGAGGAATGGCGCCCAGTGAGGGGTGTGGGAGAATACCAGTGCCCAGTGGAGGAAAACAATGGTGCCTAGTGGGGTGTATGGGAGAACAATGGTGCTCTGTGAAGGGTGTGGAACAACAGGTGCTCAGGGGGGAATGTGGAAGAATACCAGTGCTCAATGGGAGGTGTGGGAGAATAAAGGTCCCCACTGGGATTGGGGTAAGCTTTGGTGGCCAGTAGAAAACATTCACTTTGTAGTAGTCTGTGTCCCATACTAACACCCTCACCCTCTAAAATCTATGTCACAAAGCAAAGTCTGTTGGGGAGAAGATCATTCTGCCATCATTCATCATTCTGCCCCCAATTATGCACAGGGCAGCAGCTGAGCCCAGGAACAAGCTTTCCTCCCCTTGGCTACAAGACACAGCCCATATCCTCAGGATGCCAGGACCAAGCCCAGGACATTCCCATTGAACCTAGGATGGTTGATGGTTGAATGGTCTTTGAAGGTTGGTATACCAGAGCTATAATATTGAATATAAAAAGGTGTTTTGTATAGTCTCAGCCTAAGCAAAGAAAATGATCATAGCTCAATAGCTTAGTTGTTTTTTTTTAATGATAGAAGGTGGTCCTTGTCTGAAAAATGATATTTGTAGATATTATGCTAGAAATATATTCATGCAGACCTAAAAAGTTACCAAATGGTTTATTAAAAAAAAAAACTCATGTCACTCCTAATCATCCTACACCCTTATTCTGATGTATACCTGACAGTCACAGTTTATAATTATACTCTGGGGAGATGCTGGGAGTCTCTGGGGTTCTATGTATACTCTATAAATGTCTCCTTGTCTCCAATATGACATACTGGCAATCATTCAGTGTCATGTGTACTTTATGAAGCTTGTGGTGGGGGGGTTAGACAGTGGATCCTAGTTATCTTATTCTGCATATAAAATCATACTACATCAGGAATTGACTTTGCAGAAGCAATTATGTTTAGACCAATGACAGGTAAGTGGATGTTTGTAGAATCCCTCACATAGTAAAAAATGGCGCCAAATGCACTGGAAAGGCAACACAACTCCAACACATGTGAAGCAATGCTCCACAACACATGGTAACCCACTACTGTGCATTGCACAGAAAAAAATGCTGGATAGTCTTTTGACCCTTTATTTTTGTTTGACAGCCCATTAAAAAAAAATGGACTGCTGTAACACACAGGAACAGGAGGGTGTGAATGGGCCACAGTGTCTTTCCATTTGTGAAACAAGAACATGGGCCCATCAGATTGTATGACTTAGGTACAAAGATTTTGTTCTCTATAATATATCAGGTCAGTTGTGTTTAAAAGTTTGATGAAGAGCAGTCATCCCCATGAGCTTTGTTTGCTTTAGGTGATGGAGCAATGGATGATTCTCCTTTGTACATTTGACTTGTCGGTAAACATTTTTACAATGGGGCCATATTCTGGGACTACAAAGTACTGTGTAACTTACACCATACATTGGGTATGATTTACCAAAGCAATATATGCTGTTCACATAGCAAAGTGAATTATCCTCTTGCAAGAGATATCTCAATTAGCTTAAAAAGGGTTGCTGACTTCAACCATCCAATTATGTGCAAGCATTTAGTTTTTTTGGGGGTGAATTATCAGCACTTCCACTAACCTAAATTAAATATCTTGCAAAGTTATAATACAGCTTGCTAAATGAACAGCCTATATTCCTATAGTACAGTATATTAGCTCCACTGACTGTATCAGTTACTAACTGACTGCTAATCTGCAACTTACTGTATGCTACACCTAGATGGTTTAATAAAGTGGAAATGCTTAGCTCTACTTGGCTTGAACTTTAGCTAAACAAAAAAGTTAATTTATAACTCTCTACACTGAGTTGTGTTCTATCTATAGCAACCATGATAATACATTACTTTAACCTTTTTTCCCAATTTTTTTTAAACTGAAAAAGACTGATTACATTTTTTAATTCCACAAATATTAGTAGTAGAAAGTATTGTTGAGAAAAAACGTAATTGTTGATGTACAAGAAAGCTATACTCACAAAATAAATGTATTGTATCTGTAACATGTGCAGAAACCACAAGCATAGAGCCAATCCACTGTCCACATGGAGCACAGCATCTCACCTCCAGACCTCTTCAATCCTTTTACTCCCACCAAGGGCCAATTCATAAAGGTGTAGAGCGTTCACCATTAAAGTAAATCTTCATTTATCCTAGTGCAAAAATACACAATTGTGTACACGTAAAAAAATGTGCTACTTCTATTGTAAATTAAGGCCATTCTGTTTTTACAGCAATTTTTGACTAATAATTTAGTGGGATTTGCAAAGTAGCATCAGCAAACGGCTCTGCATTGTTCACTTACCCATTGTTCGTGCTGCTTTTTGCTTTTTGGTGTCTTTATACTTTGTTGTAATCAAAGCAGACATAGAGAAGTACAAAGTGTGCCAGTGAACAAGGTCTCCAGACCCTTCGCAGCCAACAGGGAACCCAAGCCAGTTCTGCACCAGGTCCACCATTGGCCACGTCTGTCATTGGTTGTAATGCTTCTCAAGTAGAAGGACAAAGAACCATCTCTCTAAAATGTATTTGTCTATACATGATGCATATCTAAAATATGAACAGGATTACGGAGCAAATCTATTTCTCTTTACTTCACTTTCCATACACTGATAACGCTGATGGAATTTATTCTTGAATTTAGGAATTTGAGATTCACCTACAGAATCTTTACAGTGAATTTGTTATTTATAGGTAAACCCATTCGTTCTTTTTTGTTCCAGGTCGCCAAAATGTGGTTCAGACGTCACAGCATTAAACAGAGTAAGTATAATATTGAATCATTTGTACTTTTATGTAACATATAATGGATGTACAGAATTCAAAACTTACGCCTATAAACTATTACAGTATTGGGGTCTCAATACAAACTGGTGCCAAGAAAAACATATGCAAGAATTGATTATATATCCAATCACCCCTTGTGGTGCCAGTCTTTATGTTCTTGTTTCCACCAGATCACAAGCCTTGTTTAAGCATAATATCTTAAATAAGCAAATTGGAAATACATCAAAATAACTCATGCTTCAAGTGTGTATCTAATGTCTAACTACTATATCTCCTTATTACACCAATGTATGTCATGAGCATTTCTTTCTAGGTAGAAAAGGTCTCTTGCTGGGTGTCCAAGGACAATCCCATGATGTTCCAGTGGATGGTCTATGTTTAGTCTACATTACTGTACAAAATGTTGTTGTATCCATATAGTTCACAAGGGTTTGGAGGACCTGATTAAGAACGGCTATGAGCATGTATAGAGCAATGGAATCTAATATAAGTTCTATTGTCATCATGGTTTTATTTGCTAATGTTATTCCCCACTGCACTGTGCACTTTATTCCTCCATATAGTACTATAGTAATTGATGTAAAATTCTGTTACTTGCTAACATGACTGCCAGATATGTTACCTGCATGAACACCATTGCTTGTATCCTACAAACCTATTACACTTTTTTGTCTGTAAAAAATTCTGTTAAAAAACCTAAACTAACATTATATTTTCACTATTGGCTATTTTAGCCCCCTTTTAGCCCACTTTCAGATATATCTGCTTGTATCTGAGTTATGTGGTTCTGGCCTGCCCAGTGAAGGCGGCCAAAGACCTGAACCCAGAAGAGGTGAAGATGCCTGAACATATCCCTCCTGGTTCTAAACTGGGCTACTGAATGATAAGCCTTAATATTGTAGAGATTCAGGAGTGATAGTGGTTGTGTAGTTTAGCTATGATCAGGGCTGATAAAGCCTCAAAAATGCTGCGTGTTGTCAGCTTACAACAGGGCTTTATAGCTGGGAGCATTTCTGGTGGGTCAACATGTATTTGTTTTAAATTAATGAAACTAGTATATGGACTTTTATTGCACAAACACATTGTATATGTTTTTTTATTTTTTTAAAATAATTAAATTAAATTAAATTTAAATCCAAAGGTATTTATCTATAAAATTAAATATAATTTTTTTTGTTCTTTCTATACAGCATAGCCCTAATCATCATCCATAAATATATGCGTGGATTGGTGCTCTGTTTACTTGGCCTTCGATATACCGTATGCATGGTTTTTCTATAATTATGTGTTATGATCCATGGCTTATCAGTATAAATTCTTTAGATATTTTGCACCATGTTGTGATTTTCATTATAACATCAGATTCATAATTAGTTGGTATATACATGGAGCCTCCAATGAATAAGTCTTTTGCTGGCTTTGTCCTGTTGGGGTTCTCCGATATGCCTCAACTTCTCCTTCCTCTGTCCTCCTTTTTCTTGGTTTCATACACCCTAAGCATTGCTGGAAACATCTTTCTGTCTTTGCTTATTATGTCACAGCGTCAGCTTCACACCCCCATGTACTTCTTGATGGGGAACCTCGCCTTTGTAGATGTTTGTTTTTCTTCCATTATTATCCCTAGGGCCTTGTATGGCCTCCTATCAGGAGACACCTTCATCTCCATCCATGGCTGCTTCATCCAGTTCTTCCTGTTTCTGGCAGTGGCCAACATGGACAGTTTTTTGTTGGCCATCATGGCCTTTGACCGATATTGTGCAATTTGTTTCCCCCTACGTTACCTGATAATCATGAACAGAAGAACATGTATCTATCTGGTGGCCTTCTCTTGGATCACGGCTTGTCTTCGCTCTACGTTCTACACTGTGCTGATTTCTTCCCAGATGTTCTGTAGTTGGGTTATCCAACACTTCTTTTGTGACGTTCCAGTAATAATGATGCTATCCTGTACAGACATTTCAGCATCACTGCACAATGCTGACTTCATTGAAAGTTCCATCTTCATCTTTGGCCCGGTGCTCTTTATCCTCATTACCTATATACTCATCATCAGAGCAGTGTCAGCACTACAGTCATCCCAAGGAAGGTGGAGGACCTTCTCTACTTGCTCATCTCATCTCACCATGGTCATCCTCCTCTATAGCTCAGTCATATTTATGTACTTTCGGCCCAGCTCCATCTACTCACCGTCCTATGATCGAGTCATCAGTGTAGTGTTCACCGTCATTAACCCAACACTTAACCCCTTTATTTACAGCCTAAGAAACAAGGACGTCAAAAATTCTGTAAGAAAAATGTTAAAGTAAACATAACAAATTGATTGAGGTTACATTACTGTTACATTTAGAAAACATGAGGTTATTAGGCAGACCAGATATTTTTAAAGTTGTGTCTATGAACAATTGCACATGAAGTGATATGGACATATCTCCATCATGGCCTGGGACCAGTATGATGCCAGTTTGATGTCTTGGTTTACACCACCATGTGTAGACAACCAAGAGGACATGAGTGGGGATTTCTTCGAAGACTACTCTACTTATATCAATGATGAACTATAACCTTTTCCATATTGCAACTTTGCTTTTATCCCTACTAATGTTATGTTCTGTTTCTGACTTGCTTCTAAGGAAATGACTGATTATGCAATGACATGCCCACTGGGGATTGTCAGTGTAACTGGGTGTATGGCTAGAGATGGGTGTATCAGTACTGCCAAGGCAGAAAGGGATCATTTAAATGTTGATAGTTCTCCTCAGCAGATCCAAACCAATGGGATGATGGATGGGCCAAACAGAGAAGGATTGGGTAGAAGAAAGTTTATTTAAGTGCATTAAATGCTGGGACTTATAGAGAACAGAATAGAACTTCTTGTATACTTGTTCCTCCCCACAAGCCATAATGTTCAATTAGTGATAATATAAGAAGATGAAGTTGGGCAAACCATAGACAAACCATCAAAATCTTAGTTTCTGCATGGAGACAGCCCAGTTTATCCATGGGTTTTTACTCCGGTGTGTTATTGTACATCTGAGAAGGAATGGGCTGTGTTAGGGATCAGACAACATCGCACATTTTTTTTTTTTGCTGGCCAGCCCAAAAGGGACCACCTTTATTATATCACGCTAGGTTACTCTCCTGATTTGGACTACAAACATCTTAACTTCTCCTCTTCTCAAAACTAACGGTGGCATTGGTTCTATACTCCTCATAGTAGCTGAAAATAAACTTAGCAAAAAGATACAGTAGTAGCTCAGTTCAATGTTAAGATATACACAGAATGTAAAGTTTTTTCGCTTTGTTGCTTGATTAGGAATGTATTTTATTTAAAGATAACATAACATTGTTGTTATAGGTGAAAGTATTTTATAGATACATGATATGTATTCTGCAATATTACTAAACATTGTAACATTTAGCATATATGGAATGTTTCCAAATTTGTTATCCAAATCCAAAATATTTCCAAATTTGTTACTAGAACCTTGTAGTGATACATTTGTGATTGCGCTTCAAACACTACAAAATATAAGTATGAATATGCCCATTTGGATGACGCCATTGACCTTTCAATCATCTGCAATGTGTAACACACTTGGAGGTCGGGGCCCTTCTAAGGTGTGGACTGGATTAACATCTTATTGCTGTTGTCAATTCAACTTAAATGTAACATTTCTTTTTAATTGTGTTTCAGTATATGTTATTGTTCACTAGCATAATGGCAGGAGGTTCAATTCAAATCTATATGGTTTACCGATGACTATCTTGATAATACATTAACTATTTGAATGCAAGTGGAGATTAGTTAAATACTGTTATACGTAATACTACTAAAGCTACACCTAATAAATTCTAAATTTCTCTGCACAAATAAAAATGTCTCATTTACATGGTAAAAGTCATGCAAAATATAAGTGGTTCAGCCAGGATTGGTATTCTCCAAAATATAGCTGACATTCATTCCAGTAATCTGCCATTTACAGAGCTCAATAGCTGAAAATGAAATATACAAACACATCTGAATGTGGAGCAGTGACTCCTTTCCCCTTCTATCTCTCAGTGTAAAAAATACAAGGCACGCCATTCTAATAACTGAAAAGGATAAACTTTGCCCTCCACTACTACTTGTAAGGATAAACCCATGTACCGTCCATCATTAATGTTCAGCACTGCATATGTTGGCGCTATATAAATCCTGTTTATGATTAATATTAATTAAGCAACCCAACATTTGGCCTAAAAAATCAATGTATCAGGAGTTTCTCTGCACCTTATACTTCAGCACCTTTTTTTTTTACAGGTTCTCATTAAAAGGACACCGTCACTGCCCATTTAGGGTATAATGACAGTGAACCTCATTTAGAAGGTGAACCTTTGTGATCCGGCAAACCTGAATGTATTTAATTTAATAAATTAATAAATTTATTAAATACATTTAATGTATTTAATAAAAAAATAATTTGGTATTAATTACCAAATGTTTGTCAGTCCTGGACCAGATCCATTCCAGGTTTGCTGGATCACTAAGGTTCTTCTATGATAGTCTATCTTCTCCAATCTCAGAGAGCTTCAATACATCAGGATCAGTGCCTTCCTAAAATTGTTCCTGTGCCCAATAGGTATACAAATCCATGGTTTCTCATCACCATCCCTTGTAACCCATATTCTTGCAGCTATACTGTAACAGAGCAGGGTTTTTGGGCACAGGTGTGGGGTGGGGCATTGATTACTCTCAGCACTCAGGCCTCAGCCCAAACAATATAATGCAAATCCCAGGAGAACCCCAACACTAGAACTTACTCAAGGTGGACTCCTGCATATAGCATGCCAAAATCCATATAATTCCAATTGCATAGCGCAAGCATGGATCTATAGTAAAAGAAAATCCATTGTCATGTCATCATATACAATGGAGGACCAGCAGTCCTGCATTATAAATGAGGACCCAACCACAACCCATTGGAGTCCATTGGCACTGGAGGAAAGAGTAGATCACCAGCTGCCAGAGGTGTAAATATTAAAGTAAGAAAAAAAATATTTATAATGTTACCCCAGACCAGGGGTCAGCAACCTTTACTATCAAAAGAGCCATTTTGCCTCCTCTTCCACTAAAGAAAAATAGTCTGGAGCCGCAAAACATTACACAGTTTATAAACTTTTAAAAGTTTTAATATTTTTTTAATTTTACCTGTTACAACAAGTGTGCATGTGTAGGCCTACTTTGAAATAAATTAAACACTGAACTATGCCCCTAGAAGCCTCCAGCTTCTAATGTATCATCCTGTTACATTAGCTGGAGGCTTCTAATGTAACAGGGTAGATTTTTTTGATGGGCAGAGTTCTTTATGTTCTGACGATGCCTTAGCGATGAAATTTTAAGGGGTGTTAGCCACAGGTGTCCCTCATTTGCAGCTTTAATTTTGTTCACCTGTACCCCCCAATCTTGAGTAATTGGGGTTCAGGTGCTAGAAGCCTCCAGCAATGTGTAACAGGGTAGATTATTTTGATGGGCAGAGTTCTTTATTTTCTGACGATGCCTTAGCGATTCAATTGTAGGTGGTGTTAGCCATAAGTGTCCCCCACTTGCACCTCTATTTTGGTCACCTGTACCGCCTCCCCCTCGTTCCAGAGAAATTGGGGTTCAGATGCTAGATGCTTCCAGCAATGTGTAACAGGGTAGATTTTTTTTGATAGGCAGAGTTTTTATGAATTTTTAGAAGGTGTTAGCCACAGGTGTCACGTACTTGCACCTCAAATTTTTTTCACCTGTACCCCCGTTTCCAGATAAATTGGGATTTAGGTGCTAGAAGCCTCCAACAATGTGTAACAGGGTGGGGGTTTTTTGATGGGTGGAGTTTTTAGGAGGTGTTAGCCACAGGTGCCCCCCACTTGCACCTCTAATTTTGTTCACCTGTACCCCCTTCCTGTTCCAGAGAAATTGGGGTCCAGGTGCCTCCAGCAATGTGTAACGGTAGATTTTTTTGATGGGCAGAGTTCTTTATGTTCTGATGATAGCCTAACAATTAAATTTAAGGGGGTGTTAGTCACAGGTGTCCCCCACTTGCACCTACATTTTTGGTTTTGTACATCTCCCCATTCCAGAGGAATTGGGGTTCAAAGGAGGGGGATGTCATTGTACACACCCATTTGTACACGCCCCGTGGTGGATTTATTTCACTGGTAGATTTTTTTAATTAGAACACCGGATAGGGAATCCACCTCCTCCGCAGTGTCTTGGGAGGAAGGGGGACCCCCATCAGAGATCTCCCCGCGGCAGCCGAAGGGAGCCACAACAAGGAGGCTGGAGAGCCGCATGCGGCTCCGGAGCCGCAGGTTGCAGACCCCTGCCCTAGACGTCAGTGTGCATTCACCCTTCCTGCAGTGCATGGATATTTTGACATTGGCCTAGAATTCATCTTTATTTAAATTCCTCTTTATTTACTAGCTCTACAGAGCCCAAGTGACTTTTAGGATGATTCTGAGACAGGGTGATGCACTAATAAATAAAATGTTTGATTATATGTTTTAATTGTTTGTTTGTTTGTTTGAGTGTTCAATAAAAAAAACTCATCAAAGTAAGATTTGATTTCCCTGTATACCTGACAAGGAAGGTGTATAGCGGTGCCATGTGGGAAATGTTTGGTCTCTCTAGGGTTCTGCACCATCTATATATTCTTCTTTGGTTCAGACAAAGACAATCCCAAAGCTCTCCTTCTGTTTATTAATACGAGCTGGAGGTCAGACAATGCAGTGAGGAGACACAGAGGGTTAATCTATATAATATATATGAGATTTACTCTATAGAACCTAGAATAGTGGGATATAATTATGTGACTGAGGTTGTTCTTCTCTTCCTATACAGACTAGTCCTTATCATTGGATCCCTCAATAAATACGCTGTATGTGTGTCATGCATTATGATCCATTTTTTTACATTTGTTATTAATGCATGAATGCTTTCAAACTACTCCTTAAATTCCATGATGCTCACCTTTTCAACACATAAGTGTCCAGTAACCCATGGAGCCTTCTGAGAATAAGACTTTTTCTGGTTTTATCCTGTTGGGTTTCTCGGATGTGCCTCACTTTTTTCTTCTCCTTGTCTCCTTCTTCCTGGTTACATATATTCTGTGCATTGCAGGAAACTCATTTATGATCATGCTTATTGTGTCACAGCCCCAATTTCATACCACCATGTATATCTTGATGGGGAACCTCGCCTTTGTAGATGTGTGTTTTACTTCTACTATTATCCCCAGGGCCTTGTATGGCCTCCTATCCAAAGACATTTACATCTCCATGCATGGCTGCTTCATTCAGCTCTTTCTGTTTCTGGCAGTGGCCAACATGGACGGCCTTTTGTTGGCGGTTATGGCCTTTGACCGACTTTGTGCAGTATGTTTACCTCTACGTTACCTGATAATTATGAACAATAGGACTTGTATCTGTCTGCTGGCTTTCTCATGGGTCATTGCTTTTCTCCAGTCTACTTTCTACACTGTGCTGACGTCTTCCCAGTCATTCTGTAGTTGGGTTATCCATCACTTTTTCTGTGATGTCCCCGTGCTAATGAAGTTGGCCTGCTCAGAAATGTCAGAAGCTCTGCAGATTGCCGACTATGCTATAATTTCCTTTATCATCCTTGGCCCAGTGCTCTTCATCTTCGGGTCTTATGTACTCATCGTCAGAGCAGTGTTGGCTATACAATCATCCCAAGGAAGGTGGAAAACCTTCTCCACTTGTTCATCTCACCTCACCATGGTCATCCTCCTCTACAGCACAGTCATATTTATGTACTTCAGGCCAACCTCCATCTACTCACCAACCTACGATCGATTCGTCAGCGTGGCATATAGCGTCATTAACCCAACGCTCAACCCCTTTATTTACAGCTTGAGAAACAAGGAGGTCAAAGGCGCTGTTCGAAAAATTCTATAACTGAAATGACAAATATTGGTATGGCTCAATGATCATTCATAGCTGAATTATTATTGTAGATAATTTTGCCATTGGCTTATTTTATCACACTTGTACAGACTTCTGATATATCCATATATCCATATATTTGATTAGTATTGAACAGCAAAAGATACAAAGAAACCCTGGGCTCAAATCCAGTGGATACACCTAACACCTCCAATATAGCAAAGATTT
>NC_092871.1:8059262-8098022 GCF_032062135.1 Pyxicephalus adspersus
CATTTTTATTTCTGTCCATGTGCCTGCGATAGTCAGTAGAATTGTAGTAACATCAAACAACCATTTCATTGCTATTCAATTAGATAATTGTTAATGTTTCTGCATGTAATTTCTCTATATCCCTAATACAACTTCTGTAAACTTTTTTCTTTTAGCAGAATAGAAAACTTCATCTGTTTTCACGTTTTTTATTTTTTTTTTAACCTAGAAAAGGATTATATTAGGTATACAGGGATAATTGTGGGGGAAAATAATCTGCACTGCTAAGACAGCTAAACAAATATTCCTTGCACAAAAATTAGGGAGAACCCATGACATTGAAAATTACTCCAATATCTTATTTCAGGTCTTGTAGATGGGAAGCAGAAGGCCATGGTCAGCATCATCAGAAATATCTCCAATCTTTATTGATTCAATACTGGATCTGAGTTTTCTTCAGTACAAAGATCAGCCTAATGCCCCCACCCTATCCTTGCCCCATACTTGCCCCATGGCCACCATGTGAACTTCAGTAGGTATGGATATGACACTGGTGTTCTTTAATATTTTCTGAACAAACTATGTATTTTTTCAGATATCCAGCACCATGGTGTGATCCCAATATTTTCTGCATATTCATAACTGGTCCCCGTACACATGGAGCCTTCTGAGAATACAACTTTTGCCAGCTTTATCCTGTTGGGATTTTCTGATACACCTCATCTTCGTCTTCCTCTCTCCTGTTTCTTCTTGGCTTCATATATCTTATGCATTGCAGGAAACGCATTCATCCTCATGTTGATTGTTTCACAGCTACAACTTCACACCCCAATGTATGTCCTAATGGGAAAGCTTGCCTTTATAGATATATGTTTTACAACCATTATCATCCCCAGGACACTGTATGGCCTCCTATCCGGAGACATCCACATCTCCATCTATGGTTGTTTTGTTCAGCTCTTCCTGTTTTTGGCAGTGGCCAACATGGACAGTTATTTGTTGGCCATAATGGCCTTTGACCGATATTGTGCAGTTTGTTTCCCTCTGCGTTATCTGATGATTATGAACAGTAGGACTTGTATATCTCTGGTGACTTTCTGTTGGACCACTGTGTGCCTCCACTCTTCTTTCTGTATTGTGCTGACAACCTATCGGCCATTATGTGGATGGGTTATCCAGCACTACTTTTGTGATCTTCCTGTATTATTGCAGCTATCCTGTTCAGGTGGTTCGGAAACTTTGAGCCAGGGCATTTTTATTGAGGCTTCCATTGTGGTCTTTAGCCCAATGCTCTTCATCCTTGTGTCCTATGTACTAATTATCAGAGCAGTCTTGGCTCTAAAGTCAACCAAAGGAATGAGGAAGACCTTCTCCACTTGCTCATCTCACCTCACCATGGTCATCCTCCTTTACAGCACAATCATTTTTATGTACTTTCGACCAAGTTCCATCTACTCGCCGACCTATGATAGGGACATCAGTGTGGTATATAGTGTCATAATCCCAGTGCTCAACCCCTGTATTTACAGCCTGAGAAACAAGGACATCAAAAATTCGATAAGAAAAATTTTAAAACAGATTTGACAACTAATGTTGCCATTGCAAGCTTATGCACATTTATGGCATAATACAGACCAGATAATAAATTCTTTAATTACCAATTTTTGCCAATTTTGATTCAATATACCTGTATGGGCCTTTGATATGTCCATTGCACCAAGTGAGAAATCGTACAGTTTATAAGAAAACTTACTGGCGGTGAGGAATTGCAGCCAGAGGCAATTCTTATGAACTGTATAAATCCAAAAGGGATTCCTCCAATACTCAATCTAATTCCCTTGAGGGATTTCTCCAGTACCTATCTGCACTAGATGAAAATACCACGATAAGGTCTAAACTGGGGAAATATCCTCCTTTTGTTGCAGGACCCCTTTCCCTGAAAGGGAAAGCCTTGAACCATCTATATTGTGACTATGTCTTTCACATACCCCGAGGAAGCCAAAAGGCGAAACGCGTTGGGTCACAAGACATTTAGTACTGTAAAATATATCAAACAATATATTAAGTTAAGTTGATTGTCTAGTTTACAAGTCCATATGCCATGATATGTTAAATGGGCTTTGGACAAAGTCTTTACTGCTGTATACCTATGTTGTAAAGTAACAATGCAATATAATTATTAAGCCAAAAAAAGTATCTTTCTTTATTACGTTCATTTTGAATATACACTAAGAGGTTGGCAACCTGAAACATTTCTAGAGATTAGGGAGGTCTTACCTCACTTTTATCTGAATGCTCATCAAGTAGTCCTTAGCAGACCTGCAGCTCTATGCTTGTTATTTCCACTCACATCCCACTTTTACATAAAAAATGGGAGCCTGGACTGAATATACACTTCCATAATAGACATCATTCTACCTGGCACATAAATCCTCCCAAGCAAATAAAAAGTTGGTATAGAGGTCTGACTAATTAAAATATTCTTCCGGGTTTAAGTGCTTTGTTGGCAATGCCAGGCAGCTCTTGGCATGTATTTCTAGTCTTGTTTGAATACACACCTCCATTGGTGTATGCATTTGAAATATCACTGGACCACATCGGATTATCAGTCAGTTGCCTACCTCTAGTACATTCTCCAGATCAAAATACCAATATTTAAGCATTGGCAGGACATGCATCCCAATGAATATATTTACCTCCCATTATTTTCCTTTGGATATGCAAAGTCAATGAGAGCATGTTCAAGGAAGACCCCAACACCCAATCTTAGGGAAACCTGAACGCCCTGGGCTGCTTTTATGATTCTGCTTTAATGATATTGATATATGAGCCAAAATTAACATTTAGATTCACTACCCCCCCACACCACCACCACCACCATTACCTTTTTCCTATAGGACTCATGTTCACAATATTTACTACTTAAGCTACTGTCTTAGGTCATTATGCCCCCACTTTTATGTTTCTTACCTTCTTTTTTAGACATTTGTTAGTCTTTTTATGCCTCTAACCCCCTGCTCCGTAACTACCTCTGACTTTTACCCCCCACTCGTTCCTATTTTGCTTAGCTATGCCCACACTACCTGTCACAGTGCAGCAGGGCAAGATGGTGGACCTTCTGTGTCATCAGCTCAGCTGGCACAGATGTCTGCAGAGTCTGCACGTAGAGGACAAACATGAATCAGGCGAGGTGCAGGAACGTCAGACAGAGACAAGGTAAAACAAGCCAGCCAAGAGGTCAGCACTTGCGGCAAGCAAGAGTAGTCAAGGTCAAGCAGGGGGCGGTACACAAACAATCAGGAACAGGGGTCACAAACTGGAACAACTGGAACCTGGGAGTGGAGCCAAAGGAACATCTTGTTCACGCAACATCCTGTTGCCATTGACTTCCTTTTATAGGGGAGGTCATAAGGCAGATGGATTTCACGTGACCTGCAGGTAAGAGAACCCACCACCAGAGGGAGTGCAGGAGCAGAGGCAGCTCAGGTGGTGTTCACACTTCTGCCAGCAGATGGAGTGCTTCTGCAGGTTATTTTGGTTCTCTGGGGTAAAGGGGCAGCACTCTTGGGATCACGTGACTCAGACCAGGAAGTGACCAGAGGACAGGATTCCTGAACAGGGCTGCTGCTGGCTGCAGAGGAATGTGAGGTGGGTGGCACAGACACAGGTACAGGTACAGGTACAGACACAGGGATAGATCCCCCTGGTCCTGTTCCCCTTCATTCCCCCACCCTACACAAAGCATATTAGTGCTTTCTTTGCACTATCTTATTTACAAAATACAAAATGCATTCATACTTCATCACAATTCAGAAGATCATCACTTGTACATGAACACAAATCTGCAATACAAAACCTAGAAATGTACTAGAGGACTGGCTGATTTTTGACACGTTTGCCTTTTTATTGCTTTACCTTTGACATTGTCTATGAGCAATTATAAAAAATGTCTTTACATTTGTGTTTTATGTTTTCATGTTAATGTGTTGATGTACGCTTCAATAAACAATGAAATAGCACAAGTCTGGCCACTTTACCAGAAAATGGAAAAAAAATATCTTCTGTACTACAATCTGATACTGATTGCTCAGGTAAATTGTACGGTCTATAGGTCATCAGACCAATGTGCAACTCATTTATATGTAGGCCAAAAAGTAGGGATATCATGAAGAGGGACACACAAAACCTCTGCAAAGTCGGTCAAGTTTAGAACCACAGAAGACAAATCAAACATTAATTTGGTACTTTATGACCTGTAAAACAATAAACACAGGATTTAGAACCATTGTCAGTCTAAAATTGAAATCTAAGAACTGACACTAGAAGACATCTGCAGTCACTCTAATTACCCAACAACATTTCTTGCTCCTATGCTCTATGATTTTAATTCACTTCATTACAGAGCTCCAACAATTGCCATTTGTTTGTAAAGTGAGAGCGGATTTTCCTACCCCTAAGGCAGCTTTATTGGACATTGGGGTGGAATTTGTTGAACCTTAGTGAGGAACTCATGGAACATATGTCTCTGGTAACATTTCAATGTGTGCCAAATTACCATAGATCAGTGTTTCTCAACCTGGGTCTCTTTAGAGGTTGCTAGGGGTTCCTTGAGTATTGAACAGTTTGTGAATCTTAGGTCAGTTTACCAGACGCCAATCATTTTTTTGACTATCTTTAAGGGTGACGCTATCCAGCGATGTAGGATGAATTCTTCCCACTGACCACCACACTAATGTACTGTGATCTGTGGATATTAATATTAGTATTATTATTAATAAACAGGAATTATATAGCGCCAACATATTACGCAGCGCTGTACATTATATTGGGATTGCAAATGACAGACAGTGATACAGGAGGAGAGAACCCTGCCCCGAAGAGCTTACAATCTAGTAGGTGGGGGAATTTACACACAATAGGATGGGAGATATGTAGTGGTGGGAAGTAGTGATGGTTTCAAAAGACAGAAGAAGATGGGTAGGCAAGTTTTAAAAAATAGGTTTTGAGTTCTCTTTTAAATGAGCATAAAGTAGGAGCAAGCCGAATAGGACGAGGAAGACCATTCCAGAGAGTTGGGGCAGCTCTAGAGAAGTTTTGGAGCCATGCGTGTGATAAGGTTATGAGTGAGGAAGTCATTAGTAGGTCATTGGAGGAGCAGAGAGAGCGGCAGGGGGGTTATTTTTTTACCAAGTCAGAAATGTAAGTGGGACAAAAACTGTGGAGGGATTTGAAGGCAAAGCACAATAGATGAATTCGATTCTAAGATTCATGATAGACTGTAGAGGAGAGAGTCGGGTTAGTAATTATACTAATTATATAGTAATTATAGCCCGGGTTTCCTGAAGACCTAAAAGTTATTTCAAGGGTTCCCTCATGTTAAAATGTTCCAAGCTTGTAAATGCCCAAAGCCTTCAAACTTCTGCACAAAAAAACGTACTTACTCATTTTCAAGGCAATTTCAAGCATTTGCTGGCTGTAATGGAAAAATGGAGATCTGAACATTGTGTTTTATCAATTGCAAACTCTTAAATAGCTTGTAAAACGATTATCAATAAGACCAACAGATGCCCAATTCAGCATCCAGGGGTAGTTTTGCCGCCCATCCACCTCTGCTTTCTTCTGAAGCCACTTAGTTCACATGTAGCCTTCCACTCATGGCCAACAATAGAGAATGGAGTGGCCGTGAGTGGCTTGGCACCGCCTGTTCTCTTTAAGAACTAGCATGACAGCACTGGTGACTACACTGCTCAGCCTCTGGGAACCTCACAGAAATTGCACCACCAGTCTGAACAAAACCTTAAAGGAGCATGAAAAAAATCTCCAACACACACTGACTACATGCTGCTGTAAGTCCCCCCTTATAGAAGAGATGCCGGGTCTCACTTTTGCAACTCTGGTGGCCACGGGTAAATGTTATGCACTGCATATAGCTTGTTTCTGACTTTTTCTTACAGCAAACTTTTTAATGAGAAGTTTGATCCATGGGGTGCCCCCAAACCTCATCCTTAATTATCAGATTTGTGTCCTGAAACACACCTCCTAATCAGATTGAGATTATGTTTCCCTTTATAGCTGGCAACTATGACTTATAATTGTGCCAAGTTATAATTGTGCCATGTGGGAGATGCTGAGATCCCTAGGGAACCCAACTATCTATAAGTTTTTCTTTGGTGCACATGTGACAAGTTGCTCCATGTCATGTCTGTACTATAAAACCAGTGCTGCATCATACAGCACTGCCATCATTACCAATTCCTATTAGCTGTATAAAAAGAAGCAGTGCAGATCTTGAAGGAGAAGAACTTACATTACACAGTGTTACAGATAAAATAAATTCTGTTCTCGGACTAATGACAGGTAAGTGTATGCATTCTAAAACATTTCACACAAAAACACCAAAAGTTTTTTCTCTTAATTCTTGCATTCAGCGCTAGAAAGTTCATTTGTTCCTGGAATGAAATAGAAGCAGCAATATGGTTGCAACAGCAAATGCTGCAAATATTTAAGGCTCAGTGGCTATGAAGGACCTTGAGGCTGATGCAGTGCAATAGAACAAGAGGAAAAAGAAGAAAATCCTCTCCATGTGAGGGCAATTCTCCTCCCACGCTCTTGTCGCCAAAACAGGTATTCTCATTGAAACCCACTGCTCCTGACAACTGGGAGATGTTGGATTTCACATCAATTTCTCTTAGGTAATAAAAGTCAGCAGAACAAATAGAGAGGATGAATCTCCCCTGCAGGAACACAGATAGCAAAAAAAACTTGGAATAAGTTTTATTCCTTCTCAACTTTATCCAACCTAAAAAAACTAAAAAGTTTACAGTTGTGTATATATAAATATATATTTTTTGTTTAACTATTGTATATACTCAATGTTGTCTTGGACTTAACCTGAGCCCTAGTGACTTGGATGAGAGTGTGTATTTTAAATAGACACAATGCACTAGCTCGTGAGCGCCCATGTAAGTGACCGTGCATGCGTTTGCACCGTAGCAATTGTATCAATGCTTCAACTTTCACATTTTCCTTACAGCAGCTGTCAGAAGCTGCTATAGTAAGGGACCATATAAATGGAAAAAATTGTATTACTATTTAATCTCCTATTTACCGTAAATTAACCCTAATTGGACCTGTGAGATCCACCTACACTGGCATTGCCCCCAGGGACTAAAAACAGTCCATCACCCATGGTAGGGAGAATCCACTGCTGGCATTAGAACTATATATCAGAGACAGTTATTAAATTTAATGACAATGGACTGTATTAGCTATCAATTAAAAAAGCAAGCACAATAGGAAACAAGCAGTAGCGTTAAAGGTGAACACCAACCACGTAATCAAAAACAAAAAAAAAAGGAAAAAATGTGTTCTTCCATTGGCAACCTCTGAACCTGAAAATCCTGGTTGCCAGGCTGTCTTTAGTTCCGTTACTTACTTAATACGTGTCAATAATCTGTGGCAAACAAGTAAAGTCAGTGTAAAGGAACAACTCCATATTTAAATTCTTGTTTTGAGTTGGCTGGTTATTGTATTGAAGCCAATAGACTGGCAGGACAGAGAGGAGATATCATTACCTTTGGACGTCCAACCCACGAGGAACTGGGGTGTGGTTTAAAACTCTGGGCTTTTTCTGGCAGAAATGCAAACATCTCTCTTTTCTGTTTTTATTAAGAAAATTCTCCAGGATTTTTACAGCCTGAGAAATATTGTGTATTGCATACGCAGGGTTATAGAGAGCATGCAGAGGGTTCATTTCAGTGCTGTCTGGGTTGACCAGAATCTCTGAAGGCAATAATTCTACATTGATAAAGACAGTTTACTGCACAGACTCAATTGACTAATGGCAATAATTCTGAAGTTTCCTCCAATGCTTCCAACATCAGTTCTGACAACAGCAACCTATCCATCCTCTAATGATGCAGTACTGGAGTTGTGCTGTCTATGTTTCTATGTTTATTTGCCTCAATGGCTCCCTTAATGGTGCTGACTTCCAACAACTAGGCTTCTGAGCAGCTTGATTGGTTACTGTACTGTACCAAACTGGGCCACGTCCGGCCTTGTTACAAATCCTTCCTTTCACAGTGACTGGAGCCAATGAGGACAAATGCTCTTCCCCTATTTCCATCCCTGGACCGGTTTCACGCAAGAAAGTTTTTCCATGCAACCCCCATTCTGGTCTGTGGTCTCCCCACCAGTCGATGGTGCAAAAAAGGTTGGGGACTAAAAATGTAACGCATCCAACACATAATTAGTGTGTCCTTCATTGTATTTGGCATGTTTCCTCTATTTTGTCATGTTTTGCCCTATAACCTAAAATTATTTTGTTAATATTAACAAACTTTTACCTTCTTCAGATTTCCAGCGCCTAGTAATCTTCATGATTTTATCACAATCACCTGGTTATTCTACATATGGAGCTTCATGAAAATAGGAATTCTTCTGGCTTTGTCCTGGTGGGATTTTCCGATGCTCCTCATCTTCTCCTCCCTCTTTTTTACTTCTTCTTGGCTGCGTATATTCTCTGCATTGCAGGAAACATGTTCATCTTTGTGCTTATTGTATCACAACATCAGCTTCACACCCCAATGTATATCTTAATGGGGAACCTGGCTATTGTGGATGTGTGTTTTACATCCATTATCATACCCAGAGCCTTGTATGGCCTCATCTCTGGAGACACCCATATTTCCAACCATGGCTGCTTTGCCCAATTATTCTTTTTTATGGTAGTGGCCAACATGGATGGCTTTTTGTTGGGGATCATGGCCTTCGATCGCTACTGTGCAGTTTGTTTTCCCCTACGGTATCTGATCATTATGAACAGGAGAACTTGTATATGTCTGGTGGCTTTTTCTTGGATAATTGCTTGTCTACATTCTACTTTCTACACTTGGCTGACTTCTTCTCGGCTCCTCTGTGGTTGGGTAATCCAACACTTCTTCTGTGACTATCCCGTCATAATTATGTTATCCTGCTTGGGTTTTTCAGATGCTTTGCAGAATATTGACTACATTGAAAGTTCTATCATCATCCTTAGCCCTGTGCTAATTATCCTTGGGTCCTATATACTGATTATCAGAGCAATCTTGGCTCTAAAGTCATCAAAAGGAATGAGAAAGACCTTCTCCACTTGTTCATCTCATCTCACCATGGTCATCCTCCTGTACAGCACCGTAATTTTCATGTACTTTCGGCCAAGCTCCATCTACTCACCAACCTACGATCGGGCCATTAGTGTGGTCTCCAGCATCATTAACCCAACACTCAACCCCTTTATTTACAGCCTGAGAAATAAAGAGGTCAAAAACAGTATAAAAAGGTTTCTAAGACAAACATTCTTTTAGTTTAAACTACAATTTTTTAGCAAATAAATACTGTAATTAGTATATTTTATATGTCCTGATCCAAAAAACCTTTATGTGCTATTGAAGTGTCCATTGTGCCCTGTGAGAAATATTCGGTGGCGTGAACAGTTTCTAAACTAATGTTGCCACATGTCTACCATTGATTAAGATATGAATTAGGCCCTAAGGTTTCTGATTATGTTCCCTGTATACCCTGCAGGCAGGGTGCATAATTGGGCCATATGGGGAAATCTTTGGCCTCACTTCTGGGTTCTGTGCTGTCTCTAAATTACTCATTGGTCCTGATAATAAAAAGAAAGCAGGGAAGTCATTGTGTGTCCTGCCCATTCTATGGTGGAGGGGCAGACAGGATGTTGGCTCCAACATACTAGATATCATTGACAAATCCAACCTGTTTCAAATGACATGGCCACATCCCTTTTTAAACATACAAAAGTCAATATTTGGAAAATCACCTACTTGTAGGACTTTTTAGGCCAAACATTACCATCAGTTATATAAAAGTCTTATCTTTTTATTGGAAACCATTAAAGTTATTTTTTATAAAAAACATACACAAACATAAATAAAATCATTGTCACATGATAAATACTCCTTATTGGGGTTTACCATTGTGGGGATAAGCCCAATTCTTTTTTCACACGTTTCATGGATATAATCAGCTTCTTCAGGAAAAAGGTGATCTACAATCATAAAAAACACACACATTTGATTACCAATCCAAGAATAATCATATTTAACACATTTACAATATTATTTTTATAATTCAAAAATATGGATGAATGTACCTGGTAAAAATGGACATGCGACGCCCTTCCCACTTAGGTTGGTGTAAAGTGAAGAGGACAGCGACAGCTAGAGATATTACTACATAAGTAGTGACCAGTTAATGTCCTTAATATAATAAAATATATAGGTAAGGCAAACTTGCATGTTCCCTATTATCTTTTATTGATTTCTTACCGTGACTTATTTCATAACCCATATTGTACCGAATGTGTACCATTCATCAATTAGTGTATCTCTCTACCTATGAATATGGTTAAACAATTTTCTTCAATTAATCACCAGTGCTTCAGATTATTATAAACCTATTTATACACGCCCTGTGTATTGTGAATGATTGATTATAAAAGAGGACTGAGTATCCATTTTAATTATGTTGTGCCCATTTCAAACTGTTCCAGTATATTTAGAATTTAACCAGATTATGTTTTCAAAATCATTTACATCTGAAGACACCGAGGGTTTTCCTTTTATCCTTTGTTGTCTCAAAATAAATGAACAAACCTAATTAAAATAGGAAATACTGTTACTACTTATTTAAATTACATTTACTACTCATTCTTACATTTCTATCAAGTTACTTACAGTTTTCTTGTTATATTGCTGCCTAGAATGTCTCCATGTATGTCCGTTACAAAACATCCTCATGCCGTCCGGCTTCGTTTCAGTGTGGCCGAGGGAGGCGCCGCTGCAGCAGGCAGCATGGCCGAGGCTGCTGCCCTGCTCACAGTGTGTCTCTTCCTGCAGGCAGAGGGATCCGTTCTAGCTGAACTACTGTTCAGCCAGGCCCCATCCCCGGCATCTCTATGGACGTGATTACAGAAAGTCCTGTTCTCAGCACTCCTGTGGATGTGGCACCTCCTAGGGGTGCTGTGGGAAGAGGTGCACATGCTACCACGCATGCCTCTTGTACCCCCCAAAGGCGTGGCAATCGGCTGCCTCGCCGCGGGGTGGGACATAGTTAGTTTGAATTCCCTG
The DNA here is from genome assembly GCF_032062135.1 of Pyxicephalus adspersus. Classification (NCBI taxonomy): domain Eukaryota; kingdom Metazoa; phylum Chordata; class Amphibia; order Anura; family Pyxicephalidae; genus Pyxicephalus; species Pyxicephalus adspersus. Next base: position 8,070,371 of record NC_092871.1, read on the forward strand.
TTGGCCCATATTAACCTGTTGTGTCATTACTAATAGCGACCGGGTCTGATACCTGATTCTGCCTGAACTCTGCCAGCCCTGACCTTGGATTGTTTGTGACCACTCTTGCCTGCTGCCTGCCCTGACCTCGGATTGTTCCTGACCTGCCTTTGCCTTACCCTCCTGTACCACGCTTATTAGACTGATCATCTGTAATAACCCTTGTCTTGTTTTATGACAACAATAAAGCTTGATAAAAGGATTCTTAGAGTTGGCTGTGGTTTGTGAGGATCTGACAATGCAAATTTCAGAGCAGGAGGCAGACTTTAAGACCCTTGGAGAGTGTGGTTAGTACTTGCTGGGCGAGGGTTCTAGATCAGTGGCTGCATTGCAGAGGTTGGCTTAGATGAAAATCAGAATGATGATGACCATGATTTCACCTGGGAACCACCGCTGCGTGTAAGGGCTAGCAGCAGTTCCGAAACAGACGTAGAGGAAAGGCAGCAGCAGCAGCAAAAAACTGGGGATGGAAGGGGCCACCAATCTGCCTCATGTGAGTCCCAAAGAAGAGACAGACTAGTGGCCACAAGCAGGGGAATAGTCAGAGACAATGTGACCGTGGGGGAGCTGGAGCAGACACGGCACCCAGCGGTCGCAGAAGCAGGCAAAGAGACAGAGAAGCAGAGTGGTTGCACGCACCTCTCCAGTGTGGTCCTTTTGTAAGCTGAAACACAATGACTGGTGCGTAGCAATCTGCATCCTGTGCCACAGGCACATCCACAGAGGACAAGCTGGATCACAATTGGGTACAACATGCCTGCTTTCCCACATGCACAAGAACCACAAACCAAAGTGGGAACAGTACTTGAATTGAAGTACTTGAAGGAGGTGCAACCATGTCATCCTCTCTTCTTCCACTTACATTGACTCCTCCACCTCCAACTGTCATTGCTACTACGTCTAAGGAGGTTGGTGTCAGCCAGACTTCTAGCAGTGATGAAGTATCAGCTTCTGCCTGCAGGGTTTGTGGCATCGGACGACATTGGTCACTGCAAGATGGGTCTTCCAGTGACCCCTTCAGCTCCCCTAGCTCCCAGTCCCTTCAGCCCACTCTACTGGAGTTCAACAAAATAGCAATGGAGCTCAATTCCCATCTAGCCAATCAATTGGCCTTGCAGCTACTGCCGTACAACATTGTGGACTCTGCTCCCTTCCGTGACCTGATGGCCTATGCCGAGCGGCAATAGAATATACCAAGCAGGCATTACTTCTCCCGCACAGCTGTTCCCAGTTTACATGCCCAGGCGTTGGCATTCTCGGTGTCTAGCCAAATCCACGTCACCATGGACAGCTGGACAACCAAGAGTGGGACGCTATCTGTCCTTCTCCGCTCATTGATTGGCCTTGCATAGCTCAGTGGATGGTAGTCTGCAAGATCATTGCAGCACCTGTTAACCCATGCATGTGTGGTGGGAAAGCATGGACCACCCCAGTTCTCTCCCTCCTCCTTCATTCCTTCTCCTGCCAACCCCTCTCTTTTCGACATTCCTCCTGAGAGGCTAGCAGCAGCATTTGTGTGAGCAAAAGCTAGCAATCCGCCATTACTTGGTCAGCGTGGTGCATGGAGGCAGCGGGGCCCTTGGTACAGCCACACAACTGAGCTATTTTACCAGTGGCTGCAGATGGAGACGCTGTGCAAGGTACTGGCCCCTTTTGAGCAGGCCACAAACGTTGTTAGTTGGGAGCGATCAGTCTGGAACAATGTCATACCCATCATCTTTCTACTTGATAATACCCTGTGTGGGCTGATGGAAAGTGGCGATGGGGGGGGGAGAAATGGAGGATGAGAGTGACATTACACTCCATAGTGCACAGCCAGCATCAGGAGGATCAAGAAGGGACACTGGTCAGCATCAGGAATTCCAAGAGGGAGGAGGAAGATGATTATGATGATGATGATGAGGGAGACCATGTTGGGGCTGCTGGACAGGAACCATCCAACCCGCATTTGTGCTGTCACGCCCCAGGCATTGTGTGGGAGATGGAACAACAGGAACTGCTGCAGCTTGAAGAGGAGGAGGTGGGTTATGAGGCGGAAGATGTTTTGGTGCCTACTGAGGGACAGGAGGAGGATGAGCCGAGGGAACCCCTCCTTCATATGTGTGTCCACATGTTGCGATGCCTACGGAGGGACCCCCGCATTTGCAGCATCAAAAACCGGGATGGTTATTGGCTGGCCACCCTTCTGGATCACCGCTACAAAGACAAAATGTTTCTACCCAACCCGGCCAATGCCATCAAGCTTCTTTCATGCCCAGCATCCAGTGTTTTGTCTGAAAGAACCTTCAGTGCCGCTGGCGGAGTGGTCATGGACAACCGATCACGACTGTTACCAGAAAATGTCAATCGCCTCACCTTTTTGTAAATGAACGAAAGGTGGGTTACTAACAACTTTCATATCCCCACTGCAGATGTCACTGTATGACTGACACAAGTACTCACTGGCCAACCGAAATGCCTCTGTGAGCCAACACTGCTCCCGTGCTGAGTCTGTGGCTGCCTATCACCAACGCCCTGTCAGCTGAGCTTGCCTCAGTTGAATTTTTCTGCTAGTTATCGCAACGTCCAGGGTGGCAATTATCTCCAATGTCATGCTTGCCAGCAAACTGCAGATGAAAACCTCCAGTACTGTCACACTGATAGGTACCAATGCCTTTGCCTAATTTTTCAGCTAAGTATTGTAAGATTGAGGATTGGCATCATGTCATCCACTTCATGATGCAAACCATCAATATCGTCTACCTTCCTACTGCTTCTGGCACCACAGACCACAGCAACAGTGCTGGTGCACAAAACATCTTGGTCTGGCCCTTCACAAATTTCCGATATTTGTATTACACACTTCTGGGTGGCATTGAAGATGGACTACACTCAGCTCTAGATGCCAGTTACCAATGCGTTCCCTGCTCCGTCTCAGGGCCTACCGCCTCCTCCTGCTGTTACTGATGCTGCCTGTCGGTACTCTATTCACTTAAACTGTACAGTTCTGGGTGGCATTGATGATGCAATACACCCAGCTCTAGATGCCAGTTTACAATACGGTGCCCGCTCCTTCTCAGGGCCCACCGCCTCCTCCTCCTGCTGTTGCTGCCTGTCAGTACTCCATTCACTGAAATTGTGTTACACACTTCTGGGTGGGTTGCATTGTCAATGCACTACACCCAGCTCGAGATCCCAGTTACCAGTGAGGTCCACGCTCTGTCTCAGGGCCCACCGCCTCCTCCTGCTGTTGCTGTTGTTGCCTGTCAGTACTCTGTTCTCTATAATTGTACACTTCTGGGTGGCATTGATGATGGACTACACCCAGCTCTAGTTGCCAGTTACCAATGCGGTTCAAGCTTTGTCTCAGGACCCACCGCCCCCTTCTGCCGCTGCCGCCTGTCAGTACTCCGTTCACAAAAATTGTATTACACACTTCTTGTTGCCATTGATGATGCACTACACCCAGCTCTCCATGACACCTACCCATGCGGTCTCCCTGGTGAAAACTGACCAGAGCAAGACTGTCAGAGGCCTTCTCGCTCATCCCTAATTTGGAACCCCTGGGTGCAGCACAGCCCTAACTGACTTGGTAGCCCAACATAACCACTTAACTTCTTGAGGGTTGAACGTTCCTGAGCAGGTTCCCTCCCCCCACATCACCTTCCCTCCTGCTCTCTCCAGTTCCACTATACTCCCTGTTATCAGGTCAAGCTGCTAAAAACACCTGATCTGTATAAAGGTAAATACCTTAGTTCCAGTTACTTGAATAACTTTTTGAGAAGTTGGGACCACTGTGTTGCTGAGGGTCATTTTTGTTCTTGTGCAGGAGTTAACTTTACTTTGAACTGACATGTTGTTGTACCATGTTTTGTTCTTTTTGTGGTGTTAGAACGCTCAGTTAAAAAAAAAAATCTGCTTCTCTACAACCACGTGTGTACGCAATAGGCAAGATTTATTAAAGCTCTCCAAGGCTGGCGAGGATACACTTTATCAGTGAAGCTGGGTAATCCAGCAAACCTGCAATAGATCTGGTTCAGGATTGAAAACATTTGCTAACAAATAGCAAATGACTAAGAAATCCATTCCAGGTTTGCTGGATCACCCAGCTTCACTGTGGAAAGTTTATCCACTCCAGACTTGGAGAGCTTTAACCTCCTGGGCGTTACACTGATGTCTAGATTTCTGTTCCAAAAGCGGTACACTGTTTTTCATGAAATTTTTTTTTTTAAATTGTAGACTTGTAACTTACAGAAATATGCCCGAACAGGGTTCTAGTAGATATCATGAATATAAAAAATGTTTGAAACACACAATCATGTGTGTTTTTATTAAAATTACTTTTAATAAAATTAAATAAAAGACACAAAAATCAGCTTAAACAAGAATACATAAATAAATGAAAAATACTGAAAATGCGATAATTGGGTATACTGTATAGTAATATATTTTTCTAAAACACCTCCCTAGTGTTCGTCACATACCTATAGACAAAACCACATAAATATATTTTCTATTATTTTGTATTGGATTGGATACAGGACTTTGTATTCAATCCAATACAAAATGAGAACAAAATTCAAACTCTCATTTTGTATTGGATTGAATACAAACTCCTGTATCCAATCCAATACAAAATGAGAGTTTGAATTTACCAATTACATACTTTGTATTTATTTTGAATTATTTTGTATTGGATTGGATACAGGAGTTTGTATTCAATCCAATACAAAATGTGTTTGAATGAGTTTCAATTTGAATGTCCCGAACACGCGCCGACGTCATCGCCGAGGGACACGGACACGCTACGGACGGAGAAGAAGAAGCCGGCCAGCTTCTTCTTCTCCGCCAGCCGGCATCTTCTTCTCGGAGAAGGCACCCGACGCTGGAACACGTCGCTGGATGATCGCAGCGGGACCAGGTAAGTGTCGATAATTGTAATTTTTTTTAACCCGAACCAAGGTCGGGTTTAACGGTCGGGTGGTTAATGAAATCAGGCTCAGTGTCTTTGTTATGTTATATCCCTTTGCCTTCATAATCAATAAAACACTTGAAATTCAAAGATCAAGAACTCCTAAAACCATTTTAAAATCCCTAGGACTTCACAAAACCTTGGTTAAGAATGGCTGCCCTGTACATTTGATGATGTTTTACCATTTTCTTTTTTTTTATTTCAGGTGTATCTCAAATATTTTTTGTTATTAACATAAATATAAATAATATGACTTAGGTCCTAATGATTCTGATTATGTGTCCCTGTATACCTGGTAGGCATGGTGTATTATTGGGACAAATGGGAAAATCTTGGCCTCACTGGGGTTCTGTGCTGCGTATAAAATATTCCTTGGTTTTGATATTGATAAAGACAGCAGGGAAGTCATTGTGTGTCCTGTCCATTTTATGAATGAGGGGCAGACAGCATTATTCTGGATGTTGGCTCTCACATACTAGATACAAATATGCAATATATTTCAGATTGTGACATTTAGAATAAACCCCAACCTGTAGTAAGTAAGTAGCAGTGTCCTAAAGATTTCTCATAAAAAAGAAATAGATTAAAAAAAGAAAAAATCTGAAAGCTTTTTTTTACTGTTTAATAATATAATTTCTACTATTTTTATGGTTTGTGAAGTTCATAATCAATATATTCAAGTTGAATCAATATATTCAAAAAGACAAACTCTGTGTTTCTAAAATCTTCTTTTTCATCTCACTATACAGTGAAAAGTTTGTGTTGAATATTTTAAAAAGACATTAAGTAATTTTTTATTAATGGCCAGCAGGCAGAAATGAGCAAATGAAGTTTAGGTTATTTTACCTGATTTACTGAAATTGCAGAAAGGAGCTGACTACCCCCCCCCCAAAAAAAAAAGGTCTTCCTTTTAATTTCACTGAAAGAGAGAGAGAGTCATACAGCAAACAGCTTCTGTCTTCTTTATAAAACCTCTACAGATCTGAAAATCCTAGCCAAATTTTTACTAAGATATCTATATAACTACAAATGACATATATAGCTAAGGGTAGCTGACTACTGGACAAATCGTTCCCTAAATCCCCATCTGTGAAGACACGTACGCTAGGTGATAGTCAATTGAATCAAATATATTCCGGGCTTATCAAATTGAAATGAAAATTGTGCAAAATATTACTTTATTTTCCTTAAAAGCTGGCCCCTCTTAGGTTTGCATGTTAGAAGACATCTCATAACCCTTTTGCTCTTATGACCGCTCCAGGTTTTTTAATTTTCTAGTATTTTTTTGTACTGGAAATAATGGTCATAAATAGTGAGAGCGGATCTCTATAATAGAGCCGCAAGAGGGGATTTACATACATGCTGCTCCCTCTCCCTTTCCTAGTGGTTTTAATATCATTGGGGATCCCACAAATTTTTTAGAACAGTGTAAATGAAACAAATAATTAAGCACTAGATCCTACAATCATTTATGAATCTTTTATCATCCCATCCCAGTTTAATACAATTGTTTTTTCCGAGGTGAAATTGGATCAATAGATGAAAGTGTCATATTTAAAGGAATGTTTATGATTGATAAAATTGAGATGCTAATTAAACCCTGCCTGCTATATAAAATGCTTTTTGGCACATAAAAAAAAAAAACTTTTTGGAATATGTTTCCATAGGTCATGCGTCTTTGCCAATATGGTGACAAATCTATGTTGCAATTACCTTGGAAGGTGGCTTTAAAAAAAGTTTATTTTTGAGTATACTTTAACATGGATTTATGGAAAAAATTACATGTGCTTCACTTTTTTCTTCTGTGACATGTTCCCGCAGACCATTGAGGCAATATATGTGACAATACTATGCTCAGAGACTTTGCAATCAACTTGCAAAAATCATAATCACTAAAAAATCTAATCTTTACTGTGGCATTTGACTTTTGTTTCTGTTTTTTTTTTTTTCTTTTTTTGCTATAACCCATGGAATAATATTTGAGTATCAATTTCTTCAGATGTACTTACTTAGTGCTAATACTACTTACTTAGTACAAGTTTTACTAATCAATTTACACATGGTGGCTCCTGAGAATTATACTTTTTCTGGCTTTGTCCTTTTGGGATTTTCTGATGCACCTTATCTTCTTCTCCCTCTCTTCTTCTTTTTCTTGGTGGCATATGTCCTCTGTATTGGGGGAAACACCTTCATTTTCACACTTATTACATCCAAGAGCCAGCTTCACACCCCCATGTACATGTTATTGGGGAACCTTGCCCTTGTGGATGTGTTGTTTACCTCCACTATCATCCCCAGGACCTTGTATAGCATTCTGTTTGGAGACTCACACATCTCCATCGTTGGTTGCTTTATCCAGCTCTTTATGTTTCTGGCAGTGGGCAACATGGACAGCTTTTTGTTGGCCATTATGGCCTTTGACAGATATTGTGCAGTTTGTGTCCCCCTTCGTTACTTGATAATTATGAGCCAAAGAACTTGGATGTGTATGGTGGCTTTCTCTTGGGTCATCGTCTGTCTCCACTCTACTTTATACACCTTACTGACCTACTCTCAGCCACGCTGTAGTTGGGTTATCCACCATTTCTTCTGTGATCTCCCTGTAATAATGATGTTATGCTGCCATGGCATTCCGGAAATTCTGTTAAAGATTGGTTATGTTGAAGGTCCCATTGTCATCCTTGGCCCAGTACTCCTCATCCTTGGATCGTACATACTCATCATCAAAGCAATTTTGACTTTACAGTCATCCCAAGGAAGGTGGAAGACTTTCTCCACTTGCTCATCTCACCTCACCATGGTCATCCTCTTCTACAGCACAGTCATATTTATGTACTTTCGACCAAGCTCCATCTACTCGCCAACCTATGATCGAGTTATCAGTGTGGTGTACAGTGTTATTATACCAATGCTCAACCCGTTTATTTACAGCCTGAGAAACAAGGAGGTAAAGACGGCTGTAAGAAAAGTTCTAACATAAGCACAAAAAATATTTCCATAACCCAACCATTCTCAACTTGTCCTTTCAAAAGGTCACTATGGGTTCCTGGAACTGACCTCACATTTTATGATGCTGGCATAGTTCTCGGGCTAACACTACTTGGTTGACTCATGACACCCAAAGATGTTTTGAGTTGTCCATAAAGAAGTTATTCTAGCCATCACTACGGAAGAGCAATAGTTACACCAACCACCAATTTTAGAGGCTATTTTCCCATTGACTCTCACAAAATGGTTTTTACCAAAGGTTACCTACAACCTGAAAATTATTTAAAGGGTTACTCAGAAAGGCTGCTGTAACCTGTACTTACATGTGAGGTAAATGAAATATGAAAATCATGCTGTGGTTGGCAAGTCTTCTTAAAACCCCATCCCTGGAACTCATTACAAATCTGCAAAATGTGGATTACCTTTTTTGTTAACTTGTTTAATTTTGTCCTTTGGACTTTAATGAAAAACGGACTAAAGATCTTCTGCATTTTATTCAGTATCTGTGTGTGGAGTTAGTTATGCAGGTGTAAATTAGGTTGCTAAAGTCCCATAGGATCCTAATTTTAGAATTTTAGTTCCGTTCTTCCCCACAATGCACAGTCGTGTGTTAAGGTGTGCTGTAAAACACTACGACACAGGTGGATTGGTTTAGTGCATTGAGGCGTTATTTGAAAAAAATGACCTGAGATTATTAATTCCTAAAGGCATACTCCATACACTGAATCATAATTATGTTCTGTTTGACGTGGGTTACTATCTCTAGACACATGGCTCTTCCATGGGGACTAAATTTGCTTCAATTATGCCAATGTTTGTATTGGTCGGTGCGGAGATCACCATATTTTTGGTAATTGTGAATTCCTTTGCTAACAGTATAATTATGAGTTTCCATCTAATAATTAGAAGAATCTGGATTCAGATTTGCTTAATATTTACACTTACATGTATGTAATCTAAAAAATGGCAAAGAAATCTTTTAGAGCAATGGGATGAAATGGTTTGTTGCCACCAAATACAGCTTTGAGTTTGACAACATAACCAAGATAGGCAAAGGTAGTGATGGGTGCATGCTCTTGGATTTTCATTTGCAATGTCAAGCCCATTCTCTACAAACCCATTGCAGCCAAACCTAAAAGAGTTTTTGATTGGGGAGGAGTTCATTCTTTTGGTACTGCCAGTAGTCTGCAGACACAGTATGGAGCCAGTAGCCAGAGCACACAGCGGGCAGAGAAATGGAAACTTGTCAGTAGCTCTCAGCAGCAGAGGCAAGGCTGTAGGTAAATCCAGCAGGAGAGAAAGAAGAGTTCAAAATAGAACAAAAAAGCAATTTAATGCTCCAGAGACAGGAATCTTCACAGGACAAATTTAAAATACAATTTATTATTGTTTTTTAATAAAAAAACATGTAACAACCACAATAAACATTTACTTTCCCATGTTTTTGACATATCAATGATTGATCCATAGTCGCTCCCAAAAAACATTTTATATACCCCAAGTTCTTCCTAGAACCAATCCCATCCGGGCTCACGGCCCCTTAAGTGACCTCAACGCATTTACATCACTGCATTCTCAAGAGGAAATGGGAGCTAATACATATGTAATCATTCTTGGCAACTCAAAATCATTAAAGACACATTAAAAAGTAATTTTTTACAAAACTCCCTCAACCATTATCACGGTGGATTTAATCACCAGAGGGCCCCCAATGCAGCCAAACAGCAAAACAAGTTGTTAGGAAAGGTGAATCAATCCCATAGTCAATACATATCCCAGGTGCTGCTAAAATGGGAGATATCCAGAAAACGTTTGCACAGATTATTCTGTTAAAATGTGCCTATAGCACTCACAAATGGCTTCATGCGGAGTCCCCGGCATCCCACATTGCTGAGCCGATTCAGACTGACAAGCCAGTCTGTCCACTGTACTCCATTTTACACTAGGATTATACTATCTGGCAAACCCATCAGAGTTGAGTCATAGGGCCTGACTTATTAAAGCTCTCCAAGGCTGGAGAGGATACTCTTTCATCTGTGAAGCTGGGTGATCCAGCAAACCTGGAATGGATTTCCTAAAAGGCACTTGCTATTTGTTAGTGAATGTTTTCAATTTTGGACCAGATCCATTTCAGGTTTGCTGGATCACCCAGCTTCACTGATGAAATTGTATTCCTTCCAGCCTTAGAGAGCTTTAATAAATCAGACCCATAATGCCTGGTCACTACTGTTCACTGTTCACTAAATAAATGTAACTGAGAAAAAAAAGAGGCATTTTCTTAGTTTGACCTATTTTGCTGCATATATTAGATATTTCTAATTATAAGAACAAAAAATAAAGACATTTATATCAGAACCAGACAGGGATTATTATAATTGTGCCCTGTGAGGGAAGGATACAAAAACTACAAAAAATAAATATTTTTCTATTTTGTTTCATTCTAAAATATTGCATACAATGATATCATGTTTTTGCTTCCAGGCAGGTAATGTAAAAAGCGTGATATATGTTGAAAATGCAGAAATGTAACCATGCTGTAGAAAAGGCAGACCATCATCCACCATACCAATAAAAAGTCCAATACTAGCAAATCTGGTAGAAATCTTGAAGAATTTAATTAAATTGTACAGCAGAATTTCCAATTTTTCTGATAGAATTTAGGTAGAATGAAAGGCTTTTGCTGGTGTTGGCAGGGACACTTACTACAGAAATAGACAACTTCATAATAAAATGTGTGATAGGTGATGGGTGTAGAAGAAACGGGTCCAGGCACTGTTCAAATAATAAGTCAACACAAAAAAAATGTTTGCAAAAAATCACTGATCTGATTGTAGCTGGAAATTGTAGTGGAAATCCCGAATTTATATTTCATATTGCTTTTAATTGACAATTTTTTTTGCTCCTTCCACAGCCCTCACCATTTATAAATATTCATATGACATGCCTTTTAGATTACCCGACCTTTGTCTGCAAGGTTTGTAATTCATTTCCTATGTATAATATCTCATTTTTTTTTATAAGTTATCAGTTCCTTTAGATGTTGTGCTGATGACTTTTATTTCATCACATTTATAATTGGCCGATAAGCATATAATGCCCATTGACAACACAACTCTTGCCGGCTTTGTGTCACTGGGATTTTCTGATATACCTCCTCTCCTCCTTCCACTCGTCTTCTTTTTCTTGCTTGCAAATGTTCTCTGCATTGTAAGAAACCTCCTCATTTTTGCACTTATCACATCACAACCTCAGCTACACACCCTGATGTTTTGTCCTAATGGGGAACCTTGCCTATCTGTTTCACTTCCATTATCATCCCCAGAACCTTGCATAGCCTCCGGTCCAGTGACCTCCACATTTCCAGGCATGGCTGCTTTGTCCAGCTTTTCCTGTTTCTGGCAGTGGCCAACATGGATTGCTTTTTATTGGCCATCATGGCCTTTGATTGATGCTTTGCGTTTTTTTTTTCCCTAGGTTACCAGATAATTATGAGTAAGGATTTGTATCTGTTTGGTGGCTTTCTAATGGGTTATTGTGGGTCTCCAATCAGCTTTGGACACTTTACTGACTTCTTCTCAGCAGTTCTGTGGTTGGGTTATACAACATTTATTTTGTAATCTTCCTGTAACAAATCTTTTCTCAGGAGTTTCAGAGGAACTGCCGAAAGTTGGTTTTACCGAAGGTTCCATCGTCATCTTTGGCCCGGTGCTCTTTACCATTATGTCTTATGTACTTATCATTAGAGCAGAGCTTAATATAAAGTCATCCCATGGAAGGTGAAAGACATTCTCTACTTCCTCATCCTACTTTACATCGTCATTCTTCTCTACAGCATGGTCACACTTATGTATTATATCAATCAAGCTCCACTTATTCACCAGCCTACAGTTGAGCCATAAGCATACTGTACAGCATCATTATCCCATTGCTTAACCCTTTTATTTACAGTCTGAGAAATAAGGAGGTCTAATTAGCAGGAATGAAATTTTTCATGTAAATATGAAAAGATATAAGGATAACCAATTCCTGTGTGATAATAAATATTATATTGCAGTGCAGTTACAGTGTAATGAGTATAGACATTTCCAGTATCCTGGTTATGCTTTTGCTGTCTTGCCCAGATATATATGCCCATATATATATATATATATATATATATATAAGTATATATTTGTTTTTTTGTTAATATGCGTCACAGAGCATTCTGGGTTTTCAAGAAAAAGAAAGCCCAATACTAGCAAATCTGGTAGAAATCTGGTATGACTGTACAGTAGAATTTTCAACTTTTCTGATAGAATTCAGGTAGAATCAAGCTTTCATTGGCATGGACACTACTTATTACAGCAATGCACAACTTCAATCCAATACAATCTACTAGAATTTCATGGCAAAATTGTTACAATTTTAGGAAAATTTATGTAGCCCCAATGTATGTGTTCAGAGACCTGTTATTAGGAAATGTCTATTTTATTCCAATAGAATTACACAGTAGGAAGGCCTGGCCTGGTGCACAACTGCCTGGGGAGACATGGCCACTAGGGGGCACTACGGCTTGCATGGAAGTAGTGTGAGCCCTGAGAAGGGCCAAGGCGCAGAGTCTAAGCAGTAACCAGGTCTTCTCCAGAGCCTCTAGTGGTGAGGATGTTGCATTGCTGGTTACTGCCAGGTTGCGGTCCTTGGGCACACCAAGGTGGGCAGGATGATACATGGTACCAAATCACTAGACAGAAGAATCATCAAGGAAGGCCAGGGTTGATACAGGCAGCAAGCAAGAGAGGTCAGGTCACAAGCCAGGGGGCAAATACCAGGGATCCAGGAAATAAAGACCACATGGGCCCCTTCAGACACAGGGAACACAGGAGACACTGTAATAACCACAGACTGAGAGGAACTGTAACGGCACAAGGGAACTGGCTGGGAAACAATACAGGAGCTGGACAGGGAAAGCAGGAATTAACCAACAGGTGTAGAAGAAATGCTCAGCAGAGCTAGGGGGCTTGGCACTAGTGGAGACTTGTTGCACAAACCCTGATTGCTGTGTCTGAGCTAGCTAAATAACCGAGATGATAAAGAGGCTATTTCCTGATTTGCCGGCAGTATAGGCACTCCCACAGAACTGCCCACATGTGCAGGAGAGAGGAGTCTGCACTTTAGTGAGGAAGAGGTAAGTGTGACACTAAAAGGACTGTGTCAGGCTCCACAAGGCAAAGTGGAGGACCCACTGTGTCACCCACCCTGTGGGTGGAGACGTGCACGGGGCGCAGGGTTTAAGCAGTAGCTTAGTCTTCTCTAGAGCCTCTACAGGTGAGGATGTTGTGCGGCAAGCTACTGCCAGGTTGCGGCTCCTGTGCCCGCCAGGGCAGGTGCCAACAAGCAGGGACTGCAGCGTAGTACAAAGGGAAATCCATTAGGATAGTCAGACAAGCTAAAAGGTCAAGACCGGCAGCGAACAAGGATGGTTAGGAAACAGGCAAGAGGTCAGGAATGAGCCGGGGTCAGAACAGGGAGAATCAGGAACAATAGAGATAAACAACAGTAACCTGGAAGCAGACCCAAAGGAACTCCTTGTTCAGGCAACTTCCTGTTGTCAGCTCACTTCCTTAAGAAGGGGAGATAAGCATGGATCTAGTGAGCCGCAGACATCAATCCCACCAGCAGAGGGAGTGCTGTTACTGGGATGGTCTCAGGTGTTATTTAGATGTTGGCCAGCAGAGGGAGCGTGTCTGCGGAATACTCTGGTTCTGAGGCAAGGGAGCAGTTGACAGAGAATCACATGACTTGGAGCAGGAAGTAAACAGACAGCTTAGAAAACTGCTTATGTGGCTCACCTTTGTGATACTTGGCACATGTTACATTTGGGCTCTAATAACTACACATTTATCTTTGTCAACCTTACAATTATTATTCATAAATATACTACTTTTTTAACCCAAACTGATCTGAACAAACTCCATGCAATCCGTGAAAAACTCCCGACAAAGTCAGATCACAATTTCAGCATATCCCATTCCTTTTCCCTGCTGGAACTTAATATATGGAGACCTAACTCAACACGTCTGGGTTACCCTGCAATGCAAAATGCAAAATAGAAGTCCATATGGAACATGGAAAAATCCTTTCCAACATTCAACTTTCACACTCAACTAGATCAAATCTGTATCCAACTGTTTATTTTAATTTATGGTAAACCTATAACGTAAGAAATAAAGGAAAAGTACACAATAAAAGAAAATTGCCCAACTTCCCAACAAAACCCCTGTTTTACCACTTTTATTGCCAGTCCTGTGTTAGTTTATTCTCCATATGAACGGTTTCTCCCATCACCCTTCCAGTAAGGGACAGCCACTGCAGTGAAAGCCAAGCGGAACCCAACGTGCAGCATCCCGATGGGCTTAGAATAATGCCAACATACTTAGTAGACATATTTAGACCTGGCTGCTGTGGCACATGGAAAACACTGATAACATTGAACACCCCTTGTAAACTTTGCCTTACTATATATTTTTAATATAGTAGGGCAAAGTAGTAGTAGTATTTGTGTATATATATATATATTATATATATATATTTTTTTTTTATTTCAAGAACTACAATAAATCAAATTAGGATTAATTCTTCTGTTTACATAGGAGTAAAGGTTTATAATTGTGTCATACGGGAGATGATTGGACTCTGTAGGGTTATACATCACCTATAAATCACTCCTCATTCCAGACATGGACAATCACAGTCCAGGAGTCATTCTGCATCTTTTCAGTTCTATAATACAATCAGTAGGCTACACAGCAGAATCTATTTATTTTGACATGCTCCATATAAGTCTGGAGTACAGATCTGGAGTAAATTGACATTATAGAGAGCAACATCTATGATGATGTCCCTGCATTTAGACCAGAGACAGGTAAGTGATTATAACATCAAAGAACTTTTACCAATAAAGTAAAAAGTGCTTTATCTTCATCACATATAACATAGAAAGTTTATTTATTTTATTTATACCATTCAATTAAATGTATTTCTAGGCAAAAACATTTTTTTCTTTTGTTGGTTTTGGTTAAGATTTTATTGCCCGCTGTGCCCCCATTGGGGAGTTTCATCCATCCATGTATACTGTTAACCATCATCATTATGAAAGAAACCTATGAGAAATGCAAAATGTTTGTGTTGTTTCCAGAACAAAATGGGAGTGGAAATCTTCCAATGAAAATGCCTGTTTTTGAGACAACTGTCCAAGGGTGGTTATTTCCAAGTATTCATCTTCCTGTATGCATGAGTTTAGTCAAAACAAACAGATACAAAAAATGACCGCACACAGTACAAATATTTTATCTTTTTTTCATTGGAGAATCTTTGGAAAAGATCATTTTGAACTGATCAATTGTAGAAATATTCCAGTTGTTTTTAATATCATTTAAATAGATTTTCAGCAATACGTGTAACAATGTAATTTTTACCTAAACAGCTCCTAAATTTGGTCCATTTGTCTTTAAAAAAAACACCTATTTTACAAGGGGTTCAAGAAAAGCAGGGGGTTTTGGTGAAAAAGTGAAGATTTGTTTTCAAAAGCATAAATACTATTCAAGTTCTAATGAATACAGAAACAACACTTGTGTACAGTCAATGTAGGGCTGAAATCTTAGAACCTGATGTGTTTCGCCCTTTTGGCTTCTTCAGAGGATAATGAGATGCAACCAACACTGTGTGATATATGTTTGTATCACAAATAAAAATATTATTATGAAATTATTCAAAAGCATGAAGAACTCATATATTCCAGTAATTTCCACAAAGCTAGGAACGTGTTTGTAAAGGTGTTTCTAGTGGACATAAACATTGAAACGTATATTTTATTTATGACAAAAAAGTGACATTGATAAAAACATATCTCACACAGTGTAGACTGCACATCTCAATTTCTTCTGAGGAAGCCAAAAGGGCAAAACACATCAGTCCTGAGATTGGAAAAACACACCAACTAAACATGAGTGGTGTTCCCGAGTTAAAAAGGAGTAAAAAAAAACTTGTTTCTTTCTGTACTTGTTTCTGTAATTCCCTAGTGGATAGCCAAAGAAACTAGTCTGATCATCATAATAGGGGAACATCCATGTTTGGCTATAATTTATATATCTTTTAAGACATATTGAGTAACTCTGTAGAAAAAAATTTGCTTTCAATTATCAATCTGTCTGTGGATAAATTTTTCCATTTCATTCCATTCCAGTTTTAGAAGACATAATAGCACGCCAAATTTTAGATTTCAGAAAATGATGTATTACATTATAAATGTTCAAAGAAAGAAACGGCCAACCCAGGGTTTACAAAGCTCACCGACTCCCCCGTTCATATTAGAGTCATATTAGATTAACCGACTGGTTGTTAAACTCCCAGAAGAAGCAGCTGACCCTAGCCAGTTGTGTACATTGAAACCATTTATGAAAAGCCTTGGCCACAGATAATGATGCCATTTATTTTGTGAAATGAACCAGTTCCTCCTGTAGCAAAACCCCCCACAACATGATCCTACCACCCCATGTTTGACTTTTGGGATGATGATCTTTGGCTCGCAAGTTTTACCCTTTTTTCTCCAAACATAACAATGATCACATAACATGGTAATGGGATTTTTGGGTGCTCGTGTCATATATTATCACGTGATTCAATGCTCATGTCATGTTATATAACTATATGCCTACTAATTTATTTCATTGTTACTGAACAGCATAGCAGCACACTCCTTCCATCATATTTGTAAGTGGTCAATGTAGACATGGAAACTTTTGAGAATGGGACCCTTTCCAGCTTTGTCCTGTTGGGATTTTCAGAAACTCCGCATCTTCTTCTTCCTCTCTTTTCCTTTTTCTTGGCTGCCTATGTCCTCTGCATTGCAGGAAACACTTTCATAATTGTACTTATTACATTATATCCCCATCTTCACACACCAATGTATGTCTTGATGGAGAACCTCGCCTTTGTAGATATATGTTTTACCTCCATTATCATCCCAAGGGCCTTGTATAGCCTCCAGTCCCGAGACACGGACATCTCCATCCATGGCTGCTTTGCCCAGCTTTTCTTGTTTTTGGCAGTAGGCAACATGGACAGTTTTTTGTTGGCCATCATGGCCTTTGATCGATTTTCTGCAGTTTGCTTTCCCCTACGGTATAGGATAATCATGAATAAGAAAACTTGTATCTTTCTGGTGGCCTTCTCTTGGGCTATTGTGTGTATACATTCTACTTTGTACACTGTGCTGACTTCTTCTCAGCTGAACTGTAGTTGGGTTATCCACCACTTCTTCTGTGATCTTCCTGTGATAATGTTGTTATCCTGTTCAAGTTCAGAAGTTCTGCAGAAAGTTCTCTTCATTGAAGGTCCCATCATTATCTTTGGTCCAGTTCTTGTAATCCTTGGATCCTACATCGCCATCATTAGGGCAGTTATAGTGCTGAAATCATCCCAGGGACGGTTGAAGACCTTTTCCACTTGTTCATCTCACCTCACCATGGTTATTCTCTTCTACAGCACAGTTATATTTATGTATTTTCGGCCAAACTCCATTTATTCACCATCCTATGATCGAGTCATCAGTGTGGTGTACAGCGTCATCATCCCAATGCTCAACCCGTTTATTTACAGCCTGAGGAATAAGGAGGTCAAAACTGCTTTAAAAAGATCATTCAAATTGTGATTTTCTTTTCTACCCTAATCTATTTTATTGTACCTGTATGGGCTCTTCTTGTTTTCAGTTACAAATGTTCACACATAGTATAAACAAACAGTACAACTATTAAGAAGAAAAACTGCAAAAAATGCATAAAAAGGAAACAAAAAACAAAACACCAGTAAATGGGGAGGGGTGAAGGTGTAGTGAAACCAGTATATAAATGTGTTACATGCGAGAGAAATACCAAATCCAAGGATCCCAAGTAGCATCAAATAGAAGAGTATAATTGAGGGTGAAAGTCAGTTTATCAGTGATTGTTGTCTATTTTATTTTAGGGGTTTTTGTTCCATGGTCCTGTAATAAGGGCAGCCCCAAAAGCAAAGAGGAGAGACCTGAGGATTACGCTTGCCACTCTTTCCAGAAGTCATTACCATCTGAGAATAATTTATATTAAGATTTAATTAGAGATGCATTTATGGAGACTTTGAGAAGATTAGATTGCAAATCCTCTAAATCACATTAAAATCCCAAATCTCTCTCCTACAGTGTGAGATAGGGGGATTTATCTTTCGTGGAAGCTAAGGTCAGATAGATTAAAACAAGGGTGCCCAATTTACGGCCCGCGGGCCACATCTGGCCAACGGAGCTGCTCATTCCCTCTCTGTTATCTCAGGTCCTTGTCTGGCGGGGGATGGGGCGCTCTCATCCCCTATATTCCTATATAAGATTGTGCGTCCAGGAGAGGGAGAGAGTGCTCATGTACTATCAACGTGTCATTCAGCTGTGGCTGCTACCCGCACACCTTGTACTGTGAGATAATCCCAGTAGCAGCAGCATGAGAGCTGTGTTTGTGTCTATACTGCTGTCATTATCCCCATAGTATAAACCTTCATATCTCTTTTACTGATTATCATAGAAATGTGTTATTTTCAGGGTACACAGGGGACCCTGAGAACTGCCACTAAACCAATTGTTAGCTCCCTAAACATAACAAGTTGCCAGATACGGGTGACAAGCATAAAATCCTAATAACAAACAGGGATATTTTCACATTAAGGGGCTATTTCAAGACCTTGGCCCCCAAATTAAGTTTGCATGTTAGGGACCCCCATGGGCCACTGGCAATGAGCATTAGGGTACTGTCAATTCACTCTGTGCTGTGGTGCCCCAATATATATATTTGCTCACTCACAAAATTCAAGTCTGCGTTCAGGTTGGCGATGAGGTTGCAGATTGGTTACTTCTTCCTCATGCCATGGATCTTTGCCAAGGGGAAGATGCTTAGTACCACTCGCTGCCCCCTGGAGTCAAATCTGCAGACACTGCGGTGCAAGGGACTGAGTGGCTGGTGGGGTGCCTGTTACTAATAACTGGACACTTACCTTCTATGACCCTCAATTTCTCTGGAACAGAGGGATGTTGGCAACTGGAAATGTGAATGCCAGTAGGAAATGCCTTTTGTCCCCCTCCCCTATAAAATTTTTTTGCCCATCATATCACATTACCTTGTCACACATAGCTATCCCCTTACTCTCTATGAACCCCAATTTCTCTGTAAGAAAAGGGAAATGTAACTGCAAGTGGGGGACTCTTGTGGCTAACTCCCGCTAAAATGTTATCACTATGGCGCCATCATGGGATATGAAAAACTATAACTGGTATACCGTGCTACCCTGTCACGCATAGTTAGCCACTTACCTTATGTAAACCCCAAATTCTCAGGAAAGGGGAGATGTAGGGCCCTGAAGATGTAGCAGTAAGAATATGTACCCCTTGACTATCTGTCACATGAATTTAATTTCTTTGTAAGTATTTATTGCAGAGATTTTGGGGTACAAAGAAGGTTACCAGGCCCCTATACCTGACAGGACGCATTGTATGGTGTAGTTTCTGCTCTTTGGTACAGGAATGGTGAGCGGGGAGCAATATATGACCGTCCAGCACTGTATGATTGATTTAGTTTTGTATCTTTCATTACTAAAATGAGCATCAAACTGTGAGTGCAGAAATTCTTGATTTGTCATTTCCTTTATTTGGTGCATGTATGTTACAGTAACTAGAAACATTAAACATTTAAATTAAAACTATTCTAGTGTTAAACATTAATCTTTTTTGCCAGCATTATGGCTCGCAAGTTTTATCTCAATGTCATCCGTGGCCCCCAGATGAAAAAGGTTGGGCACCGCTGGATTAAAAAAAATCTGTCCTTTGGACATGGCTATCGATTTATGAGATGTTTCAATAGGGGAGGCTCATTATAGAAGTTGGACCAACATCAATTTTAGAGGATAAATAAGAAGAGATTTGACAACAATCCTAAATTATAACAAGAAATTTTCTAACTCCAAGGTAGGATAAGAATGTATATCATCAATGCCACATCCCAAATGGTAATATACAAATACAAACAACAAAGAAAAAGAAAAATATTAATACTTTTATGGAATGATTTTTCAATCTAAACGCTTATAATAAAACAAAGATTTTATTTGATATCATAGCATTTGTATAAAATTAAAACAAAAACATTAAAAACATGACAATTTTTGGATCAATAAACAAGAACTTACTTGAGATCATTTTCACCAATATTCTCCGTAAACAATATAACCCCTCAAAGTGACAGCTCATATTGGTCCCAACAAATAAAAGGTGAAGGCAGGGTCAGCGGTCTGATCTGTCAATATAAAGTCTTCTACACTTTACCCACTTTACCTGGGTAAAAAAAAGCTTAACGACCAAATTTTTTCTGTACATGGCTCGTGACACCAGTGTTCATCTTAAGCTACGTACACACTTCCAATTATTATCGTTGGTAAACGAACGATCCTGCACGATATCTGCGAACGATCGTATAGCACCGATCCTGTACATACAGATAACGACACGATCGTTCGCAGATATTGTACACACGATAGATGCGATCGTTTGAATGATACAGGAAGTGACGTGCACCACAGGAAGTGAGCGAACGTTCGTTCACCGTGCATGCTCAGACCATGGACGATCAATGAACGACCGTACACACGATAGATGGTCAACGATCGTCGTCCAATCCGATCCGCCGGTCCGGTCGTTCATTTCCAACGACTATCCTCGTTCGTCGGCGTCGTTGGTTACTTTTTTTACAAACGATTTTTGCCCAATCGATCGTTCGTCGTTGGTTCGTCGTTCATTTCCAACGATAAAAATTGGAAGTGTGTACGCAGCTTTAGTGTAAATCTAACAAACAGAGAGCAATTTCAGACTCAGACTACCGTATTTTTCGCCGTATAAGACGCTCCGGCATATAAGACGCACCCACTCCCCCCCCCCCAGTTTTGGGGGACAAAAAATGCGTCTTATACGGCGAAAAATACGGTATATCTCAACAATACTAATTATACATACAAGGATAAAGCCACAAAAATATCAGGCTTCTTACCTATTCTTTTTACTTCAAAAGATCTCCAAACATCATATTAGGTGTTGGGCTATATGTTAAACCCTTCTTCCTCTAATATAAGGCAACCAACAATGAATAAATAAAGTAAATCATTTTGAATAAGGTAAATCACTACCAATTAGTCAAAATCACAGACAAAATCGCCAAGTTTGCTATACAGCCACTTATCTGACTCAGATCACCCACACGCCATGGAGCCCCTACATAGAATGTTACTTCAGGGGAGGACTATGTAATGTAGTACACAGTCACTTTGAGGAAAATGTATCAAAATTGGAATAAAAAATTGGCCCTTGTGGCAGGTGCAATCACTGTGGTAGGAAACATTGTGAATTGGATAGTTGTAATAATATGGATAAAATTAGAATCAAGCTAAGTGGATATGTGGAATGCACGGATAAGAGTTATTCATTTAGCATTTTGCAATTGTGGAAGGTATCAAGTAGGTAGGACCAGAAGAGATTTAAAAAGGAGAAATACATCAAAAATGGTAAAATAATAACACCGCTTAGCCACCATATTTTAGAAAAGAAGAACTGAGATTCACAGCGTTAGAAAAAGTATATTCCAACAAAAGAGGAGGTTATTTTGATAAATACATCCTACAAAAAGAATCTAGATGGAAGTGACAAAATTTCCAGGTTTAACCCCCCCCCCCCAGTTCTAATTCTGTCAGTTTTTTTTTTTTCTTTTGCAAAAAGTGATCCTATTTTTTTGCATAGAAATTTTTGTTTATATTGTGGGCCTGAAATTCTTTTTTGTGTGTACCAGAACAGTGGAGGCATCATGGACGGTACTCATCAGGCATACATCTTTCTTGTCACGCCATCTCAGGGCCATCATCTATCCTTTCTGCCAGGCAACAATTTCTCCTTTCTTCAGCTTCCCTTTTGCAAACAGTGCTGGCAGGTTGCGCCGATTAGCCCTAACAGTTCCATACACATCTGTTCTGTGTCGCAGAAGGAACTCATAAAGCTCAGGAGAGGTGTGGACATTGTCAGTTATGACACAATAGCCCTGACCTAGCAATGGCTCAATGAGGGATAGCACTGAAGATGTGGCCAATCCATAATGGCTGTATCTGGAGTTGAACTGTGTCCCTTTTCCAGTGTACAGTACCGTATTCCAAATGTAGCCAGATGAGGATTCGCACAGCATAAACGTTTTCACGCCAAATCGTGCCCTCTGACGCAATGTACTGCACCCAGCTGAGCCTCCCCTTGTAAGCCATTAGACTTTCGTCAATGCTGACATCTCTTTCTGGCACATATGTTTGCTGGAAATTTCGTAGAATCATCTGAGACACTTCCCAAATTTTCTTCAGTTTTGGTGCAGGATGGATAGTCTCATCAAATTCTTCATTGCTTGCGAAGTGCAGGTACTTCATGATGAGGGAAAAGCGGTATTCTGGCAAGACTGTTCCAAAGAATGGAGTGGCAATCATTTTATTCTTGGACCAGTACCACTTCTGCACGGGTTTGCCCACAACTCCCTTTAGGATCACCAAGCTCAAAAACAGCCAAATGTCATCTTTTGTCACAGGTTACCACTTTCTCCTTCTTGCAAACCTCAGGTGTGGAGCACCTTGTTGTTGTCCAGCGTACCTGCATAAAACAAAATAAAAAATGTATTTTAGGATATGTTCTTTTATAGTGTGAAGGTAATATGTTAGCAAACAAAGAGCAGCATGTATGTTTGCATAAAAAAAAAAGCAAAAAATTTCAAAAACCTAACAAACACAGAGCGGTTTACCTGTTTGTCTCCGCAACAATTTTTTCGGTAACTTCATTGGTCAAAAACAACTTCAGGTATGTCAGGGGGTCGTCGCATTCAGCCTCAATTTCCATCCCAGGTGCGCCGGTGAATGGAAATCTTGGCGGTGCTGCCTGGTTAGCAGCAAGGTCAATAGGACATGATGTGCGCACAGCACTGACCTCACAGAATCGTCGCTCAGTTCACTTTCGCTGTCCGATCACAAATTTCCTGGTGAATCACTATCGCTCGATTCCACAAAGGACTCCAAATCGCTATCGCTGCGTTTAAATTCCTCCAAAACAGCGCTTGCGCCGGCGAGATGCCTTTTGGATGCCATGCGGTCTCCAGCAATCAGTCAGGAACAATCAAGGTCAAAGACAAAGTGGTGAAATGATACATTCAGGAAGTAATTTATAAGTCATCAAAAGGTCAGATCAAGGTCAGGGCTAATAGTGGGCAAAATGTAAATCAGGGCACTGGGCAATGATGCTTGCTGCACTAAAATGTGTTTTTATACTTTTATTTTATGTTTTGATGTGTTTTTACTTTAAAAAAAAAATTTAAAAGAAGATTACATAGTAATCTGCTTTTAAATTTCCCGCACCCAGAATCCATCGCATCACCGGGAAGCTGTGGAATCTTGCCGGGTGATCAAGTGGGGATGTCCCTGCCCTGCTCACTTCCTTGCTCGCATCACCCGGAGGCTGATCTCCAGGTGATGCGAGCAGGTGCAGTAAATTCCGGGGGTGCCAGCAGAAATCCTGCATGGTGCATCGCATCTAACTGCAGACGCGGGGTGGCGGGGACCCGGGCGGCATTTAAAAGTAGATTACTCAGTAATCTGCTTTTAAATTTCCTGCCCGGCCACGCCCCCCGACGGATCATCTGATCGCCGCTGGAGCGCGGGGCTGAGAAAAGGGGGACCCCCAAAATTACCCCGAGTGTGACTCGGGATTACCGCTTTTTGCATGTTTTTTCCACCCCGAGTCACACTTGGGATTACCGCTAGGGGGGTTAAACCCTTTCTCTAATACTACCCTAGTAAAAATCTTAAATTATTGGACAATACAAAATCTCCTTCCCTTTAGATTATCAATCAGGAAAAGAAACATTATTTGATCATAACATAATTCTGGTAATATAAAGAATGAATGATTTTTTTTTATTTCTAATTTTATTTTTATTTATTTGTTCTTTCATAATTGCTTATTTATTTTTGATCATTTCATTGACCTTGATTTATTAAAGCATTCCAAGGTTGGAGAGGATACAGTTCCATCCGTGAAGAAGGGTGATCCAGCAAACCTGGAGTGGATCAACGACCCAGACTTCAAAACGTTTGCTAGCAAATGACTGAAAAAATCCATTCCAGGTTTGCTGGATCACCCTGCTTCACTGATAAAATTGTATCCTTTCCAGCCTTGGAGAGCCTTAATAAATCAGGGCCATTGAGGGGATGGTACGCTCTAATGGGCATTTCCATCATCATAATGGGCCACAGCTACAACATTCAAAACCAATAATAAATTGTTTCTTTATCTTTAAATATTCATTTTGTCTGTTGTAATATTTTGTGTATACACCTCAGGTGATCATCCAATTGTTGTATCCTCCTTGTGCTCCTTGTGAAGGGATACAATCTCATTAAAGTCAGCTGTGTATAATCATGAACAGACATACAAATCAGAAAATCAGTCTGCAAAGGACAAACCATCATCACTGCACACCAGAGAAGGTAGGTCTTAGGTATCTTTATTCACATTTGTCAAAGTTTAACAGGCATGGGAGTGTTCTGTGACTTCTTGTTCATGGAATCTTTGCAACATTAACAGCAAGTTTGCAGAAGCCATTAGACAGGGCTTACAACCCCAGACCTCCCCCCGCATGGTGTGGGGTAACCAGCCACCAACCAAGTCTTCCTTTTCCCTGGAAGGAGCTGTGAACCGCCCTAACACTATAGGTTTCTGATATATGGATGCAGTGCTGTACATTAAAAAGGGATGTCAGCCATATAATAAACTCTCTGTGACCAGGCTGATGGAAATCAATTGCTTTTAGGTTTGCATTAGATGAGAAATAATTAAAATATGACATACAGAGCCTTGTCCACAACAAATGAAATCCATGTGATTTGTCATTCTGTCTTGTGATATGAAAATAACACAAATGGAGCAGGTTGTGTAGTGCATATTAGTAGTACCGGTCTAGTAATCAATCCACTATTCTGGATCACTAAATGACCAACAGTGACTACTATAGTCCCTAAAATGAAGATTGCGTGTTATAACCCCCCATATCCAGTGATAAAACAAGGAACCAATCCTGTGTGTACACAATGTATAGTGATGGATTTATTGGGGTATTGGGGCTCTGGGTGACCCTTAGCTCTGGACACATTGTATATAAATCCAGCTGTTGTTGGACATGTTGGGAGAGCGGATAAACATATCAAGGACAAAAATGCCTATAGGATGATAAATATTGCCACTCATCACACACATGAGATTGCTATTACCTCAATGGAATACATAAGTAACCCCACCTTGCATCATAGCTCTTTAGCCCTACTCCATGTTTGCTTAGCCCTGTCTTTATTCCTTGTTGGTTCTTATTTAGCATTAGAATTTGCACCTCTTGTGGCATGTTAATCCCTACTTTGCTCCTCATTAGCTCCTACTTTATCTTACATTGCATCCCTTTTAGCCCCCTGCTTAGTTGCTGTTAGCTCTGTTATCACAATCAGTGCCTGATAGCACCTTGTTTCCCCACGAGGGCCTACTTTAAACCCCCTGTTGGCACTCAGTAACCCCTGCTTTGCACCCTAATAATGCTTTAACCTCCCTCAATGTCTGATTATTTCAGTATTTTAAAATGTCAAAGCGGTTGCCCGCCCCAGCGCACCACTGCATGCTCACACACCGGGGACGCAGATGCCAGGTGGGCAACGCCGGAGAATGTAATGGGCTCGTTGGGACCAGGTAAGTACTTTACAATTCCACCCCAAGTGTGGCTCAGGGTTACCACTTTTGGTACTGAATTTACCCCAAGACACACTCAGGAATACCACCAGGGAGGTTAATACCTTTTTAGCCCATAATTCCCATTGCACCTTTTTAGCCGTGATGTGCTTCATTGCACTCTGCTCAATAAGCTTCTACTTTGCACCCCATTAGCCCCTACTTGCATTATTTTAGCCCATACTCTGCAATCTTTAGAATCACATTAGTTCTTTGAACCTTTCTAGCCTCTGTTTTATGGCCCACAAGTATCATTATTGCACCAAGTTACCATTATTTATGTCTTATTATTTATTATTTATGTTATATATTTATGAGTGTGTTTTTGAGCATCTATTTTTTTCTTTATTTAGCCCTATTTATGGCCTTTTGTTTACCTTTATATTTTGTCTCATTTTATTAACTTTGTGACCTGTTAACCAGTAATGTTTGTTTTTTTACCTATACACTGTTCCCCTTGAGCCCTAATTTACTGGTAGAACACCTTGATTTCCAGCTTTTCCTCTTACCTCTTTAGCACCTTGTTAGCCCATACTTTGGATTGTATTTTACCCAATATGCCCCTTTGTTGTATCCATTGAGTCACTAGCACCCTATTCATTTGCTCCGCAGTCACATATTAAGCCATATTTTTGCCATCTTAGTGCCCCATTAACCCCCTTTTCACAATTTCAGTGACCCAAAAGCTCTGAGCTTTTACCACTTAAACTCCCACTTTATTCCCTTTGCCACCCTACGCTACCCTCTTTAAGCTAATTTGCACCTTTCTACACGTTTTTTTTTCTTGAGCCCCATTTAGAGCCCCATTTAGTTTTTCATTCTTTATTTGTGTTCTGTACTCCTTTAGCCTTTACCTTCTGCTCTGTTAGGCCATCATTTGCTGCCTATAACCTTCTATTGCGAGACCTCCTTGTGCTCTACTTTGCATCAAATGAGTATGATCCAGGAGGCCGGGACCTGACTTGTAAACTAATGACTCTAAATGGGGACCCAAGGGAGGCTCCTGACCACAAACAAGGAGCAAACTGAAAGCATTTGTCCAACATGAGTTTCCCTAGACCATCCATAATCAGGGCCCAAAGCACTTCTATTTAAACAACAGGCAAGGTCATGTTGGGACCCTGGTAACGTTCCCAAACCTTAAGTCTCAAAATTATAAGTGCAATGCGAATTAATCCAGGGTACTGACACAGGAATTGGAACAGATTTGGACATACTATTTTACTCAGCCACTCTGATCTCCTGCCTTTGGACTGATTTATCCATCTGGACTCCAACACATTCTCTGCTGCTGCTATTCTGAACTGGTATTTCATTAAACCATCTCTTTGACTGAATCATTATATCCCACTCCTGGAACTCAGCAAGTTTACAAGCCTCACTTCAACCTAATACAGGACTGGCTCTCATGGACTTCAGTTTGCCACATTGTTTAATGTACGCATATGGTTCGCAATAATCTGTAAAAATGTCTTTGTTGGCACTACTCCCTTTCCTCCCCAGTCTGATAACTCATTGTCTCTCTGCTCCTTCATTCTCCTGATTTCTTTGTCTGTGCTCCTGCACCTTTCTTCTCTACTGATGCTTTCTGGTGACATCTAACCCAACCCCGGTCCCCCCCACAGTGCAGCTGAGCGCAATTGGAGGAAATCTGGCCTCAGCGCTGACTTCATGGACTACAAAGCCAAGCTACAAAGCTTTAACACAGAGCTCACTGTCACCAAGCAAAATTATTTCTCCGCAGTCATTTCCTCTCAAGCCTCCAACCCACGCAACCTCTACTCTACAATTGA
>NC_092871.1:8099942-8101793 GCF_032062135.1 Pyxicephalus adspersus
TATTTAATGTACAGTGCTGCGTAATATGTTAGCGCTATATAAATCCTGTTTATTAATAATAATAATAACAGAGTGGCCATAGTGTGAAAGGAGGGGAATGAGCAAGCAGATCATACACTAATCCCTAACACTCTTCTCCCATGAATATGAGCACACACAGCCAGTCCACCAACAAGGAAAATGATAAAAGGATAATCTTCAGTAACCAGATCACCCCTGCAGAGCATTAAGGTGTCCAGGAAATCCACTGCCTCAAACTGCACATCTCTGGTCACACAATAGCGCCCTGTGTAATCCCCCATCCTATAGTGTGCATCTTCAGCAACTTTTGTCTTCCACTGCCCTGCACTACACAGTATTGGCCACCTGGGGCGCCCTGTCATTTAACTGTCCTTCATGGCTCATTTTTGATCACGTGATGTCACCCTTTGTACTCCACTAATCTGCCCTGCACATTTTTGACCACCAGAGGACACATTCAGTTATTTACCACCCTGCCATAAGCACATTTGGCCACCAGAGGGTTCCATGAGCCAAGAGCAGTTTGGATCACCAAGATCAGTTTAACTGACACCAATGATCTTTTTGGCTATCGGTAAGGCTGACATTCTCCCCAATGGCCTGCAATGTAAGAAGCATTTTTCCTACTGACCACCACACTAATGTACTGTGAGCTGTGGATATATAGTAATTATAGAAGGGGTTTCCTGAAGACCTCCAAGTTGTTCCAAGAGTTCTCCTATGTTTAAAAGGTTGATATCACTGGATTAGAAGATTCTGAAAGTCACATAGGTGATGATCCTTACATCAAAAGCCATGATCCTAAAGGAATTTCCCATTGTTACAAATAATCATTTAACTAGAACACCTTCTATGTTATGGGAGAAAGAAATGGGCAAGTCCATATTTGCCTTATTATAGGAAAAAACAATATCTATAACCCAGAAGGCCACTAGTTCTGCCAATCACTGGGAATTGTGGAATAAATATTGTATAGGTGGCATTATACACCTTACAAAAATTCTAAATTCCTTGCAAAATATTGTAGAAAAGTGGGTTCATTGTCACATATGTCCTGGTACTGAGATCATACTGGAACTCAATTTTTATATTAATCTCGGAGTTAACTAATGGCCCAATTGTTCCAACACCCCAATTAGCAATACTTCATATAGGTATTGATCTTATCCATCCAGAAGTCAGAACTACAATCGTACATATTTTATTGGCAGCCAAACAAAATTTTTTGAAAAATTGGAAATCTAATATTATTATATAATATTATTATATTATTATAATCTAATGTTATTAGAGATACTATTCTATATTGAGCTTAAAAATGAATGTTTGTAATTATGATGAACAGAAGTCATAGCTTTTTCATGTAGTTTGTCCAGATGGTTAATAAATCCAAGATGAAAACTCACTGGTTTATGAAAAGTTATATAGAATAAGTATTTTAGATATACTAAACTTCAATGTCTGTCTTTGCTTTATCCCTATTTTTCAAATCTAATATTCTTTCCTTGTTCATCTTATTGTTTTTTCTTTAAATATCCTCTTTTTGATATTTGTTTTATGATAAGTATGGTATATATCAACCAATAGAACAATGTTTAAAGTTTCATTATAGATAATATACCGTATTTTTTGCCGTATAAGACGCACTTTTTCTTCCCCAAAACTGGGGGGGAAAAGTTAGTGCGTCCTATATGACAAATGTGTTAAAAAAATAATTAAAATATTATACTCACCCGATACCCGATCCTGCGTGTGTCTCTTCTCTCCTCTGCCAGCATCGTGTCTTCTGTCTGTAAAGCAGAGCGAAAGAAGCCGGCACAGCGCCACCTG
>NC_092871.1:8102169-8128340 GCF_032062135.1 Pyxicephalus adspersus
GTAATAACTATTGAAATAGAAGCTGTGATCCTCAGACAAAACAGGGAAATGGATTTATGCTGAGTATAAAATATTCCGGTTTTTTTCCCTTTTTACTAGTCTTATCGATGGCTGTGCATAACATATTGGGGGCTGCTGCATCCTCCATGTATTGTTATATGTTTATTATGTGATGATAGCAAGCACTTACATCGTCCGGCTAGAGCCATTCTTATTCATTGAGCTACCTTGGCTCTCCTGAGCATTGCCCTGCATGTGCGATGTTGTACATTCTATAGTTGTGACCCTTGAATTCTGCACGCTGTGTTGTACGTTCCATAGCTGTGACCCCTGAAAAATGGAATAGAAGAGTTCTTGCATTAATTTAATTATAAATATAATTATAAAATAAACCTTTGTTGTGAAGTTCCTATATGTTTGTTGTTTGTGGCCCAATAATGGAGTACTTTGTGTATTTTGTGTGCAGTGTAAGCTCAGGCTCTATTTTACCATCACTTAAGTTGCATCCACCAATTAGATGGGACAATTAGTGACATGGTTGCAGGATTTGCTGCATCATGTGCCCTGACTTTTCTTTTTCTCCATGTGTGTCCCCAGGTCTTTCTGTATGGATTTCCTTCCATGACCAGGCCTCAGGACTCCCTAGTAAGGCAAGTATATTGTATGAGGGGAAATGCTCTGTTCTGATTATGGGGGGTTTTGTTTCTGCTGATTGCTGATCCCTCTACTATTCATTTCCTCTCTGAATTCTGCCATTACAAATACCGCTCCTTAACCTCTGAAATCTCTCTTACACACATTGCCTGTGCTGCCCCTGTCATACCCTCTGAACTTTCCTTTTACACAGGCTGCCCATACTGCCCTCGTCACACATGTTGTGTTAAAAATCAATCATATAAAATAGGCAGCAATTTCAATCATCCACAGAAACAAGTTGTGGGGTTTATTTGCAGATTTACAGACTAATAGCCCAGCAACAACAAGTCTAGTTTGTTACTACTATATAAATATAAATATAGGCATAGATATTTTAAAACAAAGTGAAAGTCTTTGTCCAGAAAAAGGGCAAAATATAAAGCTACATAAATGTCCTTTTACCCCTATATGGGAGATCAGACTTTTGTCCCTGGACTTCCTACAATGTTATATTTATTAAATTAAGTCTGTGTGCTGGCCATTTATTTGAAAGTAGGTGGGAGAAAAATCCCAGATGAAAGTCATTGTCCCCCAATCCATGTGGGAAACACTTAGATGAAAGTCCACTCTATCTCAGTGATCCCCAGGAACTCATCTGCAGCTTTCTCATCTTCCATTTCATGGCATCTCATCTGGATTCCCCATCTGGCCTTGCCGTTAGTTCTATTTGCCCCACCTCCCAATGCGTATTACCCTAAATTGTAAAACAAAGCAGGTTATATGTTGCTTACGACTACCCTAATATTATTATTTCACAGTATTTGTATAGCCCCAACATTTTATGCAGCGCTGTACAAAGTCCATAGTCATGTCCTTTAAAGCGGCTCACAATCTAATGTCCCTACCATAGTCCTATGTTAGTCTTTAGGTATGTTAATTTTCATGTATATTATTCTTTAATATAGTTTTTTTTGGGGGGAAGCCAATTAACCTAACTGCATGTTTGGAATGTGGGAGGAAACCCACGCAAACAAGGGGAGAAACCTGCAAACTCCATGCAGATAGTGTCCTGGCCGAGATTTGCAAAGGCCAGAGTGCTAACCACTGAGATACCAAGCTGCTCGTAGGCTAACACCCTAATGGTGCCCACTTTTGCCAGGTGATACGTTCACGCCAAGACTTTCTATTCCAGCTGTAAGAATACACTTGCTTCTTTCTCCGTGCCGTCCTGGAAACACTACCCTGCTGCTGGCCAACATTCATAACATGGCACTCTCTAGCTTTTTGTGACAAAAACATCTCATGCAATGGAATTTACCTTTCCCAACCACTTGCTTCCACCTCCTAAGCAAAGTTGGTGTGAGGATCCTTTCTATCTCGTCTCTAGGAACCCCCATCTTAAGTAAATCAGTCCACAGCTGCCTTCTAGAGATCACAAACCCGGCCTTTCTATTGTGTGATTCAACGTGTCTCCTACTATTAGTGTTAGTCACAGTCAGAGTTCCCCTCTCATGGGTTGTAGTAGTGGCACACGTCCTACCTCCACACACGGACCTGCAGCCTTTGTTAGGGCGTAATTAGATTTGGTTTTAAGGGGTGCACAGCTCTGATTCAAATCTTCAGCTATGCCCACAGCAGTCTAAGCACACTGGGGCCACTGCAGATTTTACTGGTAATACCCTACTTCTACTTCCACAGCCCTGCCAGCAGTATTCTGCAAATACTCAGATGCCACTACAAGCCGCTCTCCCAATAGCTCCCTTTCCAACTCTGCCTCTTTCCTCATTATTACATGCTGGGAATGTAGAAAAAGCAAACCAACCATGGCTACTGCCCACATCTCTCGCTTACTTAATCCAAAACCTTTAAGGCTAAATTCTGTGAAACGTTCAGCAAATTCATCACTCAAACTTTTATTCAAAGTAAAAGAATATTTAGCAAGTTCCCTTGCTACAGACCATTCATGGATTATCTGTGGCCCAAGCAGGCAAGTTACAGACCCCCTGCTCTCCTATGTGTTTTTCAGCATGCTTACATTCTGTGCAACATTTTTAAATATCAAAATTGTAAAAATGTATACAGAATGATGAACAAGCAGAGAAGCTGGTGAAAACAATGAAGACATCAACAATACAGGCAAACAATGCTAAACGAATGTGAATAAAGCTGATGATGCTGGTGGGTAGCCCCTTTCTTGGGGGGGCAGGGGCCAGTTGCCTTTAAGTTCTGCATCTTTCCGTAAAAAATGCCTGTGTTGGCAGTACAACAGGGGAGTGTGCAAGTTCGACAGCTCCTGTCATTTTAGGCATGAGTGCGCAGAATGAAGGGGAACACATAGTGCGGCCAGATGCTTTAGGCTCGGGAGGGGCCGCGGAGGGGACGACGCTGGACAGATGGAAGAAGCCAGTGATGGAGCGGAATTTGAAGTCGGCCAGGATGCACCCTGAGGTGGTATCAGCAAAGCTGCAGAAGGAGGTTGAGATGGGATGCATGGGAGCCCCTTTAAGCAGGTGCCGGTGGCAGGTTTTGTGGTTTCTCAATTAGGGGTGGTTCCAAAGAAAGAGATGAATTTCGAAACCCCCTTAACTCCATAATTACACACCCTACACATACTGCTCCTGTCACACCCTATGAACTCCTCTCTTACACACCTTGCACATACTGCCCATGTCATACCCACTGAACTCCTCTAGTACACACTCTGTGCATACTTCCCCTGTTGCACCCTCTGAACTCCTCTATTTCACACACAGCACATGCTACCCCTGTCACACCCTATGAACTCCTCTTTGTCACATCACGCACATACTGCCCCATTCACACCCTCTTGCACACTCTGCACATACTGTCGTCAGACCCTATGAACTCCATAATTACACACCCTGCACATGCTGCCCCTGTTGCACCTTATGAACTCCTCTCTTACACATCATGCGCATAGTGCCCCATTCACACCCTCTGAACTCCTCCTATGCACGCAGCCCCTTTTACCCTCTCAATTGCCCTTTATATACATTACACATCTGCCCTTTACACCCTTTGAGCTCTTTTCTTGCAAATGCTGCCCCTGTCACTCCCATTGTACATTTCATACACACTCTGTACATACAGATGGGTCTGGATCGTGCAACGCAAGGGAGTATAGGGGGCAGGCCGACATGACTGGGCAGATAGGGAGTAGAAAGAATATGGTTAAAAAATCAGTTCAGAAGTGAGTGAGGTGGAGTTTAAGTAGGCATAGGTGAAGGAAGGGTTAAAGAGTTAAAAATGGGGGGGGGGGGGTCATTTGTAATATGGGTTGTGGGTAGTTGGGTGAGCGGTTGAGGTCCTCGAGGGGAGTGTGTTGATTAATTGATGGCATTGGGGACCCATCTACAGTATAGTGTTCCCATGGTATGGATATTTGTGTTTGGCGAAAGATGTTTGGGCTCTGCAAAAAATGGAAAAAATGTATTGTTCCTGGGCTGGGAGAATTGGCAGCTGGGAGTAACTAATATTGGGGGGACAGACAAAAAAGTTTAATAAGGTGGCCTTCGAGGACCAGCACACAGTAAAAAGTTTAAGTTGGGGGGAGTATAGTTGATGTTAAACTGTTTGCCACAGTCATGCCCCTGTCAAACACCCTGAACTCTTCCTACATACCCTGCACAGAATGCCCTGTCACGCCCTCTGAACTCCTCTTTTACACACCCTGTGCATACTGCCCCCTGACACCCTCCTGAACTCATTTCTTACACACACTGCCCTAGTCACACACTCTGCACATACTGCACCTTTCACACCCTATGAACTCCTCTCTTACACATCCTGCACATACTACCCCTGTCACACCCTATGATCTCTTCTCTTACACACCGAACATACTGCTCCTGTTGCACCCTACAAGCTCCTCTCTTGGACACCCTGCCCAGACTGCCCCTGTCGCACCTTATGAACTCCTGACTTACACACCATGCACCTACTGCCCTTGTCACACCCTCTGAATTCATTTCTTACACACTCTGCACACATTGCCCTTGTCACACACTTTGAACTCCACTTTTACATGGGCTGTACATGCTCTGCACATACTGCCCCATTCACACCCTTTGAACTCCTCTTATGCCCCCTGCCTTTGTCACCCTCTGAACTCCTTCTATATATACATTACACATACTACATGCTGCCCCTGCCATTCCATGTGTACGTTTCTTACATACCCTGCACATATTGTCGCTGTCGCCCCCTCTGTTCTCTCTTACACACCTTGCACATACTGCCCCTGTCACACCCTCTGAAGTCCCCTCTTGCACACCCTGCCCCTGTCATACCCTCTGTACTCCTCTTTGGTATATAGAGTGTTAGCACTGGAGTCAGAGGATAAACATGACTGGCTGGGGTCCTATATCTGTATGTGTGGTGGGATGGAAAATATTCTATCATTTAAAGTGCTGCATTTATCATCCCAAAGGGCATGTACAATCCCGATTGCAATGTCATGCCAAGTGTATAATGATATCAGCGCAGTTATTGCCTGTAGAATATGACAATCGGCCTTTACACACACCGCTATCATGTCATTGTACACACAGCTCAGATGCATACATTTCACAGGCAATTTAATAAAACAAAACCTCAGTTCCAATTAACTCAAGCCTAGTATATACCCCTCCTTGGGGGCTTCTATATTTTACTTCTCCCTCTTTTATTGGGCTTCCAGTATCTCTCCCATCCCTCCCCCCTCTATGGGTACTCCTGTATTCCCTCCATACCTGCCGTGTGTCTTGTAGCCTCAGATGGTGGGTATTGGTTTGTGTATTTCTCATTTCACATCCTCAAACCTTTCTCTCCCGTACAGGTCCCACAATGAGCAGAGATCCATCAGAAAGAGTCTCTTGGAGCTCCATGATGTAACAGAGAATTATCCACCTGTGTGGTCCCATTCCAAGCCTTCTGCAGTATTATCACATGATTTATTAATGTTAAACTCCAGCTAAGTTTGTTTTGGATGGTGTGTAATAATTAAATATAATATTTGTGATATATGTGTTCACTGGGAAGTGTCCTCAAATTCCTCTTCCTGTGACAACTCGCCTAGAAGGGAGTGAAAGGGGGTCACCAGGACAGGAAGTGAGGGATGTATACACAGAACGGACACACCGTAATAACAGATTCCCACCTTTCCCCAGTCCATCTAAAAATAAAGTGTTACCTTTAAGATTGCTCTTTTCACCTGCTACTAGTAGATGAATGTTAGAGCATCATCCAACAATGTGGTCAATATTTTTCTTTGCATCCAACTGTTATACTTATCCTCTGCTAACTTCCATTTATTCACTGAAGGAATGCTCCCCATACCCAGTTTAGCCTTCATAGGGTTCTCAGGGCCCTTATTCTGTCCATCAGGTTAAAACCTCTTCCATGACTCCGCATGAAGATGGTGCTGGTTCATCAGCACCTTATTGCTTAGTCCTTGTTGGCTGCTGCTCCTGTACTGTGGGGGAACTGAGGTCCCTAAAAATCCTATTTCTGTAACCATTCATAAGGCTTAGGTGACACTCATTTCCAGGTATAGAGGTTACGGGGGACCCTATGGATGTGTTTCTATAGCCCCCTTTTTATATATACTAATATATCAATATGGGGTGTATATATTCTTCTCTGTAGATTAGGGCTAAGTCCGAACTTCATGTTCTAGTTATATTTTTAGTGGTGGTTATCCCATTATTTGCCCCCCATTTTACCTCTCTGGCTATATAAAAAGTCTTTGTTTTGAGACCCCTCCACCAGGAATTTCAGCCTACGGGGCCCCTTATTTATTATTTGCTCAGGGCCCATTCCTTAATATTACTTCAGTCAGTGTTTGTTAACAGTACAACAGCAGCCTGCTGTCATACCCTGTGCACTCCTCTCCGGCATATGTTGCTTCTGGGATTGCCTCCATACTCTTCTCCTGCACAAGTTATCTACTGTGATATTCTCCTCACTTTACTCCTGCACAAACTACCCCAATAATCCCTTCGATACTCATCTCCTACATGTGTTTCCTTACTCTTTGCACTGCTCCCCCATGTATACTACTGGCTCCCATACCCGTCACACTCCTCTCCTACACTTCCCTACTCAATAATAAATACCAGAAAATATTATTTTGGTTTTGATTTCTGTTTTACATCTCATGTGTGACATTTCTCACCTCTGTATCTAGTTATGAAGAGTTGTAATTTTGTATTTCAGAGTGAACAATGGCCACATAGGACACAAAGAATAAGAATAAGAAATTGGAGTATTGCCACCCACTGTGAATACACCCTGCCTGATGAGGGGCAGAATATGGTAAGCTCCAATTACACTTTCTGGGGTCACCCCTTTTAGTGGGATGTTTGTTGAAGATTGTAAGCTCCTTGTTTTTCTTTCTAGAAATGTCACATTTTGTGTCCAGTGGGTTTAGTCTGATGGTGGACAGCCAATCATGGGCCATCCTGTGGATTGACGAACACTTTTCCGGTAGTGGTGCTGAATAACTGGCAGCGAGAAGGCCTTGGCAATGACATGCAAAATCCCACCTTCTTATCCGGGGTGTTTGGGGAAATGGAGAGCAGAAATAAAGCAATGTGAGTTTATACATTACAATTCCTGCTAATAAAACCCAATAAAGACTGGAGAATTTTCCCATCATTGTTATATCCATGTCTTTGTTTGTGTGTGATTGTGACTTCATTATCGGTAATGCCTCTTTCACTGAGCTTCGAATCCCATCTCATTGTAAATACACTTCACTATAATATTAGGCAAGAGAAATCTATTTAACATTGGCTGAAAGCCTAAAACGTCTCCATTTAAATGCAACTTTTTAAGGTAAGGTTAGGGAGTAATTCTCACTCGGAGCCCCATTTATTTATTTATATATATATATATATATATATTTGGGCAGCCATATTTTACTGTGTGCCAGGATAACCTGGGGGGAGATTGCTCCACTGATGACCATTGTGTAGAGTTGTTGATATTGAAAGATATCTTCTCATGGGTTTTAGTTTGTGATTGAGCAGCCAGCAGGGGTCTGACCACATACATGAGAAGCCAGGGCCATTTTTACTTTTTTTTATTTATTTATTTATTTATTTATTCTGTGCATTCCAGAAGTAGGACAAGCAGTACTTAAGTAAGCGTGGAGTGGTTGTAGCTCAGTTGGTAAGGGCTTGGACTGGTCTGCTGGAGACCTGAGTTCAAATCCCTGACCAAGCCAACCTGGTGTTCCTTGGTATTGTGCAGTGCCAGAATCCCTTGGGCCATAGCTAAAATCAGGATTCTGCATGAGACTCATCGTTCTCAATCTCAGGGCCATAGCTAAAATCAGGATTCTGCATGAGACTCATTGTTCTCAATCTCAGTGAATGTTCATGTTTGTGCAGTGTATTTTATGACATTGGAATCCCAGGGCAGCGTCTCTTTTTCTGCTGCTCAGTAGAGTGGATGATGACTTCCAATGCAGTTCTCTGCCATAACCCTTCTTTGAATATTAGATGATGACTCGGGGCAGTCAGTACATATTCTGTAGAGTTTGAGTATTGAATGATCAGGGTCCATGACTTATCTGTGAATCTTCCCAAGTTTGGACACATTTAATTTTGTTATATAAACACTGATTTATGAAAGGAGATCAGACGCCTCAGTTCAATTAGGCTCACAGAAAAAACGGGGAGATCTGACGGTCACTTTGAACAATAATTTTGGATACTTCAAGTTCTGCTTTAAGTGACAACACTCTCATTAGGATCTCAGTTAAACCTCCCCAGAGTTGGAAGCATTGTACAGTCCTGCATTACACAAGCTGGATCCCCTGTGTACAAGGACATACAGTTCAGTGTCTGGAAGTAGACATGCTCCTTTCATCCCATGGGTTCTGAGGTTAGGCTGTACCAAGAAAAACAATGACCCACTGGGGTATTCCACTGCACCTATCACAGGTACAAGGTGATGAAGACAAGACTGGTTGTTCAACAGGCGCAGCATTCAAAGCGATATCAAACAGGTGCCAGTACCCCAGGGGGAGTGGGGAGAGGTATACATTTATTGTCACAGTACAGGAAATAACATCTCAGGACCACACAAAAATATTTTATCATGATAACAGATTAAACAAACACTGCTTGCTACCCCCTGGGGCGATGGGGTTCTCAGGGATCATGCACTGTCATGCAGAACTCAGAAAAGATGAATACATTTAGTCACAGATGTTGAGATATACATTTTGTATTATTTGGGCAACTGTGAGCAGTGTTTAATTCAATAAGTATTTTTCAGCATACAGCAAACTCATACGTTTGTTTTTCCTCAGCACTATTGTAATAAAGCTTACATGTTTCAAACTGGCACAAACAGTTCCATAACTCAGGGTTTGCTACAGGTGTTTCCTTTGCACTCCCAGGATTTTCACTGCAAAACACTGTCTGGTTAGCACACCTGAGAACTCACATTCGCTCAGCTTCCTCAGGCCATTCTCCCTGAGCCACACCTTGCCACTGGTTCCAACTTAATCCACCAGTCCACACATATGCCCATGTATTGTGATTTGGCAGGTGCTACACAGCAAATCCTAACCTAGAAAATGGATGGGGTGTTTGGTCCTTCCAACAAACATCCTGCGTGGATGACAAATAAAGACCTGCAAATTTACACCACTACAATTTTTAACAGCTTTACCTAGGCCCTTTCTCGTCCAGGACAAACTGAGATGAATAATGGCAAATACCCTCCACTTCCCAACATTCCTTTATTTTTATATATATATATATATATATATATATACATACATACATTAACCTTGTTTTGCACTCATCTATCTATACGTACATATTGTAATATTTGGACAAATGCATGCAACGGGTGCTGTACGGAGCTGAACTATGGAGAGGGGAGGGGGAATGATGGAGCGGCACCCTGCTACGCTCTCTCCTCCTACACTTCTATTGCAATTGTTTGTTTTCTATCGTCCGTGGATCCACCAGGACGGTCGTTCGAACATTGGATGATGAGCTCTGTACACATGCAAGATTCTCATCAGATATCAGCTCTGAGACGATTATCTGATAGGAACCATTGCACGTGTGTACCTAGCCTCAGTCCAGCCTAACAAAAAACAGCTTGCATCAACAAAACAAGTTCCAAAAGATTGGTAAGCAAAAGTCCTGCCACCCCAAGCGGCTGTGCTTTCAGGGTTTTTAGGTGCCTGTCTGTAGTTTTTACTCCAGAACCAGTAGCTGCCTCATTCTGTGGCTTCCAGTCTCACTCTCAGACTCAACCTGACACACCAACTTCCCACAATGTACCCAAGGTACCCTTGCCTCCTCCACTCCAATGGCCCATTTCTCTGGGTTCACATTAAACCACAATGTCATCTAGGTACACTGAAGGATATTTTCCGTGGGGCCGTAGCAACTTATCCTTTACCCCTTGGAAGGTGGCTGGAGTGGTCTGTACTGAAAATGAAAACGAATGAAAATGAACACTGTCTTTCGCCAGGCAGATTGGTTAAGAGAATTTGCCAATACCCATTGGTAAGGTCCAGGGTGGTTATATACCAGGGGGGGCCTAGTCTGTCTAATAATGCAACCACCCAGGGCACTGTGTAGGCATAACATTTTGATATGCAGTTCCCTATCGTTCCAGGGCTTTAGTAAGTTTACATGGTAAATCTGGAATGGCTTTCATTTCCCAAGTTGGTGCACTTTATAGTTTACCTCACCAACTTTTTCTACTACATAAAAAAAGGCCCTGCCACCGCGCCAGGAACATGCTTTCAACTGTTGAAATGAGCACAGTCATCCTGTCCCTGACCTGAAAGTGTCTTAACTTTGCAGAGTGATTACACTTTGCGTTGTGCTTCTTGGGCATTAAACAAATGTTTCCCTAACCAAAGCCATCTCCCATGTAATCCTTTCTTGCATTTGGGAAATGTGTTCCAAAACAGTTTTGTGTGGGCTGGCCTCACTTTCCCATGCCTCTTTTTTAATGTCTAGGAGGCCCCAGGGCCTGCACATATACCAGCTTAAATAGGAAAAAACCAGTGGCAGCTTGAGAGACCTCTTGTATTGCAAATAACAGGGCCAGAAAAAAATAGTCCCAATTTTACCTGTCCTTTTGTACCACCCTTCCAAGCATTAACTTCAGGGTTTTATTACACCGTTCTACCAGGCCATCTGTCTGAGGATGATAGACCAATGAGTGTTGCTGCTTTACACAAAGAGCTTAACACAAATCAGTCAGCCAATTTTCTTGACATGTTTGGGGTGCCCTGATCAGTCAGTATCTCCCTGGGGAGCCCTGTCCTTGAGATCATCTGGAATAGCTCTCAAGCAACAGCTTGGGAGGTGACAGTTCTCAAGAGAATGGCTGCTGGATACCATGTGGAACAAGTTAGTATCACCAGGATATTCTGGTGGCCTTGGGCAGATTCAAATGCGTTCAAATGGTACCTCAAACATGGACAAGGGTACCAAGGGACTGCAAAAGTGGGGAGCTGGTACGGTCAACTGGCAGGTAGGAAAAGATGCATAGTATTTTCTTGCCAGTAAAACCAATCCATCACTCACCCCTAGGCAACCCCAAGCACATTATTGTGTGTAGTTCTGGGGTACTAACAATTGTTCAGTGACCTCCTCCTTAACCTTAGTGACCCAAGGTCACCAGTAATAATAACACTGGCATTCACATATATATCATCATCATCATCATCATCACTAGGCTTCAATTATGACCTCTCGGGTGCCCAAGAATCTTGTATTATTGTTCAGAGAAGGGGAGGGAATGACACTACCTTCAGTATTTGACTTTAGGTTTTATCACTGCCTGTAACGTCCACTGCTGTGTTAGTTTATTCTCCATATGGTCAGTTTCTGCCATAACCCTACCAGCAAGTGGACAGCCACTGCAGTGAAGTGCTAAGCCAAACCCAAACCCATCGCGCAGTAAGGCTTGAACTAGAAATTGGCATTTTGAAGACACTTGTAGATAGTAATGTGATGCTAATCCAAAAATAAATTCTCATATCTCATATCTCAAACACATCTCATAAAATGCTATCTCCTATGTCTATCAGGGACATAATACTAAGCAATATTCTCCTCAAATTTATAAAACATAATATTCATAAATATATAGGTCCAGATAATGGGCCTCATTCGGTAAAGCTCTCCAAGACCATGGAAGACACATTTTCATGGGACAGCCTGAGTGATCCAGCAAACCTGATATAGATCTGGTCCATGAATGTTGTCAACTAGTAGCAAAAAAAAAACATTCCAGGTTTGCTTGAACACTCAAGTTTTCCTTTGACAGTCTATCGTCTCTAGTCTTTGTGAACTTGAGAATATTGCTTAGTTCAAAAGTCCCATATAGATTTTGGAGATTGCATTTTATAAGATGTGAATAAATAGCAGGTACATTTGATTATTTACACAAAGGAACTCCAATTTGTCCTAATCAAATTAAGAATATTTCTTCTCTTTACATAGGAGTGAAGGTTTATAATTGTGCCATACGGTAGATGATTGGACTCTGTAGGGTTAGACATCACCTATAAATGACTCTTCATCCCAGACATGGACAAGGTCTAGGAGTCACTCTGCATTCTGTCAGTTCTATATTACAATCAGTGCGTTACTCTGTGAGAAGAAATTCATTTTTACAAGCTCCATATTAGTCTGAAGTACAG
Organism: Pyxicephalus adspersus; assembly: GCF_032062135.1. Taxonomy (NCBI): domain Eukaryota; kingdom Metazoa; phylum Chordata; class Amphibia; order Anura; family Pyxicephalidae; genus Pyxicephalus; species Pyxicephalus adspersus. Next base: position 8,114,501 of record NC_092871.1, read on the forward strand.
ATCAGGAGCAACATCTATGGTGATGTCCCTGGATTCAGACCACTGACAAGTAAGTGACTGACATCAAGGAACTTTTACCAATAAAAAAATGCTTTATCTTCAGTTTATTTATTATATTCAATAAAATCTATGTTTAGGCAAAACCATTTTTTCTTTCTCTAGTTTTGGTTAGAATAAAGTTTTTATTGCCCTTTGTGCCCCCATTGTAGAGTTTCACCCAACTATTTATACTGTTAACCCTCATCATACAAAAAACTGATGAGAAATCCCAAATATTTGTATTTTGTATTTCAAGAAGAAACGGTTATTGGAAATCCTCCAATGAAGACACCTGTTCTGGAGACAACTGTCCAAGGGTGACTATTGCCAAGTAATCGGAATCTTTGGCTTCCTATGTTCAACTCTTTACCCCCATAGCAGAAGGCTGCATGAGTTTAGTTCATACATAGATTTAGAAACATGACTGCACACAATATAAATATTATAGCTTAGACACATTTCCAGAATATATGTCACATTATTGAACTGACCAGTTGAAGAAGGAGAAGTGTTTTTTTTATATGTGTCATTTGAACAGGTTTCCAGCAATACATGTAACAATGCAACTTAAACACCTAAACATTTCTTAAATTTGGTCTGATTGTCTTCTAAGACAAAATAAGACCAAAAAAGTGACACTGATGCAAACATATATCACACAGTGTCGGTTGAACATCTGAATATTCTCTGAAGAAGTCAAAAGGGTGAAACGCGTCAGAATCTGAGACAAAAAAACGCACTCATTGTACATGAGTGTTGTTCCTGTAATACATTGAACCTTGTATATTATCCATATATTAGAATAAAAAACCTCAATTTTTTGGCAAAAAAAAAGACTTTTCTTGAACCTTCTTTTAAATAAGTGTTAAATACACTTGTTTCTTTGTATTTACTTAGTGGATGGCCAAAGAAACTAGTCTGATATTCATAATAATCCATGTTTGGCCATAATACTTGTATTTTTGAAGACATTTAATTAATAGAGAGATTATATTGTTTAGTGTTTTTTATTATTTATTGTTTTTGAGGTAACAGGAAAATCTTAGTATGGACATATCAAACTACCAACTTCCAGACCCAAGAATTTTAAAGCAGATGTTTTAAAAGACATAATGGCGCGACAATTTTTAGATGATGTATTTATATAAAAATTTTTAAAGTAAGAAAAAGCCAATGCAGGGTTTACAAAGCTCACCGACTCCCCTGTTCATATTAGGGATCAACCAACCGGTTGTTAAAGTTCTATTTTTGCCAGAAGGAGCAGCTGACCTTAGCCAGCTGTTTACACTGAAACCATTTATGAAAAGCCTTGGCCACAGATAATGATGCCATTTATTTTGTGAAATGAACCAGTTCCTCCTGTAGCAAAGCACCCCCACAACATGATGCTCCCTCCCCAATGATTGGCTTTTGTGATGGCGTTTTCTTGACTTGCAAGCTTTACCCTTTTTCCTACAAACATAACAATTGTCACACAAAATGGTAATAGAATTTTTGGGTGCTCGTGTTATTTAATATTACGCGATTCGATGCTCATGTCATTTTTTATAACTATATGCTTACTAATTTAGTTCATTGTTACTGAACAGCATAGCAGCACACTCCTTCCATCATATTTGTGAGTGGTCAATGTAGACATGGAAACTTTTGAGAATGGGACCCTTTCCAGCTTTGTCCTGTTGGGATTTTCAGAAATGCTGCATCTTCTTCTTCCTCTCTTTTCCTTTTTCTTGGCTGCCTATGTCCTCTGCATTGCGGTAAACACTTTCATAATTGTACTTATTACATTATATCCCCATCTTCACACACCAATGTATGTCTTGATGGAGAACCTCGCCTTTGTAGATATATGTTTTACCTCCATTATCATCCCAAGGGCCTTGTATAGCCTCCAATCCCGAGACACGGACATCTCCATCCATGGCTGCTTTGCCCAGCTTTTCTTGTTTTTGGCAGTGGGCACCATGGACAGTTTTTGTTGGCCATCATGGCCTTTGACTGATTTTCTGCAGTTTGCTTTCCCCTATGGTATAGGTTAATCATCAATGAGAGGAAATGTATCTTTCTGGTGGCCTTCTCCTGGGTTATTGCTTCTATACATTCTACTTTGTACACTATGCTAACTTCTTCTCAGCTGAACTGTAGTTGGGTTATCCACCACTTCTTCTGTGATCTTCCTGTAATAATGTTGTTATCCTGTTCAAGTTCAGAAGTTCTGCAGAAAGTTATCTTCATTGAAGGTCCCATCATTATCTTTGGTCCAGTTCTTTTAATCCTCGGATCCTACATTGCCATCATTAGGGCAGTTATAGTGCTGAAATCATCCCAGGGACGGTTGAAGACCTTTTCCACTTGTTCATCTCACCTCACCATGGTTATTCTCTTCTATAGCACAGTTATTTTTATGTATTTTCGGCCAGACTCCATTTATTCACCATCCTATGATCGGGTCATCAGTGTGGTGTACAGCGTCATTATCCCAATGCTCAACCCGTTTATTTACAGCCTGAGGAATAAGGAGGTCAAAACTGCTTTAAAAAGATCATTCAAATTGTGATTTTCTTTTCTATCCTAATCTATTTTTCTTTAGGAGTATTAGTGTTCAGAGTTTTTTGTTCCAGAAGAAAAAAAACACCCAATGACTGACTCTTGTTCATTAAAAACGATGAATTTCATATCAATTGTGACTTCCCCACTCCCACCATTGACTCCAGACATTAAAGGGGTATTCTTTTTGTCCCCCATCTGGGCCAGGCATCTGGCAATTATTCAGCTTAAATAAATTATTTTTCCTATTATTCTTCATTATTTCCTCCTGATTGCAATTTAACACAAACTGGATTATTAAAAAATATAAACTTTTGTATATTTATTTTATTGTGACCACTAACCATGAAGCCATTTTTTCCTGGTCTATGTCCTTACCTATATTCTCAGTAAACAGAATAAAATAATAATCTCTTGTATTTATCATTTCTTTATTTAGTTATATAGCTTTTATTTACTCGGGCACAGCCCTATTATAATTTTTAGTATTTTACCCAATATGGCAGCAACATGGCAGTTGGTTGTGTGAAATTTAGTATATAATTAGTTGGCATGTATGAGGTGTGATATTTGTGTGATATTGTGGAAAATATTAAGATTTTAAGTCTGAATCTCCCCTTAAAAATTAACAGGATTTCTCCAGGGAAAGTCAGCAAATAAGATTCACACTTCTCCCCCAGTGTTTGTGACATCTCAGTGTGAATGTCCTTTCCTGACTTTCCCTGGAGCAACAAAAACATCATGACGGCCCGTAACTCCAACGACGTGAAACTTGCTTGTGCCTCTGCCATCACAGCTTCTCACTAAAAGAAAAAACAAGAATTTTAAACAAGTTTTAAGAATTGCAAAGACCTGATATTTGCACAGTTACATACTAAGATATTAGGCTGTCATATGCCCCCACACTCATTTTTCTCTTTTATCTGGAAGGGGGCAAAGCCAGGAAGTTCTCAGCACCCCCTCGTATTAATTTTTTGGGGAACACAAATAGCATTTTTTAATGTTGCTTTCCAATTCTCTGGAGGTTCACTTTATATCTGTTTTAATCTCCACCACTTTGTTATAGAACTGATTTATGTAAGAATATCTTTTATTTAGGACATTATTCTATAAACTGTACTAATATGAATCCTCCTCAATAAATACGTATGTCCTCCTCAATAAATCTTTGAAAAAAAATTTTTTAAGGATTTGATTGATTTTTTTACATTTTACCAATAAAAATTTAGCAAAACCCTTGCTATCAAGGTTACATTATACAATATACAATAATGTATTTTTTACAGCTTTATTTGGGCATCATTTATTACACGTTATTATGTCTCATTATCATTTGACTGCTAATTTTATTTAAAAAATATGTATTTTATTGCTATTTTATTATTTTTTGGAGATTTATTTAATATACTTTACTGAAATTAAATATAAATATTTGAAAACAAAAGTTCACACAAATCTTCTCCCAACAAAAAATGAATTTGTACTGCTAGTTTTTGGAGCATCATTTTATAGACTGTATCACATATCAAATAACCTGACTTATAAATCTTTACCAGAAATTACACCAAAAATATATATTTATACTGATTCTGTTTCAAGGGTCATTTTATACAAATTTACCATGTGTGAATTTTTATATATGTTATTTGCAAGAACCTTCACATACACATTATCATAACCTTCTCATACACATATTTAAGAAAAACAAATTTGTACTTATTTTTTGGGGTCTCTGCAAAATAAATTAATTTTCTTATTATTTATACTGCTTTTATTTTGGACACTATTTTACACACAATACTATGTCTAAATATAAAGTTTGCAAGAAATTTCAAATATAAAATGAATATTGTTACAAATTTTAAATTTCAAATTGAATACACTTTTCCATATGTAAATATAAAATGTACAACTCTCTCAAAAATATCCCTACTACAAAAAAATACTACTATACTACTTTCTTGTTTTTGTGGTTTTGTCCCTTTTTGTTTAATATGCTAGGGTTAAAATGTCAAGTTTATATATACCCAGGGCACTAAATAAAATAGGTTCTGCAAACAATTGCTTGTTTACTCCTTACCAGCAGTTTTCTACCAGCAGGGCCCAGAACAAAAAATGTTTCTCCAAAAACCTTAAAACATTGCGGGTGTCTTCCCACCAATTCTGTACCTAAATTATATCTTTACTGAATTGGGTGAAGCAGGTCCTTCATCTAAATATAAGGCAGCATGAAGATTGTCGAACCCATATTCTTCTACTGCTACCACATCCCTTATTTAACCAAATCAAGCATTTCCAGAACCCCATTGGGACTTTAACTGCAACCAACAATAGTTATAAAATAAAAACCTTATTTATTTAGATCATTATGTAACAGAACATGATAATACCAAATATAAAAACATACCTCCAAATATCCACATTAATTTGTACAGTTATAGCCCAAACAGAACAGAAATGCAAGTACGAGTATCACATATGTAACAGTAATACACGGGCTTACATCAAATGTTGAATGTCAATCATGAACGTTTCAATGCGTTTTGCAGATGTGAATCCGCTTCATCAGGAAACAAGTATATGCAGAAAGGAGGTAAGTATTTAAACAAAATGCAAAACATATCACAAATAATCAAGACAAAAAATACCAATATAAAAATCCCCCAATACTTTAATCTAGATGGAAGTGGCTCAGGGAGGGAGCGCTGTAATGACAAAAAATTTAAGGCCCTGCCAACCTTTTTTTTTTATTTTTTTTAGTTTACTGCAAACAGAGACATTCTCCTGTGTTCTTCTGCTGCCCGGCCTTGCTCTAAATATGGGGCCCTGCCAAAGTTTATTTTACTAGTTCTCCTACAAAAAATAAAAAATTCCAATGTGTTGTTTGAATTGAATGGAGCATTACATTGCTTTATATATGGGGCTCTGCCAAGACTTTTGTTTTACAAGACATTTTCCTTCTACTGGTAAAAGTTTGGCTTTGCTCTAAATAGGGAGCCCTGCCAATGCTTGTACTGGAAAAGTTTCTGCAAAATGGAGTCATTCTCTATCTCCTGTTTTCTATTTTTTACTGGATGGCATGGGACCTTACACATGTATGCTACAAATGTATCCAGATAAAATGAATAATTGTGTGTTATTATTGTTAATTTTTGCTATTGCACTGGATAATTTGGGACCTTATCTCCCACGGGTCCTACAATCTTGTGCAATACAAATTGTTCTAATAACACAACTACTATGTTATTCTTATTCTGCTGGATAACGTGGGGCTCTGAGTAAAATGGGCCTTATTCTTTTACAAAATTCTCCTGCAAATAAACCAATAATCCGGTATATTGTATTTGCCTAATGCAGGGCCTTGCTGTAAATATTGAACCCTGTAAAAGCCCTATGTTCTTCTACAATATTTTCCTGCCAAAAAAATCTCCTTCTTCTATAGCAGTGGTCCCCAACCTTTTCTAGCTCCTGAACAACTAAATGCATGGACTCCGGTCCACGCATGCGCGGGGAGCCGTGAGTCACTCAAAGGCGAAGAAACTTTCCCCAGAGTGACGTCATGATGCCAGAACCCACCCACCGAAATCCAGAGACACAACCCGCCCACCACCCTGAGCCTGCGGTCCATACAGTGCACACCCCCCCTCCATCGGCATCCTTCTCCTGGCCCTGCTGGGGGGGTGCACCGGTCAGAGCCAGACGGAACAGTGGTTGGGGACCCCTGTTCTACAGAATATTGTAGGGCATTGCTCTAAATATGGGGCCTTACCAACATTTCTTTCTTCCTACAAAAGACTGATTTTACGGTGTCATTTTATTGGATGGATTGGAGCCTTCTTCTAAATATGAGGCTTTGCCAGTGCATCTTCTACAAATGTATTATTTTTATTATTTTCTGTGTTCTACTAGATAAAGCATGGCATTGCTCTAACTATTCAGCAAATCCTCTACAAATGTGTCCTAAAATAAATGAATTTACCTGTGTTCTGTGTTTAACTGTGTTTAATTACCAGTTGAACCGTGATTAAAATATGGGATCATTTTAAAGCATATATTGTTAAATTTCCTCTTTCCTCATATATTGTTAAATTTCCTTTTTGCTTCTTTGAAAAGAAGAAGCATTTTTCCTGGAATAAAAATCTCATGTTCCTTTGCATACTACTTTATGGAGTTTGAATGAACAACTATCTATAGGTCACGAGCTGAAGAGGCGGATTATCTGCCACAACACTCATTACAATATTAAGGAACTGATACAACCTTCATACATCATTCTTTTCCCCCTGCTTGCTGTTATGGATGTTGAACTGAAGGATTAGCAACACTGAAATAGTGAAGTTTGACTTTTTTCTATAGGAAACTTTTCCTTGTTTTTTTAAAACAAAAACCCTCTGGGTGGATTTACCCGCCAAACCCTCTAGGGGTAAATTTGATTTGATTTGATTGTTGTTCCATTTAACTTTTATAGAATTTGATTTAATAAATGTATGTGATGTTTTAATAAACAACAAATGTGGGGAAATATAGTCCTGTTCGAAATATTCCTACCATGTTTCCCCGATTATAAGCCATCCCCATCAAATAAGCCACCCCCCGATTTGTGCCCAAAACATTAAAATCAAGCACCCCCCGCAAAAAGGACACCCACCGATACCTGCGCCTGCCCGAATCTCCCATTCGGGTGGTACGGTGGGTAACTGTGTGCCTCTGTGTGACTCCGTCGAAAAGTTTGATGAATGCATTTTGATGTTTTTTTTATGCAATAGATCAACCTTACTGCTGCTTTTCCTACCAGAAATAAAAGAAGTCAGGGAACCCACATCTAACACACCGAGAACCTTTGACCTATGTCATCAAGGTAAATATATCAAATGAACACACAATATACATGCACAAAATACTAATTTCTCATACAAGGAACCTAATTTATATGCAATTTATTTACATGCATGGCACTCCAGTTTTCTTGCACCCCACAAAAAAATGTAATTTATAGTGCTGCATAATATGTTGGCGCTATATAAATAGTTTTTAAAATAATAGCAATAATAACTTATGAGTAGGATATTCTTCTTAACATGGCTTTAGACATTAATGACATATGACTATTATAGGGACATTGAATCACATGAGGATTGGCTTTTAAGCCCTGTAGAAGATGCCAGCATTATATACACACACCACAAAAATCCTCATCACACCAAAGGAACCCAAACGTACTGTATATACACTAAGAAAAAAAACTTCTTCTACAACTTCTACTGTGATCTTCCCGTATTATTGCAGCTAGCCTGTCCAGGCACTTCAAATGTTTTAGAGAATGTTGTCTTCATTGAAGGACCCATTTCTGTCTTTGGCCCAGTCTGGTTTATCCTTGGGTCCTACATATTCATCGTCAAAGCAGTGTTGGCTCTACAGTCATCCCAAGGAAGGTGGAGAACATTTTCTACTTGCTCATCTCACCTCACCATGGTCATCCTCCTCTACAGCACAATTATTTTTATGTACTTTAAGACAAATTCTATCTACTCCCCGACGTACGAGCTCATAGTCAGTTTTCCATACACCATCATCATGTCAGTGCTTAACCCAATAATTTATAGCTTGAGGAACAATGAGGTAAAGGGGGGCTATAAGCAAAATGTTTAAGTAACACAAACTTTATGGAATTAGGGAAAGATCTAAACATCTGTAAAGAAACATAAAATTCTAATGACCGATAATACAATCACATAATTTAATACTAAATGTGTAGTTATATATCATAGGTGACTTTCTTTAGAACAGCTGGATATTCAGTTTTGTAATTCATAATTTTAAGTCTAACTTGGGGAACATGGGGCAGCAGTCAAACCTGAACAAATGATAAACTTTTACAGTACATGTATATTGCAAAGGAAGAATCTAACTATCAATAACATCACCATACCATTGGGATTACCAGTGATTCTTTCTTTAGGTACCACACAACAAAGACAGCATATTACAGTCATAGCAACTTAAAGAAAGTTATAATAACCACAAATATAGGTGAAGAAACACATCATTCACACACACAAGATACCTTAAACTCATATCCATAATGGATACTGTATATATACCATAAAGAAAAAATATACGGTGAAGAACACCAATTTCTGTAGCGGGATTTTTTAGGCCAATATCAACAACATGAATTATGAAAATAACAGAAAATTATTAATATTTAAATTAAAAAATGCTCATTCCAAATACATAAAACAACATAAAACCATTATTACATGCAATACCCTCTCCTTTTAGAGAATCCCTATGGGGAGTACATTCTGGGTTAGTTTTCCAAGCGTGTCGCAGAAATATCCGCTTCCTCAAGAGAGAAAATCTGACGCTTGTATTTTCAGCAACGCTCCAGTGACAGACCAGTGGCCATGGCAATCAAGCTGTTATATGCTTCATTGTTATTTACCTTAATCAGTTTTATGTAGGGCTTCAAACAAATAATACCGTACTATAATCTCGCAGCTGAACCACATGGTTGTAAACCAGCTTCCTCGTGTGATAGAGTCGGCGCCTCGCCTCATCATTATGGATTTATAATCCTAACTCTAATGAGACAACTAGTTACACCGGATACTAGTTACACCGAAGTATTATCGGTCTCTGCCCATCCCCTGAGGAAGCCATATGGTGAAACGCGTCAGTACAAGGGACTTTAACGCCTATACTCCTGTTATTTAGTCAGGTATCTGACATGTATAGCAAATGTTATTCATATCCCATGCTTATTTAATGGGAATGACCACATATCACCATTGTTGTTTTATATGATTATTCGTGTGAAATATACAATACAAATTTGTTTTGCCTAAAGAACCCCAGCTTTCTTTTCTCTACTTTTTATTTACCTATAAAATACGTCACATAATTCTAATAAATAAAAACATAATGGTAAAACATGCTCATAATAACAACAATGTACTGTAAATCCATTCTCAGTATTCAATGTGTTTCGCCAAATGAGCTTCCTCAGGACAGACGAGACTGGTATTGTGTTTAAAATCATATTATGAGTGTATTAAATACAACACAAATCAAGATTACAAAAAAAAAACAGCAGTTCTTAGGGACAATTGGCAGTTCCAATATCCTCAATAAATCAAATATGGACTATATACTTGAAACTTAAAAGAATCATTCACTACATTGGATGTTACAAAATCTAAGAAACTTCATGATATTGCCATCCAGAAAAGTTTCCATATATATATAGCAAAATAGTAGATTGCAAAAATAGGCACTGCTAGTCAAATTCTTTCTCATCTTCTATGAAATTGGTTTGTGTTGATTTTCATACACAGAAAATATGATATTAAACACAATACCGGCCTCATCAGTCCTGAGGAAGTCTATTTGGCGAAACGCATCAGTTGTGCAATAATAGGCGGCACTAGTTTATATACCAGCCCCTGGTTTATTTCATTAAAAATAAAATAGGATTCTGGCATTGTTACATTATAATAGCAGATCTGCTTGGTACTTTATCACGTAACAATTGCAGGAAACACTCAACGTATTTGCTGTACATGTAAGGATCCCTCAGCCTTACCATATCCAGGGAATTCTTTCACCAATCCATACACCAAAAGGAACCCTAAACCTATATACACCCAAGAAAACTTCAATGTACATAAACCTGAGCAATCCTAAACTTAAATCTGAGAATACACATATACACCCAGGGGAATCCTAAATTACATACAGCCAAAAAAATGTTCTCAGAGACACAATCAGTATTATACTGACAAAAACATGATTTGAACTAAAATTGTTAATTTTATTTATATCCTGCAGGGTGAATGTTTACCTAGAAAACACTGTAAATATATTAGTAGTTGTATCCAGCATCAATTCAAGGTTTGAAATTTAAGGGATATTTTCTGTGAGGCTTGAGGCCACAACCCAACTCAGTAGGATACCTGCAGGAAACTATTTTTCTACTTTCTGAAAATAAAAATATATCTGTGTGGACCTGGCTTTGGTGCATTTTTTCTGATTTCATTTATTTTGTTATTTACATGAAATAACCATTAAAATTAAATTATGAAATTATTTCCCTGTATAAAGAAGCTCAAGGATATTTAAACAGTTCCTTAGCCAGCAGCTCATTTATTATTTATGGAACCACTGGGCAATGAACAAACTATGATGGTATTCTTAGGTTTAAAGTTATACTATATAACTATAGAATTCCTAATTTACATCATTTTATCTGTTTAGCATAATAAATATATCCATCAAGAAACATCTAGCATTGGTTCCACATCGTAAATGTCCTGTTATCTGTATTTTTCTATCACATTTGTAATTGGTCAATGTCCATATAGGTCCTCATGAGAATGAGACATTAGCTGGCTTTGTTCTGGTCGGGTTTACCGATACACCTCTTCTTCTTATCCCTATGTTTTATGTGTTTTTGATTGCTTACATCCTCAGTTTTGCAGGAAACACTCTCATTTCTGTTCTCATGGTGTCACAGAAACAACTTCATAACCCAATGTTCTTCTTGATGGCGAACCTTGCATTTGTGGATATATGTTGTACCTCAGTAATCATCCCCAGGACCCTCTATGGCCTTCTGTCCATTGACATTCACATCTCCTTCCATGGCTGCTTCATCCAGCTTTTCTTGTTTTTGTCACTGGGGAACATGAGCTGTTTCTTGTTGACCATCATGGCCTTTGACCGATATGCCGCAATTTGTTTTCCCTTACGTTATATGATAATAATGAGTATGAGAATTTGTATCCGTCTGCTGGCATTATCTTGGATTATATCGTGTCTCCACTCTGCTATGTATGCCCTGCTGGCTTCTTCTCAGCAATTCTGCAGTTTTATCATCCATAACTTCTACTGTGATCTCCCCGTATTAATGCAGCTAGTCTGTCCAGGCACTTTATATGTTTTACAGAACGTTGTCTTCTTTGAAGGACCCATTTCTGTCTTCGGGACACTGTTCTTCATTCTCGGGTCCTACATCTTCATTGTGAAAGCAGTGTTGGCTCTACATTCATCCAAAGGAAGGTGGAAAACCTTCTCGACTTGTTCATCTCACCTCACCATGGTCATCCTCCTCTACAGCGCAATTATATTTATGTACTTTAGGCCGAATTCCACCTACTCACCAACCTACGACCGCATAGTCAGTTTTTCATACACCATCGTTACGCCAGTCCTTAACCCAATAATTTATAGCTTGAGGAACAATGAGGTAAAAGGGGCTGTAAGCAAAATGTTAAAGTAACACAAATTTTAAGGGATAAGGCCTAAGTATCTGATGAAAGAATAAATGAATAAAAATAGTACAATTTTACATATATACAATATTTTTTAATTTTGTAATTCATCATTTTTAACTCTGACCAGGAATTTAGGAAACTTGGTTTAGATGTCAAAACCCAACAAGGGATTGACCTTTACAGTAGATATATAATGCAGAGGAGGATTCCAACTATCAAAGACATCCTGATACCACTTGGATTACCAGTGACCCTTTCTTTAGGAGGCACACTAAAAATACAATGTATTACAGTAACATAAAGATAGCTATCACTGCCACAAATACGGGTGAAGAAACATGTATTTTACAAACACAGATACCCTCAACTCATACTTGGTATACGATATTCTGGAGATGAGAGTTGTAACAGAGAAGCCCCTTGAAGCCTGATGGTTATTGTCTATCACTTGCCTGAACTCATACTAACATTACATGCTGCAATATATCCAGCTCAATCATAATTATGAGATCTGAGTTCCTCTGTCCTATTTATAGTAGACAAGAAAAGAAATGGGGTGAAAGAGACAATAAAGAGGGTGACACAATGGAGTTCATTTACTAAAGGAATACAAGCTGTTCACATAGCAAAGTGAATGAATAGCAAAGTGAATACCCTAACATTAAATATATCACTTGGCTTAGTAAATGAAATGAAACTCTGCTGACTTCAACTATCTACTCATGAGCAAGCACAAATATTTTTTTTTAGACTTCTTTGCATGTCATTGGGTATTCCTTACACAGTGAATTTTCACAACAATTACCAAGCTAAGTGAATTACCCCTTGCAATATGATAAATCACCTTGGTAGGTGAACAGTTTAAATGTATTTGGTAAATAATCCCCAATGCACAGAAAATGAGTCAAAAATTAGACATTGTGTATAAAGATATAATGTCTACAATTCATGGACCCTATGAAGGCTTAAAATAATTGTTTTGTCCAGGTTTACAAAGTTTTTTTTTCGTTAAAGTTTTCATTGAAACTTCTATAAATAGGATGAGCAAAGAGGAGAATGTTTCCCTAACCAGGGTCATTCAGCACTGTGTGTAATAAAAATTTATAAAAACATCCACAGTATACTTGATATACTAAATAAACCGTTCAGTGAATTACACCTTTCCATAAGAATAATTTACAAAGCTTAGTGAGTTGAAAAAAAAAAAAAAAACCCCAACTACATCCAAGAAAATCCACTTTATATGTAAATAAATTAGTTTTCACAAATGTATAAATATCTTTTAACTGTTTTTACTGTTTTCACAGTAAAAACACATGTATTTTTGATCTATTAACAAGTGGTATTTTACTCTAGTCATTGGGTGTCTGTAATGAGATCTGCTAATAGGGGGTCTGTACTGAGGTCTGTCACTGGGTGTTTGTACTAAGGTGTGCAGTGGGGGTATTATTGTCGGTCACTGGTGATCTGTTTCTGAGGTTCTATATTGATATCTGCACTGGGGGTCTGTACTAATGTCTGCCTGGGAAATTGTACTGAGGATTTGTACAGAGGTCTGTAACTGGGAGTATGTCACTGATAGTATGTACTGAGATCGGTACAGGGGGTTCTGTACTGGTAGTCCACACCTAGATCTGTAACATGGATCTGTACTAATGTCTGTCACTGGGAATCTATATTGAGTTATGACACTGGAGGTCTGTCTCTGAGGGTCTATACTGAAGTCTGCTTGGGAATCTGTGTCGAAGTCTGCCTGGGGGTCTGTCACAGGGGGTCAGTAATGAAGGATATCACTAAGTAGCCATCCTCACTGGGGGTCTGTACTGTGGTCTATCACTGAGAATCTGCACTTGGGATTTGTACTGTGGTCTATCACTAGGGGTTTGTAGTGAGGTCTGCAACTGGGAGTCTATACCTAGGTCTGCACTATCAATTTGTGGGGTTCCTACAATATATATATTTCTTCTTTGCCAAAACGT
>NC_092871.1:8128714-8139292 GCF_032062135.1 Pyxicephalus adspersus
TGGGGAGATCTGTATGCAAATGCAATCTGTCTAGATGTGAACACAGTGGGGTTGTTTTATTAAAGGAAAATAAGCTCTTCACATAGCAAAGTGAATCATCACATTGAAAGGGATAATTAATTAACAAATAAATAAAGTTCTGCTTACTTAACCCATCCAATAATATCTAATTAAAAATGATGTTGTTTTAGATTCAATTGCATATAATTGTGTATTTTATCCAAATAGAATTTTCACAACATTCAACAAGTGAAGTTAATTATCAATTGCAAGGTGACCTTGGTAAGAAATCATTCTAAATTCCTATAGTAAATGGTCCCTAGTGTGTAACAGACAATACAGGGAATCTTCCTCTCCTTGGTATAACGCACTTTTCTGCTTTCATGGTTTATTTCAGACATCTGGTAAACTTACACTTAGAAGGAGTCATATGTTTTGGAGAATGTTGTCTTCATTGAAGGTCCCATTTCTGTCGTTTTATCATTTTTATCAGATGGCCAAAGAAGGAGAGTGGCAGATTCTCCCACATTACAAGTTCCTTATGAATCTTATGGAACAGCGGTGGATAATTCAGCTTGTATAGAGAAGAGGCATGTTTCCCAATCTTAATACCAAGATAAGTTATGTACTCAGTGGCTATTTTGAATTTCATTTGGGATAGCCAATAACGAATACGTGGTGGTGTCAGTGGCAATTTCTCACTCTTGGTGAGATTGGTCTTGAGACCTGCTAATTTTTTATAATCCTGGAAAATCTGCTCAATTTGTGGCAGGTCTGCAGTGGGATCAGAGGTGAAGAGCAAAATGTCGTCGGCAAAAAATACCGAGCGCAATTCAACATTTTGCAGGTAAATGCCATGGAGTTTAGGGTTAGACTCCTCATGACGCACCAGAGTTTCTAGTCCCTGAATAAAAAGCACAGGGGATAGGGGGCACCCCTGTTGAATTCTCTTCTGTTGAATTTGTATTGTTCTGGAGAGAAAACCAGGGATGTGCACCCTTGCTCGAAGATTATCATACATGGCCTGTAAAAGAGCGAGGAATAGGCCCTGCATTCCAATATTTCAGAGCGACTGGAAAAGGCAGCCAACATCCACATTATCGAACGCCTTTTTTGCGTTGATACGAATGATCGCTATATCCTGTTGTGGATGAGATTTCACATACTCCAAGGTAATTAGTACCCTTTGCATATTGGTGGTGGCAGGTCTACCGCGCACAAACCAAACCTGAGGTAAAGATATAGGAGGGCATAAACTTGGCCAAACAATCTGAATTATTGATAGAAGTTAGTGATAGAAGTTAATCAATAATCAATAATATTGGCCGGTACGCTGCTGGGTCCTGTGAGTCTTTCCCTGGTTTTGGGATAACCTTTATATATGATTCCTTACCTGATGGTAAGTATATACCTGAGTCCCACATGTAGTTATATAACTGGCTTAAATCCTGTACCACATCCTCTTTCAGTATCTTAAAAAATTCAAATGTGAGGCCATCAGTGCCTGGGGCCGCGTGTGACACTTCTGATCCCCCGGCAGTAAACAAAGAAGGAAAAACTTATTTTTTATAGCTGGGTCTTATGAGGTTAGCCAGTAATTTCCTTGCCTTATTGCCATACTTATGTAATTTCAAGTCAATCCCATGTTTACTTTGCACTGTTCATATTTCTCCAGCCAGTTATCAAACACTGCTTTTGCCTTCTGCCATTGGGAACTAGTTTCTCCATTCGGAGTAGAGGTCAATTGAGATTGGGCATTTCGGAGTAGTTTTAGTGCTTTATATATATTCAAGTTTTGACTTTTTTTTTCCGGGTGGATACAAATCCAATAATTCTGCCTCCGAGATAAACTTTAGCAGCTTCCCAGAACAAAACTGGGTCATTTCTATGTAAAGAATTGTTGAAAGCATACTCAAGCCAAGCCAATTTTAATTCTGCCCTAAACACAGAGTCATTGTACAGGTAGGATGGAAGCCTCCATATCCACGCCTCTCCCTTTGGGATATTGTCATGGAGATTCAACATTATTGGGGCATGGTCAGATATACCCATCGGCAGTATTTCTGGAGAGTCCACCCTTTGTAGAAGGGGGTCCGCACAGAAGAGGTAGTCAATTCCAGATTGTGAGAGTTGGGTCTGCGATTTAAGGGTGTATTGCCTTTCCAGCAGATACCGTGGCGCCAGACATCATAAGGACCGACTGATTCAACAAAAACACTCAAGGGGCTCCCCTGACCTCTGCTCACCTCAGCATCTCTGGTGGGTGTGCCAGCCAGGCGGTGGAAGTTCATTCTGTCCTCTGATTCACACAAGACTGAGTTGAAATCTCCGCCTACAATTAGGTTCGGGAGGACTCCTTTGCCACCCACTGTGCGGCCTGTGTAAAAAAGGAAATACCGGGGGAGTTTGGGCCATACACATTGACAATAGAGTATTCAGTGTCACCAATGGTGAGATGAAGTTTCACAAATCTACCATCTTTGTTACTGTGTACCACCGTCACCCTCCCCTTCAGGGTTTTGCATTCTGAAAAATTCTTCCCGGCCCACGTGCGTCTCCTGAAGCAATGTAATGTCGGCTCTCATGCGTTTCAAGTGCCTGAGAACTGCCATTCGCTTGTTAGGGGACCTTAGTCCCTTGATATTCCAGGAGACCATACGCATATACGTTGTGGGCGTCTAGACACCGTTTGTCAGGCACATTCAATAACCACCAGAGATCCCATACAGTGAGTTAAATGCATAAAAAATACTTTGTGTCAGAGTCATCCTGTGACAGTATCTTGAAATCCACCAAGAGGGTTGCCAAGATTGCCAGCATCGTATCATAAAGGTACCTTCCAGGAAATACGCAGACACATGTGTATTCCATGTTTGGGCAGAACCAGTTCTTCACACAAGAGGTTATTCTACTCACATAAGTGGTGAGGTCCATAGCCAAAAAGAGATGCCCGACCAAAACCAGAAATACCAAAATAGGAGGTGGGGCAACCTGGGGTAAAAGAGGGAATAACAGACATATCTCCTGCAGAGGTCTTCATTTTTTCCTCAGGGGATGCATAAACAGTAATAAACACAAAGGGCTCACACCCAGAGGGCAACTTCAAACAAATCTACATGCAGCTTCTGGTGAATTTCCTTCTGCAAACATTGACAGGTAGCTCAAAATTAACACAAGGCATATAAACAGCTGACCATTGAAGAGAATAGAGAGAGGCGATAACGCGTCACTTGCTCTGTTTGGAGATTTATCTTTCTTGTAGCCAACCATCTTCCACAGAGAAGCTCCCTTGGGTATCTCTTTTGGTGAAGGAGAGATAGATTTCTGAGAGACTGGAGGATTTGAAAGTTCGGATGAAGGGACTCTGTCAGCTTCTGCCGGGGTTGTTTCTCTACGTGGTGAGGCCATATTATCTTTGACATACCCCGCAGCATCTTGGGCGGACGTGAATGAGTGATACTCTCCTTCCTTATCGTAAAAGTGTAATGTGGCCAGGTAGGCCAGAGTGAATCTGATCCGCCTTTGGTATAGCTGGGAGAACAAGGATTGGAGTTGCTTCCTTTTGCAAGAGACGTCTGTTGAATAATTAGCAAAAATATGTAGAGGTGCCCCCTCCAAAGAAATATTTCGGCTGGCCCGGTACGCCTGCAATATTGCGGTCTTGTCCACATAGTCCAATTATTTTACTATCACCGGATGGGGCGCATTACCATCTTTGCGGGGTTGGCCCAGGCGGTGTGCCCGTTTTAGTAAAAACTGCCATAGCATCTGCAGATGTGCATGATCAGGGGTAGGTTTGGCTGTGCCAAGTACTCGCCTGGGAGGAGATGCTGAAGCGTCCTTCAGTGTCTGATGGAAGTCGCTGACATTATTGGATTTGAGCGCGCTATTCCTCTCACGCTGTCTATTCGGGGTGGAAGGATACTCTCGTGGCGGTTTGTCTAAATATCTTTCCATCCAGATCGTGCTTCCGGTGGTGGGTAAGTATGTCAGCGAGTTGGCAATGTTCTGCAGCGGAATTTAGGTGCAATATTCCCCTGGATAAGTGGGAGCCTTGGAACACCATTACTTTCCCATGAGGCACCGGAACCGGAAGTCGTTTTAAAAGTATTAATTGAAATCCCTATCAAAAGATTGGGCAGAGAAGTGAATGCTTCTTAATTGTGTGTGTGATATTAAAACTTATGAAAACATATACACTTCATTTACTAAATTAATATAGGCTCTTAACCTAGCAAAGTCCATTAACTCCTTACAATGAAAAAATTCCTTATCTTAGCAAATGTAGCAAAAATAACTTAATATTTTAAGTTATAATAATAATTTAATCCAGGAAAAAAAGGGCAGGTGGTTTGCTTTTGCATGGTTGGGTTGTTGAAGTCAGTAAAGTTTCCCTACATTCACTAAACAAAGTTAAATATGCCCTTTGAAGAAAATAATAAACGTGTTCAATAAACAGTCTTTATTAATTTAATTTACTGCCCAATCTGTCTGCAAACTAACACTGTACTCCATGACATTGTTTTATGAAGGCGTTTTGTTCAAATTAAAATTAAATTATCACTCATCAAAGAAACCATTGCTTAGATTGACAAATCACTTTGCTAATATACAATAAATAAGTTATAGGTCATATTGTTGAAATTAGTTGTATTAGGGCTTATTTTGGGGTTTGTAGACAAAGGGGTTTATATACAGACATAAGGGTAATATATATAGAAAAAAAGTAAATATATATCATTTTCACAAAACTATTGCATACTTTCATTCTGTCCTTGATTTGGGAGGATTTCAGATCCAAATTCTTCTGTCTTTTTTCCTCTTTACCTGTGTAATTTTTTTTGGTGTATTATTCACTTATGAAAAACTGTTATTTTGCACTAAACCTTCATCCAGCCTTCAAATATTCCTCTTGTTACTATAATAAACAAGTTGTTACTATCCCAAAAAAAAAAAAAAAAAATATAGTTGTGAAAAACTATTTTTTGTGCATTCATTTTTTTGAGGCAAGGGGTGTCATTTGCTTCCATACTTTGGAGTAAAAAGTGTCCCTCGACCCCATCTCTATACGTTGGTGGACATGTGTATACACCCACAACACAGTACAGCAAAGCATATCAATACAATATAAATATATATATATATATATATATATATATATATATAGCAATAGTACAAAAACACTGGTAGATATTAACACAGTGATAATATCTACCATTTCACCTGACCACTGCTGACGCAATTCTGGACCTTGATTGGAGTCCACCATTGGGTGGTAAATTAAGGACTCTTCCAATGTAGCTGTAGTCATCTGGAAGTAAATATTTATTACAGGTCAGTACTAACAATGCTACATTGATAATTTTGCTCATTTTGAAGCTTTGGTAGAGGCCTATCCCTCCAGTGTATGTATAATATACACCTGTTTAAAGTAAAGATATCAGAGACTGTTGATCCAGGGAACATCCGATTGTCTCCATTCCCAAAACTGGAATCAGGAAGAATTTTTTTCCCGTTGGAGCAAATTTTACCAGGGTTTTTTTGCCTTCCTCTGGACCAACAATGTCCATAAAGTTTTTATATTTGGGATATGTTTATTTCCCCAGTGCTTGAACTTGATGGACTTATGTCTTTTTCAACCTGACCTACTATGTAACTACGGTATGTAAAGAGCTATCTATGCATGTAGGCTATATGAGCAGTGGATCCAGCATCCTTGTATTTTTATCCTCTGTCCATTCTATTGTCAATGTTCTAGAAAGGAGATCACCACTTCAATAAATGGTTGAAGACTTAGCCTGGAACAAGCATAGATGATGTTCAGATTGGCTCAGGACAATTTCTTAGTGAATGGTTTAGGACCAAGCAATAGGGGGCCATTAGCAGTCAATGACAATGTGTACCAAGCACATATTTTTCATATGACTTAGCCTTCCTATATTTTAACGTTGACCTGAATATATATTATTTCTATGAACAAAAACTTAATCAAGCAATTATTTATTTTAATCATACCTGGGAATAGAGGTGTACAACTGTGCTGTGTAGGAGACAGTTGGACTTTTCTACTCATCTATAAATTCCTGATAGTTAAGACAAAGACAGTCCATGAATTACTCCTCATCCGTTCTGTTTTATAAAGACATCTAGAGGTCACACAGCACCATGAGAAGATAATGATACTACCAGGATCTACATAAATCTAAAATACAGATCTGGAGAGGATTTTCTATTAGTGAGAGTAATATCTAAAATGATCTTGTGGTATTTGCACCAATAACAGGTAAATAGCTGACAAGTCTAGGTGCTTTTTATAGATAAAAAACGTGACTTTTCCACTGACACCAATGTTAGGGTGCATTTACCCACTGACACCTCCAAAAGGTTGCATTTCTCTACTGTAATCAATATAACAGAACTTTCTCTGCTCACTACTGATGTATGGGAGCAGTTTTTGAGACTTTCCTTATGGCACAGTAATTTTTTTTTAAAAACTGTGGCATATGTGCATTGTACACATACAGTATGGCTCGGGGGTTAGTTAGATTTGCCCCCTTGAGCGCTTTGTTGTATGGCCACACTCAAAGTGGATGCGCAGTGTGTAGGGACGCCTTTGGACTCTTTTATTATCCTAGAAAATGCATTTGGCCGCTATGACTGTAAAACACACAAATTGTGCAAGCATCACATCAGTGGTCCAGTGGCAAAGGATATAAGATGGGTATGACTGACATCACAGACATGAATGGGAACTAAATCATTAAGAGGTTAGGTGGAGGAGGAAATGACAGCCAAGGTTGGGTCTCAGTATGTTAACAATTTTGTTATTGGATCCTTGGCTTAAAAAGTTTGATAAACACTGGTGCGTGCAAATAAACCTTCAATTATATAATACTTATAACATAAGCAATTATTCCAATGCTTGGTAATTCAATGCAACCCAAACGCACTTTCATTCACATTTTAAAAGCATACTCAATAAAATGTAATGAAATCTGTTTGAAGATCACTGTTAATCATCTAAATATCCAATATTCATGAATAAAATGAAGCATTGCAAGGTAATAAGCAGAAATAATAATCATCCTAAATGCTAAAAGTACAAACCGATCAGGTAGAGGTCTCAGTGGTCCCAAATTCATTCTGCAACAGGACGATGGGTCTGATTAATTAAAGAGCTCCAAGCCTGGAAAGAATACACTTTTATCAATGAAGCTAGGTGATTCACCAACCTGGAATGGATTTTTTACAATCATTTGCTATTTGCTAGCAAATGTTTTGAGTCCTGGACCAGATCCATTCCAGGTTTGCTGGATCACCTATCTTCACTGATGAAAGTGTAGCCTTGGAGAGCTTTAATAAATCAGGCCCAATGATGCAAGACATGTAGCCAAAACCATTAGGAACTACCTTCAGTGAAAACAAAAACTGAATCTTGAAGGATTTAAACCCCAAGTAAATTACCCATACTGAGTCTGTCTGAGATAAGATAAAGAGGTTTATGGGACCACTTGGGATACAGAAAATAGTAAAGGCGTTCTTTGAATATTAGCTGATGTTATGGGATAGTATTACATAATCACCAATTTACCATATTCTTTATCTACAGCATAGCATATATGTGATATCTGGCTTGTTTCTCATACCATACTCTGTTTTCTCCATTTCAGAATAACATAAGGGGTTGGTTGACACATGGAACCTCTTGAGAATAAGACTCATGATGGCTTTATCTTACTGGGGTTTTCTGATACACCTCATCTTCTTCTCCCTCTCCTCTTTGTGTTCTTAGCTGCATATATACTATGTATTACGGGAAACAATTTCATCACAGTAATTATTGTGTCCCAGCCTCAGCTTTACACCCCAATGTACGTCGTGATGGGGAACCTTGCTTTTGTGGATATGAGTTTTACCACTACTGTCATCCCTAGTGCTTTGTATGGCCTTATGTCTGGAGATACCTGCATCTCCACCCATGGCTGCTTTGCCCAGCAATTTCTTTTTCTGGCTTCGGGCAATATGAACCGTTTTCTGTTGGCCGTTATAGCCTTTGATCGATACTGTGCTGTTTGTTTTCCCCTACGTTACCTGATAATTATGGACAGGACGTGTATCTGTCTCGTGGTTATCTCTTGGGTTCTTGCGTGTCTACACTCTGCTTTGTTTGCCGTGTTAGCAAAACTGTAGTTGGGTTGTTCACCATTTCTTCGGTTCCAGTGCTTCAGATTCTCAAATGAAAGCGGTCTTCATTGAAGGCCCCATCGCTGTCTTTAGCCCATTGTTCTTCATCCTCGGGTCCTACCTTCTCATCATCAGAGCGGTACAATCATCCCAAGGAAGGTGGAAGACATTCTCCACTCGCTCTTCCCACCTCACCATGGTCATTCTCTTCTTCAGCACCACCACATTTATGTACTATCGGCCAAGCTCCCTCTACTCACCAACCTACGATCGGGTCATCGGTTTGGTGTACCGTGTCAGTATCCCAATGCTTAACCCTTTTATATACAGCTTGAGAAATAAAGATGTTAAAGCTGTTGTAAAGAAATTTTTACAATAGGACTTTTCTTGTAGTGGTGGTCGGATATTTCCAATTGAAACCAATTTTGACTCGGATTTGAGCTATTCTGACTTCAAATAGGAAAACCGTATTTGGGCAATCTGAGCTCTGGTTCAGATATCCCATGTATGGAAAAAGTGCAAGCACTCAAAATTATCCAGTTGTAGGCATAACCCAGGTTTGGGATCATCCAATGCCAGGCTGGGGCCAACATCAGGAATCCCATTAGTACAGCCATCTATTGTATACTCAAAGATTACAATTGTCATATACTAATATATATTAACAGATAGCCATCTATATTATAAAGACAATATAGTTAGCAGTTGATGCACAGATGTTCATTTATGTTATACACAGGCAATTTTTTTTGCCCGTTTCCTTAAATTATAGGCAAATTATTATGCAACAGTTGGAAAAAATTGCCTCTGTAGAACTGCAAATAAATGCTGTGGCATAAAAATGTACCTTCCTACAGTGAGCCTGATTTATTAAAGCTCTCCAACACTAGAAAAGATGTACAGGATACTATATAGTTGGACATGGGTGAGCCTGGAATGGATCTGTTCCAGGAATAAAAATATTTGACAACAAACAGGGAGCTCTTGGAGAGCTTTCAGTATAGAACAATGTTTCAGGGTTCCTCCGGAGGTTGCAAGAGGAACCTTGAGCTATGAGCAATTTTTGCTTCCAGAGCCAGTTTAAGTGACACCAATGATCTTTTTGGCTATCAGTAAGGGTGAGATTCTTCCCAATTACCAGCCATGTAACAGGAATTATTCCTACTGTCGGCACCACACCAAATAGACTGTGAGCTGAGGAAATTTATTCCAAGGGTTCCCCAAGGTAAAAAGGTCCTCTGTGTGAATAGTATTTCTGGTGACATGTGCTGGTTCCAACAGGAGAAGAGCTTTGGGTTAGCCTCATTCNCTGATGTTACTCCGATTTGACTCGTAAGACCTGATATCTGACGTCTTATCTGATGGTATCTACGGTAGAGGATAACAATTCAAATCTGGTTAGCAACAAATAATGTAGCAACTTTTCCTTGGAAAAGAAAAATATGTATAATTATATAACCATTTCAAAGATGATCCAAAGAGCATAATGGGTTTGTGTAAAAGACAAAACGACAGCACATTGTTAACTTCTACAAAAAAGAGAAAAAAAAGTGATCCAGCTCCCAAAAATATATATTTTTTATATTTTTGGTCTTGCATATTATCTCAATTATTTATTTAGTTAAAGCAACAAAAAGCTTCTAGCAATGAGCTTGATTTAATGTAATTTTGATTGTACCCTGTAATTGATTTAGTCTAAGATTGAAAACATTTGGTAAAAAATTGTATCTCCAGGGAATGAAAGAGGCTGAGCCTGTGAAAGATAGAACTTTGTTACGAAATGCGTCAGCAGTGAGTTAGTGACATAGTTTTGTGACGTCACCAACAGGACGACGGTAACTAACCACATAGTAGTTACATATTTTACTGTCTAAAATTGCCTAAATACTTAATGGGACCTTACTTATGGGACCTTACCATTACTTAATGGGACCTTACCATTCTATTGATTTTTTTTTTACTATTTTTTTTATTGTTTTTACATCTTTATTCTGATAATATTTGCTAACTATAACAAAATCTAATTGGACCAGAGATCTGTTTAATTAACTCTAATGGTTCTTCTGGGACAAGGACCCTCCGGAGGACTTGTGTTCCATCGTTGGCAATTTCCCTGATGTATAATCTCAGCTGTATCTATGTATCTCAGCTGGCAGATGGAATTTGTGATTGCAACCTCCATCTTCAGGTTTTTTTTATATATACAGATGAACAAGGGTCACTTATACCAGAGCACGAAATGAAACATTAATTGCTTTGTTCATTTTGTAACCTTTGACTAAAGATTGTTACTTATTATTTTTTTCTTTCACATTTACCCCACTAATATTCTTTGTTACCTAAATATTACTGGTTAGCTAAACTGCTAAAATGATTTAAAAAGAAAAAAAATGC
>NC_092871.1:8139941-8238551 GCF_032062135.1 Pyxicephalus adspersus
AAAAAATATATAAAACTTGTTATCAATATTTCATATTTATGGGTTCTGTTTTTAAATTCTCTCAAACATCATCACATCGTCACAAAAACAACAGAAGAGGAGAAAGAAGCTTGCTCCTCACATAGCTCAAGGCTAAATAAACAAAACTGAATTCTGTTCTGAACTGAAGAATACTGATTTTAAATGAGAGAGAGAGAGTCTGAAGGCAAACAGCTACTGTTTTGTATCATTACCATGAAAGAAAATTATAGTAAAAGCATATTTGCAAAATATAATAAATATTTTGAAAAGGAAAATCTATTTACTGAACAAACAGTATAAAAGACAAACTGTATTGCTACAACATTTTGTTTTACTGCACATTAGGGCAATGCATGGAAACACAAAGCTAGGTGCTGTGCATGTCGGTGTCCTTCATTTTGGGTGGATCCGCAAGAAAAAGATGCAAACCATCTCCATGTTGTGGTGCAATGCATTGTAATTAATACAGGTCTGGAAAAATGAATACACCATATGCATTGCTGTAAGAGGCTGCAACAGTTTATATTATAAAGGTTAAAGCAAAAATGAACAAAAGAGGGTTTGTAAGGCAATATCAAATATTATTAAAAAATCAACTTCAACTCAGTATACAGACAATTATAAATATGATTCTGCTAGATATGCAGAAAAATTAATACAGGACCGGTTTTGGTCTGATCCATTTTAAATAGTAGCAAGACTTGACATTTATCACCTACTGTACAAATATTTGGTCATCATCACAAAAGAAAATTAGCGAAGCTGCTGCGCGCCGACATAAATGACCGATGGAGCAGTCAATAGGAGCGCAGCTTTGTTTCACCTACGTTAGGCTTCTTCAGGGGTAGCTGTGAATCTTAATATGTATAATGTAAGTACAATCATGAAAGGAGAGAAGTTATTAGTCAGTTAGTGTAACAGTATGTTGCTGTTATATACAATCAGTGTAAGTCATTTTATAATTGCAACACAAAGAATCTTAATCTGATAAGAACATTAGTATGCAAATTGAGGAACAATATATATGGGATACATTGTGAATTTTTTTCATAAATTAACATAGTAGTGGTAGTGCGGTTATAAATGTTAAGAAACGTCACTTACATGAACCTGGATAGGGAATATTATGAAGTAGGTGAATTATGGAGGTTCAATTGTCATGAGTTGCTGTAAATATAATGAAATAATAATCAAGAATTAATGGATATACATTGAATTGGTGCTATAATAATAAATATCATATGTCTTATAAATAACCTTATCCATTGACGTTTTCCAGACTCACTTCACGGGTGAAGAAGTATTTTGGTGTTTTTCAGAGATATCTAACTCCAGAGCCAAAAAAAAACATTTTTTACACACACTATACCTTAGTAACTGAACTGCTGAGTGTTAGAGGATCATTCTTTTCAATCCTTTGGTTATAAATTGGTAAGATCTTCATTTAAATATAATAAAGGGTATGCTGATAACACGGACATCACAGAGCAGTACAGTCTTTTTCTTAGAAGCAAGTAGAAACTGATTTATTTCAGAGCATCTCTCTTTTAATAAAAATAGAGCCATGCAGAACAGGCAAGGATGGTTGGAGTTTATCATTTTTCTAACCTATTCAGAAACCTATGTTGAGGTTGTAAATTCACAGATATGAGTGGAGTTTATAGGCTGATTATACTCAATTAGAAACTCTCGGCCTTGCTGCTTAAGCTGCTGTATTAAGTTTTTATTTTTTACGAGGAGGAATAATATTTAGAATAATTGATTGATTTGTGTTGTTTGTACGCTAGCACTTAAAAAAAAATCAAAGAAGGGTAAATAAAGGGCTGTTTTGGGGACCAGAACATGTCCAGGGTAGTTGAAAGGAGCTTCCATGACCTCTACAATAAATTCTATGCTTGTTGCACTAAAAAATTGCTAGTTCACCTTCCCCTTTGAAACCAATGTATTTAGCTATAGTAGCAAAACTATGCCAATTCTAAACAAAGTTCTAAATTGTATTCATAATGTTTACTTGTTTATCCTAATTTGAGTTCTAGGAAGACTCTTAACTACAAGTGCTAAGTTCTGACCAACGTTGTTTTAGGGCACTCTAGGTGTGCGAGGTTGAGTGCTTCAGGATCACAAAAAGGTTCAGCATTACCAGTCTAAAGACAAAAAGATTGAGGTTAACTGCTGCAATGTCTGAATAAAAAGAAGGAACTGCTCAGGAGATTGGCTATGCTCTCTCTGCATCTCATTTTAATCTTGAGGTTAAAATATTTGAAAGTACATTTATACCCATGCCAAGCTATGATGTCTGTATGTATGTTCAGTAAGTGCAGCATGCTATTAGTACACAAATGTTGCATATCAGTGCCATAGAAGCCATTATAAGACATTATGTAATGTAGGAATCAGCCAACAGAGGCAACAAATTTCCATTTAGACGTTTCTTTTACTAATTATCTTTTGTTCTCTTCTGCTCGCTGCTACAGACTGCTCAGTATGAGGTGAACATGAATCTCAAATAAAACCAGGCCAATCACATGGACCATTTTGACCACGGAGTATAATAACCTGAAAAAGAAAATATCACATTACAGAAGAACAAGTCTTTTCTATTTATCTTCCCTGTACACTCCTGCTGCCCCTTGTCCACCTGGATCCCAGGTTCCTCCTTTTACAATTAGGTCTTTGGTCTCCTTTTTAAATATTGTTTTGTTTGTTACATTAACATTCCCATATTTACTCTTTAACTTTAGCTCCTGAAATGGCCAATATAAATATCTCTGCTCCCCATTTTCTCCTATTGGGGTTCTCAGACTTTCCTCAAATGAGGATATATCTGCTTTTCACATTCTTCATCATGTATCTCATAACTCTCATAGGAAATGTGACCATCCTTACTTGCATTGTGTATGACAAGGTCCTCCACTCCCCGATGTACTTTTTCTTGGGCAACCTTTCATTAGTTGACATCAGTTTTACGTCCAGCACAATCCCCACCCTTCTCTCATCCCTGATCTCCAACCAGAGATCCCTTAGCTTCCCCTCTTGTATCACCCAGATGTTTTCCTTCATCTCATTTGGAAACTTGGAGAACAACATTTTGGCCATCATGGCATACGATCGTTACGTAGCCATCTGCAGCCCTCTGAGATACACCTTGAAGATGAAAAATAGTTTTTGCTTTTTGTTGGTAGTCATTTCCTGGATAGCCGCTTGTTCTCATTCTCTTCTTCACACCCTGATGTTGACCAGTCTTCAATATATTGGGTTAAAGAAAGTGAACCACTTCTTCTGTGAAATCTCGCAAGTCTTGTCCGTTGCAGATTCAGACACGTCTTCTAACTTCTCGCTCATCGTTACGGAAGGGGCCGTGTCTGTTGGCATTCCCTTTTTATGTATTATACTATCGTATGGGTTCATATTGGTTGCCCTTTTCCAGCTTCATTCCACCAAAGGGAGACAGAAAGCCTTCTCCACCTGTTCTTCTCACCTGACCACTGTTTGTCTGTTCTATGGGACAATCATCTCGGTTTATTTTCGGCCTTCCGGTAGCTTGGTTGGAGTAGGAGAAAGAGCGGCTACTATAGGATACACGTTACTGACGCCAATGCTCAATCCAATTATTTATGGCTTGAGAAATGAAGCAATGAAGAAAGTCATTGGTAAAGCTTTTCTGTAGATGGTTTCAATAATGTAATGATGGGGACCTATAACCTTACGAAGAGAGATGCTGCTCAAAAATGTACCATAGTAGATTTATAAAGTAATAAAGTCAACATGTTGCATGTGTACAAAAAAAAAGGTAACAGTCTCTCCTCATCACTCCAGTACCTTTAAAAGCCTGGCACATAGTCCACTATGAACCAAGTACCACTTATACAATGTTGATAAAGTAAATAACAAGGTGCATTCTAATTGGCTACAGGTTGTTAGGGTTGGTACTGCCCCTAGCAACCAGCAGCCAATAGAAATGATGCCTGCGCTGTACATTAGTAACTGTGCAAGAGATGGATTGCTAATATAAGTAGCAGGCATCAATTCTATTGGTTGATATATATTAGGGCCACTAGCCCACTAGGGAAGCTAAATGGATGTTTTTTAGTAATTCCAGCAATGTCAGATTTTATTTCAATCAGTGTACATGTTGCAGATTTTCCTTTATTTCCTGTGTCAGGAAAATGTCAGCAGGACAGAATGAAGGGATTAAAACCTATAATGAAGCTCCAGATATCCATATGCATTTCCTATTGTAGGAATTCTTATCCTTCTACCTGCTTAATCCAAAATTAGAAAAATTACACATATGGCTTTATGTATAAAGCATATTTCATTCACTCAAACATTCCCTGGTGGTGAATCTTCCAGGTTCATTTGTTTTAATGGCAGTACTGGATTCTCCATCAAGGAATCTTTTAGGGAATGCAAGCTTGCTTATTTAGAGACAGAACCCATAGACGTCAAAATGTGGAGAATTGTTTTGTGTTATATGAAATAAATGCATTCAAAATTTTACCTGTCACAGAAGAATTTGGAATACCAACCAACAGGAGTCAGTAACATACTAATTAGTGAAACATGAAGATGACAATTTGGAAAATTGTAGGTTGTAAGACAAGTGTCATCCCTATTATACAATCATTGTATACACACACATGATCCTCTGCAGTAATAATATAATATTAATAATAATATCTGCAGTTCCGACACAATAATAATAATTCCCACCAACTTCACAAAGCGATAGCTGTTACATTCTTTCCACATTTCTTGTTATTTTAATACTTTATACTTTACCAGCAAAAAATGGCGCATCATGGGGACACAGATAGGTATGAGGGTCAATGAAGGAATTAATCCGTTCATTCATTAAATTTTAAAAAATCTGGACATTCAAACATGTTCAACTTTTGTAAAAAAAAATTTTTTTTTTATTCTCACATTTTCTTAAAAGCACTGTTGGTTTATAAGAATCCTTAACAGAAAGATGTGTAGGAGATACCAATCATGTTTTTTAAAGTGATCCTCTTGTGATTATTTTTAACATGGCCAAAACCAATTCCCTGTACAAAAAGGAAAAGATTGCACAATCCGCTAATTGCTGATACATAATCATGGACTGGTCCCACCATCTAACACAAAACTTGAAGTTGTCTTTCATAACTAATAGTATCAATCGCATTCCATTGGACTTGTTTGTAATGTTAAAGACGTTTTCCAACTTATCCAAACATTTTTTATCCAGTAAAACTAAAACTACAGTAATTAAATCCACAAAGATCACCATGACAGATACAAGAACAGAGGCCTGAAAGTTGGGAAACCACCATAGGTGTTAATCCTACAATTTACATGGCTGAAGGTGTAACAATTGTTGTTTCGTCCAAAGCAACACAATCAGAAAGAATCAGAGATTTTAAGGTTCTTTCTCGTTCTATAGGACCCTTAAGTCATTTAAAGATTTAGGGCCATTTTGGAACTGCAGGGTTCTGCCACATGCCCAACCGATCCCAGTCAAGTGAATGGGAGCAGTTTGGAATCATTTTTTGCACACGGCTGTGGCCGTTCTAAACAGAGACAAGTTGTTTTGAGCCACAAAGTTGCTTTTGGAATTAAAATAGCGGGGCTGCAACCAGTTACATGTAAATGTAAAACCTGCCGTGTGGTTTGCTGCTCCTAGAAGTACAGCAGCAGTTTGTTATGCATCTGGTAGTGGTCAACAGCTTGGTTCTCCTCCATGAAAAGGGTCTAAAAATGCATGTTTATTCTCCCTGGTACCCGGTATGAGTATTTGAGTATTTTTAAATATCAAAGCAGTACATTTATGTATAGCTAGAAAGTGGTTTGTCAATCCTTACCTTCATGCAAACATATAGAGGGCTGTTCTCCTAAATGACAACACAAACTCTACACATCCCCTGATGAAGCTTAATGGCGAAACGCATTAGGTTATGAAACATTATCATGTTCATTATCAAATTAGGGATATTATTGTCTATTCTACATTTACATGGTACAATATTGTCATTCTACATTCTACATGATTCACACTAAGGAAAAATTTGGATACGTAGTCCAGAAGGGTTGACATTTTCAGTAATATATTTCTCCAAAAATGTAATGTGCCAATAGATTGATTACTTTTTTTCACAAAATCTGCTTAACCTCCCTAGAGGTAACCCCAAGTGTGACTTGGGGTAGAAAAAAGTTTCTGAAAGCGATAACCCCAAGTCACACTCGGGGTAGGTAAACCTATGAGAAGGTTAGTAAATAGAGCGCTTACCTGATCTGCCGGCATCCCGCGCCGTCCATCGACACAATCTTCGTTTTCTTTCTTCTTCCTCCGGCAGGGAGTTCCCGGTGACGTCGGGGCGTGTGTACGTTGCCGGCGGGCCAGGGCGGGAAATTCAAAAACCATTTGTATTGCATTCAATACAAAATAACTGTATTGAATGCAATACATTGCATTTATATGTGTAAAAGCAGTACATCGTTTTCAAGAACATTTATTTTACAGTATATATATTAGTGTGAGTATAATGTGTATTTTTTTTTATTTAAAATGTATTTTTTTTATAGTTTATAATTATAATTATTAATAATTATTTTTATATATAGATTTTTTTTAATTTTTTCAATTTATTGTTTTTACATGATTTTGTGTTTCAAACTTTATTATCCTTATACTATTATATTATACTGAAAAATGCATTTTCATGAAAAACAATGCACCGCTTTTAGACATATAAAACCAGAAAGAAATGAACCGCTAGGGAGGTTAAATCTGAAAATCGGGGAATTTTCACATTTTTCCTAAATTTTGGACATAAAGCTGTCCCAATCATCTCCACAAATATCCATATAACCGTAAGATATAGTAGTGAAGAGGTACCTTAACTGGAGAACGGGTGAAATGAAGCACACCTAATATTACTCATGTAGCACCAGTAGAAAAGATATCTCCCAATAGGTTAACCTTTTAGATACCTACCAAACAATACTTCCCAAATTGTTAAAATATAGGTGAATAAAGACAGAGCAGAAGGGTGTTAATAGGCAAGAATTTTGTATTAGTGATAAATTGCTTCTTAAAAATACGATATAAATCACCCAAGATCTTTAGCATTGTAAGTTATCCTACAATAAGGCCATCTCAAGGTGGCACAATAGAATCAATAACTAATCATGGATTTACAAACAGTAATCAAGAAATCCAGATGGGAACCTGGAAATCTGTAGTCAGCAAGCTTCTCAGAAAGTACGGATGCGTTTTGCCCGATTGGGCTTCCTCAGGGGTAAATAATGGGGACTACAACCTATAAGAATCATAAATTGAGCATATCATTAGCACATACAAAGCTTAGGCAAATGGTATCAATTATAATTCTATATACAGCAAGCACAAAATATAGTCATCAAAATATATGAATCCCTTAGTATATTCCGTGTTCTATTTAAATCATATTGGTATATAGGAAATCGTGCTAATAATTATTAAAAAAAATATATAGTAATAATGTGATCATACAATTTATTGTCAACACAATATATAATGTATGTGAAATAAAAATGTTCCTTATGTTGGGTATGTCAGACGGTTGTAGTAGAATGAGAAAGTAGTCCTATTTCTTGGGATTTGTAGTGAAAATCATACAGATATCTGTATAAATCCTTCAAAAAATATAAATAGGTAAAAAAAACTACTTACATGTGTGAGGATGAATATACGATTTTACAGGAGGTTGGAGATGGAGATAAGGACTAGTATTCCCCTGATGAGAGAATAGAGTCTTTGTCTAGCCAAGTATTCAGCCTTCCCATACTGACCAATGGGAGAGACAGAGCACAGCACTGAAAAATCAATTTCTATGCAAGCTGGAATTTTATATGAATATTCTTTAATATAACATTTGTTGCCGCACAAAACCCTAGCTCTTCCCTTCAAACACCAGGGATGCCAGGCCAGGGGCCACAGATGCCAAGTGGGCATCGTCGGACAACACCCCGGGCTCATGGGGACCAGGTAAGCCTTCAATTCCACACCGAGTGTGGCTTGGGGTTCCCGCTTTTTGTACTGAAAATTAGCCCAGAGCCACACTTGGGATTACGGCCAAGGAGGTTAGGATTGCGGTCATTATTGCAAAAAGGGACAGATGATGTTCCTTCTGCAATATTTTGCCCCGGACACAAAACTAAGCTGCGCATGCACACTGTCAGCTTTGGCGGCAAGTAAATCTCGGCTTCCCCAGCTTGTACTGGGGTAAATGAACACCTGCGTGGGAGTTACGACATCCTGGGACCAGCCAATCAGCATGGCAGAGAATATTCTCCAGAAGGAGGAAGATGGCGGCACCCTGGGCTGGAACACGGATAGGAAAGTCATGCAACAATTTTTGGTTTAGAAGGTTGGACAAGTTTTTAACGCTGTCTGTGACCCCACTTGGGGAGAATCCCCCCCATCACTTGTCTTGGTGACCACAGTCCGGGAAACCTGAAAATGTCATTAAAGCAACAGGTGAGTGAAAATCCCCCAATAGGGGAGTCTGTTTGGGTCAACCCTCTGGTATGAAATTTTTGTTGTTGTGTCCTTACGACAGCCAGTTAAAGCATCCTAGAGGGGTGCAAAAGCAAACAAAATTGGGATGGGGTCATATCTACTCCTTGCTTTACCCAAAAATTTTAAAAAAAGGCACACTTTAAATTTATAATGTACTGAAGGTGAAGTATAGCAAGGAAGCATTTTCAGAAGGATAGCTTTTATATTTATCTTACTATAGGTCCCCTTTAGAACACCAGGTACAAACCCATTTTGGGTAGAATGGGCATCAATGACACCACCATTATGGAAATGGCATTTCTTAGCCCTTATCAGACGGCCATTGAGCCCACACTGTCAGGCTATCCTCTCCTCTCTATACAGCTAAACCTGATTACACAGATTAGCTGAACCTCCATAGGCACGGGATCAGACAATAGGCAGGGCTCCAGGTGGTCAGGTGATCAATGGATGGCCCTAGCATGTCTACAGCCACCTTCATAACTTTGTTGCACATGAATCACACACCAAATCTGTTTTTTGTGTTTTATTTCAGACACTGGTACTGGAGACATTTAGATTTTACATACAGCTTATGGTTACAAAGTTTTTAAAAAAATGGTATGGTTTGGAATAAAAGATATTCAGCTCTCTGTTCTTTTGCTGTAGTAAAAGTTTAACTTATTAGTGTTGTGTTAACAGGCAAGGAAATGCATAACATGATCATTAACCCTTAAAATATCATTATAAATAGTGACAAACAATGGAGGTCACATTTGAAGTTAAAGCAGGGAATCTGTCACAGGATGTAAAGGGGTAATATTCCCCTTTACATGACAGGACCCCTTTAAAAGTCATAGACAATAACCGTTATCCCTGGATATGCTCCGTCATGCATGCACAGCCGCAGCAGCTGTTAACATTCAGGCTACCAATGCCCTACAAACTAGTAAAGTATGTACAGAATATCTGACAACAAATGCAACATGCAGGCGTCTCCTTGGATTTTAAAATGGTGAAAGATTCTGATATTGCTGCAAGCGGTGTCAGAGGATGGGCTGGGAACTGTTGCTTGTAATGGAGAAAGACCTTGTGTTTCAGTGGTTCTAAGGGACCATTAAAGAGAACCTGTCATTATTATAGCAATACTGGCAATTTAAACTATTATTGGGATACAGGCCTTATTATAAACTTCCCTGCAGCTCGTGCCTAGCCCCTTCATATCTGCTACATCACATATTCTGTCTTACGCACCGCATACATTTTGTAGCTCAGAGACACACTAATGACTTGATTGGAGGAAAGAACTCCAATATAACCAAATGCAGCTGAATGGGAAGAATGCCTGAAATCCTGCAGCTTAGCTATACTTTGAAGCAGCCACAGCTACAGAACAAATAATTCTGTCCATGCTATGGTCTATGTGGAAGCAGCGGTCTCTCTTTAGAGGTCTGCAACACCACCTGCTATGTCAAACCTAAGAGGAGAGCTTCAGCTTTGGCTCAGCAAGTGGCAGGACGGACCTTTGCAGAGGTGCCACTGCATCCAGGCGTTACACACCCAATGGCATTATTAATAGCAGCTGATATCTTGACGCCGTTTCCAACAGTCATTATACATAGGGCCCAATGTAAGACAAAGGAAAAAAAAACCTCAATATTAGCACCCCATGTCATGCTTTTGTTTTATTATATTGTAAGTAATTTCCTGGCATATTAGGAGTTGTAACCGCAATTACCACTTAAGCACCATGGCTGCTTGGTGGACCCTTGAAACAGCAATTTGCCTGTGGCTACCCCGTAGGCAGATATTGTGGGGCAGTTGCAGGGCATAAAAGAGTCCCTCAAATGCCATTTATTTTTTAAACAATAATGGTGGTGGTGACTGGCAGCCACCTGGGAACATCAGCATAAATGTAACTTTAGGCCTAACAATCGGCATTTTTTAAAGCTTTAGACATACTATGGAAATGTAAGAAGCTTCATCACTATTGTAATGTTTCATTTCTCTTTAGTTCCTGTCTGTTGATAGGTATGGGACAAAACAGGACGTTAAGGAACTTTCCCCACTCAATGGAAGGTTAAAACCCCTGGTAGGATTTTATTTATCCTGAGCTTCTATAGATATGCAATGGGAACAGGAGCTCCGAGTGGCTCCCAATAGTAGTCAACTTGACAGCTGCGTTTTATGGCAGGGGGGTTAGAAAGAAGCCTCTCTTTAGTGCAAAACACACGAAAGCCTGCTTGGGGTTTGCAAAAAAAAAAAAAAAAAAACCCGAAGGACTCTCAGACTATGAAAAAAAAAAAAAAAAAAACCCGAAGGACTCTCAGACTATGGTGAACAAGATTCTCTGGTCTGATGAAACCAAGATTGAACTTTTTGGCCTCAGTTCTAAACATTATCTCGGAAGGATACCAGTTTCCCACTCATCACCTTCCCAATACTATCCCAACTGTGAAGCATGGTGGTGGCAGCATCATGCTGTGGGGGTGATTTTCAGCAACAGGGACTGGGAGACTGAGCAGAGTCGAGGGAAAGTCGAACAAAGCAAAATACAGAGATTTCCTCTGTAAAAACTTTTTACCACAATACTCAGGACCTCAGATTGGGCTGAAGGTTTACCTTCTACCATGCAATAATTATCTGGTTCTGAAAACAAGACAATAAAACTTGCATTTGATAAAACAAAAGACAAACTCATGTTGTGCTATTTGCACAGAAAAGGGACACCTATTCAAGGCCAGCAGCCAATCAGGTCAGACTGGTGCCAATACTTCTAGGATGCCAGAGGGCAATCTAAATACCATCTTGCTGTGAGGTTGTTTTGAAGTAGCAGAGACTGGGAGACCGGTCAGGGTTAAAGAAAAGCTGAACAAAGCAAAATACAGAGTAATGAAAGCCTGTAACAATGCCCAGGACCTCAGACTGGGCCGAAGGTTCCACCATGACAATGACCTAAAGCACACAGCAAAGACAACACAGGAGTGGTTTAGGGACAACTCTGAGAATATCCTAGAGTGGCCCAGCCAGAACCCTAAACCTTATCGAACATCGAGACCTGAAAATGGCCGTCCACCGACTGTCCCCATCCAACCTAACTGAGCTTGAGGGGATTTGCAAAGAATAATGGCAGAAATTACCCCAATCCAGGTGTACAAAGCTTTTTGTATCATAGCAGTGTTCAACCCAGAATTTTTTCTAAGCTGGGTGGGAAGAAATTATAGACAAGTGTCAGCCCCTGTATTGTGAGCCAACTCTTTAGCACCACCCAAAAACAGCTGGGTGGTTACTGAAAAGTGCCGGTGGGTGGGTGGTGCTCCAGGGGGTCGGGGAGAACACTGCACAGCTAATATTATATATATTTATATATATATATATATATATATATATATATATATATATATATATATATAAATAAAGTTTTGACTGCAAAGGTGAGCCACTGAGCTGCTCATGCTACAATTATCAATGTATAATACCAGACTGGGATTTTAACTTTTTTACTATGCTGTATACAGTATGTTAAGGAAATTTTTGACTGGGGGGATTCGTTTGTATAAATACATTTTCTCACATAATAATCTTTCTCTATATCCTCATATATAATAGAATCTTTTGGTATTAATGCTCTAACTAGAAAACTTAAAGATTTCTTGTGTGTAGATTAGTAGAATCATTTATGAAATGCACACTTGGTTGTGCTGGTTAAATTTGTGTTAGCACCTAAATCCTGACAAATGGTCTAAGCCTTCCCTACTGTGTCCGAAATGTACAGGAGTTGGGCATCGATATTTGCAATTATCCACAGGAGGAGCACGCCTAAAACATGAATGTAATGTATTTCAGCTTGCAAGACACTAAATAATGGCTGCATGGGTCTTCATTTTTCAAACTAAAAACATTCAAAGTAAAATTCCAGTTGATCCTGCCAGTAACGTAGCGTTTTTTTTTCTCAATTCTAGCGAGCTGATCTAAATATATATTGTAACATGGAGGCAAAGGGATCACCTGTGTTTTTAGGGAAAGTGTTGGAAGGGCAATATACCTGGGACTGTGGTTTCCTAAATATTACTGTTGAGGTGAAACCAGTTGTAATTTTTGTTTGTAAGTAACCTCTAAGTTTCCCTGCTGGTTGTTTAAAAATTTCTAGTCTGGGGCTGGTTTTATGGGGAATATGTAAGAGTATGGCGGGGCGGATTTCCAATTCCAGGTCCCACATTTTCCAGAGGCCCTTGGGCCTATATAGCACACCTGGTGCTGAGAAGCAGTGGCTGTGTCTATGAGAGCCAGTCTTTATGGGCTCTGTCTGAATGGAGAAGCAATGCTTTGGAAGCCAGCCTGAACAATTTGAGGCTATAAACCACCCCTACAAGGGAAGAAAGTTTGGATTTGTTTGCTATTTTTGATGGATAAATACAGGCATGAGCCCTAAAGAGACACCTGGGTTGTCTCATTGCCACCCTACCATTTAATGCGAATACTCCACAATATATATATATATGTAAATAATTGAATCTACCTATATGTAATAGAGATGAAAAGATGAAGCAGTGTTTAAAGCTGAACTAGATCCTTGGTTACTTACCCAGACTCATCTAGTTTATCAATACCCAGTCCAGAAATATGGTAAGATTTTACTCTTCAGTATTGCAGTCCCTGGTTTGCAACTCCTATTTTTCCCCACCTTCTTAATGGAGCTTTCTTTACATCCTAAGGCAGCCTTACTCAACAGGGAAACCCTTGAAATAACTTTGGGAACCTCTACTATAATTACTATACCCAGAGCTCACAGTACATTAATGTGGTGGTCAGTGGGAAGAATTCCTCTTAGTTTGCTGGCCATCAGGAAGATTGTCACAGATTGCCAAAAAGATCATTGGTGTCACTTAAGCTACGTACACACGTCAGATCTTTATCGCCCGATAATCGGCATCGGCCAATTATCGGGCAAAAATCTGCCGTGTGTACAGTCGGTGTCGTCCATCGTCCGGACGACCGACCTGCCGGATCCACGGACGATGGACGACAGCCGATCGTAATGAAAGTGAAGGGGAGAGCGCGCAGCAGGGTGCCGCTCCGTCGCTCTCCCCCTTCCCCTCTCCATAGAGCATGAACGGTGCTGTATGTACAGCACCGTTCATGCATCGTGCACTCCCTTGTCGTTGGAAAGGATCGTGAAAGATCCTTTCCAACGACAAGGGAGTGGCAGTGTGTACGCAGCTTAAGTCTGACCTGAGAGGCAGAAACTGCTCATTGCTCAAGGAACCCCTTGCAAATTCTGGAGGAACCCTGGCTGAGAAACGCTATCCTAAGATATAAACTGGAGTACAGTGTTTATGTTCAGCAGCTTGATCCACCATGGCGGACTGACGAATGACACCAGGGGACCGCTGTACATATCAGACCAGAACAAGTGTTCACCTGGGGTGAGAATATTTGGGCGAGTGTACCTAGAGTAAGGCTGCGTACACACGTGCAATAATTGTCGTTGGAAAGAATCTTTCATGATCCTTTCCAATGACAAAGGACTGCACGATGCATGAACGAGTGCTGTACAGACAGCGCCGCTCTGCACTTTGGAGAGGGGGGAATGACGGAGCGGCACCCCGCTGCACTCCCTCCCCTTCACTTTCATTACAATCGTTCCTTGTTCGTGGATCCGCCAAGACGGTTGTCCAGAACAACGAGTGCTGCACACACACCAGATTCTTATTCAATATCAGCCCTGAAGTGACATCTGACCTGTGTACAAAGACTTAGTCTTGTTACCCTAAAGCTGCATACACATGTGCAATTCTTGTGTAAGATCCTTTCCAACGATAAGAACAGCACGATGCATGAACGAGTGCTGTACATCTCTATGGAGAGGGGAGGGGGAGAGCAACGGAGCGGCACCCTGCTGCGCGCTCTCCCCCTTCCCTTGCATTAGGATCGCTCGTCGTTCACTGTTTGTAGATCCGCCAGGACGGATCCACGGACGATGAACGACGTAAGCTGTACACACGCCAGATTCTCGGCCGATATCCGGCCGAAGCCGATTATCGGGTGAGAAAAATTTGACGTGTGTACGTTGCTTTAGACAGGAAGTGTTACTGACAGGATAAACAAATATAAAAGAAAACAAATGCAGCCAACAAGACCAGTAAACTGCAATACCTTACATTTCGTCACCAGTTTTGTGCTTTAAAGCCAGCTGCCTGCATATCTTTTACCATGCATTATTCATCTAAAAACAAGACAATAAAACTTTGCATTTGATAAAACAAAAGACAAGCTCATGTTGTGCTATTTGCACAAAAAAGGGACACTTATTCAAGGCCAGCAACCAATAAGACTTGTACCCTTACTGCAACACCTCCTAGGAAGCCAGAGGGCATTCTGAATACCTTAAGCAAACTATACACTGATTAACACAATTGGGCTGGCACAATCACATAGAAGAATGGGTTTAGATTTTTGTGGCTGAATGAAAATAGATTCCCTGTTGTCTTACTGGTCTCTGAGGGTGTTGGAGGCTGCACTTGTGTGGACCACCTCTGGGTTCATAGTGCAAATGTATTCTGGAGATTTATCACAGCGGTGGGAGGGAACCTCAGTAGTCTGGGCTGTATCTGCAGCCTTAACAATAAAACTTAGCAAACAATCTTTTAACAACAAAACACGTGAAACTGAAGCCAGGGCTGCCTCCCCTCCTGCAGGTTACAAAATGCAAGCAGCCCATCCCCAGGCATCACAGAAATGGGTTAGATATTCCTGAAACCGTATGCAATTCAGACCACATATGGTACAATCAGCAGTTTTTATTAAAAAAAAGTAAAAAAATATCTGGCACGTAAAGTGTGACATGCACAACATTTTGGCAGTTTGCAAAATATTGTACATGCTACCTCAAACAAAACATTTTTCCTCTCATCCAAATGTGATTTCAGAAATATTTTTCAGCTTGGTGGTGAGAAGCTATAACCAAGTGGTCCAAAAGGGTCATTGTCCGTATCTGTCTATCATTTATTTATTGTACAGCACTGCGTAATATGTTTAATAATATTAATGTCCCATTTTTCTATTATTATAATAACAACTTGTATTTATAAAGCACCAACATATTACACAGCACTGTACATTAAATAAGGGTTGCAAATGACAGACAGATACAGACAGGGACACAGAATATCCCATCATGCTTGTATTATGGCCCAACTTTTTAGTAATCACCCAAAAACAGCCGAGTGGTTACTGAAAACTGCACCCAGCTACAAGGGGCTGGGGAGAACGCTGGATTTGTTCTGATTTAGAATTCCAATCAAATCTACAATGACGATCACTTGGGCTGCTATTTATAAATTTATTGATAAACGGTCTTCTTTCTGGAAAAAAAATGATATTATTTATAAACGTGGCTACCGGTTTAAAGATGGCAACCGCTATATATATATATATATATATATATATATATATATATATATATATATATATATATATATATATATATATATATATGTATGAAGGTCATTCTGAAGGTCTTAAGCAGCAATGGAGACGAGTGGGGTTTGTGAGTCTATCGTGCTTAGGTAACGCAATGCTCGGCTACTCTGCTCAAGTGAACGGAGCTTTTCTGGATCAGTTTGGGTTGCTTATAATCAATCATTGAAGATCACTGTAAAAAAAAAAAAAAAATCCTTTTATCGATGTGGCATAAAAGTGTCGAAATACAAAAAAAGAGATTGTAACATATGTGGGCGCCATAAAACATTCCACCATTCTTTTATAGGTGAGCACATAAACATGTACATGAAGTCTATGATTAAAAGGCTATTTACAGCTTTCCTATGTTGCAATTTTTTCAGTTCTAGTTAGTTTTCTGGCTGTTTAGTTCTCGTATACTACATGACAAACTTTGTCAACATACAGAATGGTTCAAGGGTATTGTCAAATCTTCAGTGTTAGTCATAGACGATACAATTGCCATTTCTTCTCAAATGGTGCAAAACATTTCTTTGCATTATTTTATATTAGGAATAGGATATAACCATGCCTAAAATAATCTAGAATAAACCAATGTGGGCCAGTCCTACGTGATATGGAGCACAATATAGCACATTGAAACATACAGTGAATCCGGGGAGGTTAGAGATTAAAGGCATTCACCCTACTACGAACTTATTGTCAGCTCTACAAGCAGTAATGGGGCTACAAAAGTACTTTCCTAGGTCTACAGTTCCTGATAAAGAGAACACAATTCTTTTAGAAGGCTAGTGTCAGTATTTTTTAACAGAAGGCCCCATTTTTAAAAATTCTGTCCACAGGGTTCTGAATTAAAAAAAACAAAAAAACAAAAAAAAGCAGAGTTAATTATAGGTCCAGCAAGCTCCCGCCCACCTCTGTCCTTTGCAAGCTTCCTTATGCTTTTGGTAGCAGGTCTCTACCCGGAATTTGCGACCGCAGTCTTCGCATGAATATAGGTTGCTCCCGTGAGTCTTCATGTGCTCTGTAAGGTGGTGCTTGAGTTTGAACTTTTTGTTACAGACGGAGCAGCCAAAGGGGCGCAGGCTAAAGGTCAGCATGATGTGACGATCCCGTTTGGGCTTCACTGCAAAACGTTTCCCGCAGAGGCAGCCAAATTTTTTCCCGTCTGGGGCAGCCACAAGTTTGACGGGAGCGTGAATAGTCTGGGCTTGAAGAGCGGGTGCGACAATCTCATTACCGTGCAGGTCCAGCGGTTTAGAGATGGAGAAGGAGGGAGATTCTGGTTCGGCATATAATTTGTTTGGAAGACATATAGACACGTCAGAGGACGAAGGAGGGGACGGAAGAGGCACTACAAAGCTCAGCTCTGAAGGGAAATCCGCTTTCATAGTATCCGACTCCTGCTTAATCTCTGACACCTCAAAAGTTTTCAAAAAACTGCCATCCTCATCTACTTGCTCCTGCTTGAGGAAGATTACATTGGGGCTTCCAAGCGAAGAGGAGGACGAAGGAAGAGAATATGAGCAGTTTACACCGCTGGATTTTAACTCTTCCTCGTCTTCTTTCTCTTCCTCAGAAACCCGTACCTTGATTACATCTTCATCGTCAGAGTTCAGTGTGACCACCGTAGGTTGCATATCCTCTCGCGGGAGCTGAAAACTACTGCTGGGTGACTGGCTTTCACTAGCTCGGCTCGACCAAACGGGAGTACACACTTGCCTCTCTTTAAGAAGTTCACAACATCGATCTACTACTTGCCACATCTGAAGACCACTGGCCACCAAGAGATGGGCAGGCAAGGCTTCCATTTCAAGGGACAGACTTCCAGAATAGATAAGTTGCAGAAGGTTCTCAAAGGCATCGGGCTGGATGACAGTCGGAAGTACCAGACAGTTGGTGTCATTCAGGAGAAGTTTGTCGTGGAAGTACGGGGAGGACGCGGCCAGGACTGTCTTGTGGGCTCGGAAGATGCGGTCTTGAACTTGGATGGATAAATCGCAGAATTTCCCCTCCAATCGCTGCTTGTTCAGGGTATCTAAAAGAACGGAGCTGTAGTGGGGAAAGTCCATCTGGACGCTCTCACTGCCAGGCATGGTGACCACCTAAGAAGGAGAACATTAGTTAATGAGAATAAATCAATAATTACATGGTATTGTCCAAAAACAGCACAAGTATGAAAATAAATACCATTGACAAGGATGTATCTGAGAATTACCAGGGCATCTACCAAGGGGACTGAGAGTACAGTATTACAATGGAGAAAAAATGTTTTACAACTATTATGTTAGAAAGCTGCAAATAAATATGATGGCATTCAAGCATTCAGATTCAGGTTAAGTGAAAACAAGCTTGGAGCACGTGCCAATTTTTGGGTCCTACCAGGAACCTTCATGTGGCTTCTCGCCAGTGGACCAGAGAGCATTTGTGCCATGTCTCATCATCTGGTTTATCAGCCCGCCAGGCTGGCAATACATTCCAGCAAAACAAAAGAATGCTGCACCCCTGCAAAGTCTCATCCTGCTGTACATTGAGGTGTCCATGTTGCACAGAAATCTAAGAGCAGTGCAGCAGCATTGTCACCCAAAGGAAGCTAAACTCTGCTCAC
Organism: Pyxicephalus adspersus; assembly: GCF_032062135.1. Classification (NCBI taxonomy): domain Eukaryota; kingdom Metazoa; phylum Chordata; class Amphibia; order Anura; family Pyxicephalidae; genus Pyxicephalus; species Pyxicephalus adspersus. The sequence continues at coordinate 8,158,553 of NC_092871.1, forward strand.
ACTTGTGATCAAAGTAATTAAATGATATAGGGTTAAAAATTCAGGAGATGGACAGCATGGATAACTCAGTGGCCAGCACTCTCATCTTTGCAATACTGGGTCCTATGTTCCAATCCTGGGTGCTGCCATCTTGGATACCCCTTGGTAAAGGTAAGGAAGGAGCTGGACCAGCACAGAAAAACACTCCCAGAAAAACAAAAGGCTATGATATACAAGGAGACGGGGTTGTACAAGGGAGCTGACTAGTCACATTTTCCGGAATTTTGCAAAAAAAATTAAAAAAATTATAAACGGAAACATACTGCAAAAATTATCCGGATTACTTTTTTTTTGTGCAATTCCTTTTACGTTGGTGACAGGATCTCTTTAGGAGAGCAGTTAGTTTACTGATGGTAGCCCTGCTACTTTTCCACATAGGGTGCACATGTGCCCCCTACTGACAGTATGACAGTAATACAAATGACTGAAAAATGCAAAACGTACAATTTTTAGGGCCGCACAGGACATTAGCACATGTTTATGATGGACATTTCACATTCCTTAATTGAGCCACGCTGGTGCACCACCTGGAACATTTCACTGACCACCCGGCTGTTTTTAGGTGGTTACTGAGGAGTTGGGATACAATACAGGGGCTGCCACCCACCTACAGCTTCTTCCCATCTAGCTTAAAAAAATTTCTGGGTTGAACACTGAGTAGGTAATGGTATGGACACATAAGGCAAGTACTGCTATGTACAGGGTGTATATGGTACGGTAGGTTATGGTATGGACACATAAGGCAAGTACTGCTATGTACAGGGTGTATATGGTACGGTAGGTTATGGTATGGACACATAAGGCAAGTACTGCTATGTACAGGGTGTATATGGTACGGTAGGTTATGGTATGGACACATAAGGTAAGTACTGCTATGTACATACATATGGTACGGTAGGTTCCAGGGTGCTGACAACGCCGGGGGTGAATGGCAATTGGTGTTGTCAGCAGGGCAAGGGATCTCCTATTTACCCAGGGTCAGGCTGTAAAGTTTGCATTCACATGAACATTCACATTTATAGATTGGTGGTACACACACTGTGTATACAAAGTACCCCGGCCTGGTACCACACACACACAATGTGTACAGTACAGATGCAGCACCCAGCCAACCAATACAACACAAACACAGAGAATACACAACATATGGAACGCACAGATGGGATTGTTTATCAAAGAGCAAAGTGCAGCCAAGTGCAGCCACCGGATCAGTCAATCAGAGTTCATCTTTCATGCAGCCATCATGTAATTGGTCACTATGGATTGTGGCTCTCAGCACCACACAAACTTGTGTTATAGTATGGGGCAACAACTACACAATAAAAATATAATCACAGGGGCAAAGGGCCGACATCACCGCCAGGACATGAAATCATTCCCGGGGGAGCGGAGAAAATGCAACATACACAATATGGGGCAACAAAGGAAAATGGCAGAGCTCAAGTCCAAATTCATAATAGCAATGTCACTGCCTTAAATGAGTCACAATGGCTCAGAATTGATATGATTGTGAAACAGCTGGGAAATATTAAGGTTGACAAAGCACCAGGACCTGATGGATTACATCCACGTGTCCTCAAAGAGCTGAGCTTGGTTATTTCAAATCCGTTATTTCTAACTTTTAGAAACTCTTTAGTCACTGGCAAGGTACTGATGGGATTGGAGTAAGCCCATTGTGGTTCCTTAGCAAAATCATTACCAGGTAACTACAGACCCGTTAGTTTAACGTCCATAGTTGGAAAGGTCTTAGAGAGTTTGATAAAGAACCACATAGAGGAGTTTCTGCTAGAAAATAATATTATAAGTGATAGTCAGCATGGCTTCAAGAAGGACAGAAGTTGTCAAATGTACTCTATTTTTATGAGGAAGTAGGTAAACAGGTAGACAGTGGAATAGCAGGTGATATAGTGTACTTGGACTTTGCTAAAGCATTTGACACTGTACCCCAGAGACGGTTAATATGCAAGTTAGGGTCAGTAGGTTTAGAAAAGTCATTCTGTAAATGGATAGAGAACTGGCTTGAAGACGCCATTCAGAGAGTTGTAATTAATGATTCATACTCTGAATGGTCTAAGGTTATTAGTGGTGTACCTCAGGGTCCAGTGTTGGGACTTTTACTGTTTAACATCTTTATAAATGATATAGAGTTTGGGATTTCTGTGTTTGCAGATGACACCAAACTATGTAATGGAATTAAATCCATACAGGATGTCTATAATCTACAAGCAGACCTGGATGTACTGTTTGATTGGGCAGCCAAGTGGCAAATTACATTTATTATAGATAAATGTAAAGTTATGCACTTGGGAGGTAACAACATGCATGCTTCATACTGTCTAGGGGGAATACATTTGGGGGAGTCAGAAATGGAAAAGGATCTGGGGGTTCTGATCATAGACTTAATAACAGCATGCAATGCCAAGCTGCAATATCTAAAGCTAGCAAAGTACTTTCTTGTATTAAAAGAGGAATAGACTGCAGAGATGGAGACATTATCCTGCCCCTGTACAAAGCATTGGTCAGACCACATCTGGAATATGCAGTCCAGGTTTGGGTACCAGTTCACAGAAAGGACATTGTGGAATTAGAGAGAGTGCAGAGAAGGGCAACTAAACTAATAAAAGGAATGGAGGAGCTCAGCTATGAGGAGAGATTAGCTGAACTGAATCTATTCTCCCTTGAGAAGAGACGTATAAGGGGGGATATGATCACTCTGTATAAATATATAAACGGCCCATATAGAGAACTGTTTCTGATTATTCAATTTAAGATCATTACAAAGCACAAGGGGGCGCTCTTTGCGTCTGGAGGAAAAGAAATTTAAGCTCCGGATAAGGAAGGGATTCTTCACTGTAAGGTGTGTGAAATGTGGAATCGGCTCTGTCAGGAAGTAATTTCAGCAACTTCTATAGATTGCTTTAAGAAAAAGCTGAATGATTTCTAGAAGCACAGAATATAACTGGGGATTAAGGATTTAATGTAAACATACCAGTGACTGTTGATCCAGGGAACATCCGATTGCCTCATGGAATCAGGAAGGAATTTTTCCCGTTGAAGCAAATTGTACCAGGGGTTTTTTTTTGCCTTCCTCTGGACCAACTATGTCCATAGGAGTTTAAATCTGGGATATATTTCCCTAGTGGTCGAACTTGATGGACCTATGTATTTTTTCAACCTGACTATGTAACAATGTAATTACACACAATACAATACAATACAATACAATGTGTACACACAGACACACAATAATGTACAAGGAGACACACAGTGTAATATATGGAGACACAATACAATATCATACAAACACAGACACACACACAATACAATATTTGTACACAATGTGATATTGTTGTGTCTGTGTCCCATACAATGCAGGCTGGATACAATGTGTGGGGAGCACACAGACGGGTATAGGGGGATGGGAAGCTCAGTACAATACACCGGGACCGGGGCTCTCACCTCCGCACAGCTCGGGCCTCCTCCTCCTCCCTTACAGACACCGCCGGGCCAACAGTCACCTGACCCTCCGACACTACACACAGGGGACGATCATCAGCTAACCCTGGGAAACAATACAGGGGACAAGATCACCTAACTCTGGGACATCATCAAAAGGCCAATCGTAAGCTAACTCTGGGATTCTAAGCAGTGAACAATCCTGGGAAACTACAAATAGGTTAACCCTGGGAAACAATAGATGGGACAACATTACCTAACCCTGGGGAATCATAAAAAGGACAATCATAAGATAACCCTTGGAAATGACATAGGGAACGTTCCTAGGAAAGTACAAAGGGGACAGCCGTTAGCTTCCCTGGGAACAATAGAGGAGACATCATCAAAAGGACAATCATAAGTTAAACATGGGAAAATACTAAGGGACAACCTTTAGCCAACCCTGGGAAACAATGCAGGGAACATTATCACCTAACTCAGGGACATCATGAAAAGGACAATCATAAGCTAACCCTGGGAAACCACACTAAGCCTGAGCTTGAAAAACTACAAAGGGACAACCATTAGCTAACCCTGTGAAATAATAAGGTGACAATATCACTTAACCCAGGGGGACATCATAAAGAGTAAAAATTGTAAGTTAACCCTGGGAAACCACACAGGTAAAAATCCTGGGACAGTCACCCTGGTAAGCCATACATGTCTGTATAATGTACAGCTCTGTGTAATATGTTGGCGCTATATCAATACTGTTTAATAATTATTTACCATAATGGGACAACATCACCAAACCCTGGGACAAAGGGGACAACTCTCAACCCTGGGACATTATACAGGATCATAGTTACATAGTATGTCAGGGTGAAAAAAGCCATAAATCCATCAGGTTCAACCCCTAGGGAAATAAACATATCCCAAATATAAAACACTATGGACATAGTGAATCCAGAGGAAGGCAACAAAAAAACCCTGGTACATTTTGTTACAACAGGGGAAAAAAAAAATTTCTTTCCTGATCCCCTGAGGCAATCGGATGTTCCCTGATCAACAGTCTCTGTTATCTTTACTTTAAAACCTTAATTCCCAGTTATATTCTGTGCTTCTAGAAATCATCAAGCTTTCTCTTAAAGCAATCTATAGAACTTGCTGAAACTACTAAGTGTGTCTTCTTGTTCTTTGTAATGATCTCAAAGTGAATGATTGGGAAGAGAATTCTCTATATGGACCGTTTATATATTTATACAGGGTGATCATATCCCCCTTATACGTCTCTTCCCAAGGGAGAATAGATTCAGTTCAGCCAATCTCTCCTCATAGCTGAGCTCCTCCATTACTTTTATTAGTTTAGTTATATTGCAGCTTAGCATTGCATGCTGTTATTCAGTCTGTGATCTACCAGAACCCCCAGATCCTACATTTCTGACTCCTCAAATGTATTCCCCCTATACAGTATGAAGCATGCATGTTGTTCGTTCCCAAGTGCATAACGTTACATTTATCTATATTAAATGCCATTTGCCACTTGGCTGCCCAATCAAACAGTACATCCAGGTCTGCTTGTAGATTATAGACATCCTGCATGGACTTAATTCCATTACATAGTTTGGTGTCATCTGCAAACACAGAAATGGTACTTTTAATCCCAAACTCTATATCATTTATGAAGATGTTAAAAAGTCCCAACACTGAACCCTGGGGTACACCATTAATAACCTTACACCATTCAGAGTATGAATCATTAATTACAAATCTCTGGATGCAATCTTTAAGCCAGTTCTCTATCCATTTACAGATTGACTTTTCTAAACCTATCGACCCTAACTTGCATATTAACCATCTGAGGGGTACAGTGTCAAATGCTTTAACAACCATCATCCAACCCTGGTATATCACAACGGTGACAAACATTACCTAACCCTAAGAAACAATACAGGGGACAGCATCACCAAAAATTGGTTCTGCACACAAAGGCAAAACATCACGTAACCCTGGAACAACCAGTGGAGACTACCATCACCTATACATGGGGAACAGGACAGCCAGCCAAAAAATACAACAAAAAACTAACCCCAATATCAGCTTAACCTAGAAAACAACTACAAGGGAAAACAATCACCTAACCATGGGATATCACACAACATGTCCTAACCCTGGGAAAAACCCTGAGGCATTTATAACCTAACCATTGGAAACAGCAGGATGGAGAACCATCACATACTTCCTATTGAGTCAACAATCCTTATCTGATCCTGGGATTTGACAGAGAGAACAACCATCACCTAACCTTTCTACACCACTAAAGAGACCCACACCAACCAACTCTGGATCACCACCATGGGGAGGGGGCAGTTATCACCATCCACCATCCCTAGGACACCACTGGATATAAGTAGTACAAGGGACAATGGGAAGCACAGATTCCAGTAGGACTAGGGGGTTTCTGTTGTCAGTGGCTCCTCTTACTTTGAATCCATCTCCAGCCAGCAGCTCTGTCCATGAATCTAATGGTTCTCATGTTGTGTCCACTTCCTGGTCTACATCATGAGACTTCTTGCAAACCCACCCCACCTAAAAGGGTTAGAATCCACAATGACTCCATCTGCTGGTGAAAGCTAAAACATCATCCTCTGTTTCTCTGCTGTAGCACTCCCTCTGGTGGTGGGCATCAGTACCTACTTGTTACATGATCTTCCCTATATAGGTAAGTTACCGGCAGAATAATGTGAACAAGGAGATCACAGTCTCTGATTTCCAGTCTCCAGAGTGTCTTTGGTTTCCGATCACAGCTTTATCCTGATTATCTTTAAATATGACCTTGCTTCGTGTATTGCTGCCTGTCCTTGGCCTTTCCTGACTATGCCTCTGTATCTCACATTGGTTCAGCAACGGTCAGTGATCACCAGGCTTGGCATCTGTAAGGATTGCAACATGGGCACCAACTCCCAAAATCCATTACCCCTTGCAGGGTGTGCTAGGTTGGTGTCGGAGAAGCTGCACCTTTTTCATGTTCCAACCATGAAAGCTGGTGACATACAGGGTCCACCACTCCACCAGCATTGCCACACTAACTTAACGTGAGAAACAACCAAAACCTACCCTCTGGACACCACTTGAGTAACAATTATTTCCTACTCCCATATTACAATGAAAGAGAGAACCACTAACTACGCCCGAACATTGCCAGAGAACCATGATGTCACCATGGTCCACATTCCAAGGGCTGCTTGCACCATGCTCTGGCATACACATATGTGACTGATCTGATATCAGCGTAAATATTCATGTTATGCTTTTTTCCAAAAAAACATCTTCTGGTTGTCAGAACCCCACAACCCCTGATGTGTGACCATAATGTTATGTCTCCTAATAAGCTTAACCTCAAAGCCTGGTTTCTTTGCATCAACTCCTATTCCTGGGGATTTTTCAATCTATAAGCCTATGGGAGAGTTAGACACTTTGCCAGGCTTCTATTGTTATTTTGGTCCCCACTGGTGATATTCACCCCTTTAATCCTGGTGACCATTGTCCCTAAGACAGAAATGAACGGAAATTCAACAATTGAAGTTGTTATCAAATCCATAAGTGAAGAAAAACCCTCCAATGGCATCACCTGTTCTCTGGGGACAACTCACAGGAATAAAATACCTGTTGCATATTAAGCAAGACGCAAACAGCAAAATAAACCCAGATGATGGGGGTGAGAGAGCAAAGGATCAGGGACTCAGAGGTAATGAGGGTGGGAATATGACAAATGTGACTCAGTAACAAAGAAGCTCCACAGTAAAGCCTAACTTAATGTTTGTTTGGTTTTTTTTTATGTCCCACTATGGTCAGGGCTGCAACACTGACCATAAGTCTAAAACTGTCCCCTGCTTAATGATTCTTTTTCTGCTGCATTCCATTTGTATCAATGGAACAAACTTTACCCTTGCAGTACCAGGTATTTACCACAAGATGGCCTCAGTATTTTGCCCAGCATCTTTGGAGGGCTACAATGATTTATTTCCTTGAATACAGCCACCGCATCAAATAGCTGATAAGCTGATCAACATAATATTTTTGTTTTTGGGGTCTATATGCTTTTTAAAGCAATTCTGAAAAGCAATTTTCAATGTTTTTAAATTGCAGCCTTCAAACATCACAGGTCAACATGTCATTTTCATCAGATATAATTGTATATGGCCTCTGTAGTATTTTTTATGTGGATTTCAAATCTGTGTTCAGTTTTGCGAGTCTAAATTTTGTGATGTAGCTAATTATTTATTGTGTGAAATTCGTTATAAATAGCCTTAACATATTACAACATTTAACAACAGTTTTCTTTTTTTAAGGTTAGAGACCGCACTAACTGCGATTGATGTCATCATGCCTAGAAATTGCCTTAATGATCCAGACTGTTTCTGTTACGTGTGTGGTTCATTCATGACGAATGCACAACGTCGCCAAATTACTGCAGAACTTAAAAAGATATACATATTATATTTTAGCTGTCCGCTTGGTGACCAGGATAAATCTTGGGGTCCACATGTCATCTGTACCAGTTGTTCCAACGGACTGTGTGACTGGCTAAATCGGCGTAAAGCAGCAATGCAATTTGCAATCCCGATGGTGTGGAGGGAACCGTGAGACCATCCAATCGTTTGCTATTTTTGCTGCGTCACACAAAAGGGATTCTCAGGTAAAACTAAGCACAAAGTTGTATATCCCAGCCTCGATTCTGCAATTAGAACTGTTCCCCATGATGATTAATTGTCGGTTCTGGTACCGCCACATGATGGACTTGCTTCTGTAAGAGGTGATGATGAATTCGCTGGAGTTGCAGCCAGTTACAACCCCGAATCATCTGATCCTGACTACTTGGCCGATGTAGATTCAGAACCAGAGACCTTTACACAAGCAGAACTCAATGATCTCCTTCCTGATCTAAATCTCTCCAAAGACAAAGCAGAACTTCTTCCTTCAAGGCTTAAACAGAAGCACTTGCTTGCAAAGGGTGATTTTAAAATTTGATCTCGCGGCGAATTGGGCCGTTCTCGCTTACCGAACATGTAAGCGAGAACGGCCTGTGTAAATTCGGCCATCGAGATCAAAGTTTTTTGGACCTGCAAGAGCAATCTCTGCTCCCGATTGCTTTTGCAGCCCTGTAGTATGTGTTCTTGGATTGAGAATCTCTATCCAACACAGGAGTACTGCAGCTAAGCTTATCATAAATGAATGCAGCCGTGGGAATCATCCTGTGATGATTCCCACGGCTGCATTCATTGATGAGCACAGCTGCGCTACTCACACTGACAGGAGTACCGCGGCTGCATTTATGAATCCTCCTGTGTGCAATCCCCAGGTAGTAGAGGTTAAATGAGGGAAAGCTCTCATTTAACCTCTAGTGCCCAGGGATCGCATACAGGAGGATTCCCACGGCTGCATTCATGAATGCATCCACGGTACTCCTCCTGTCAGTGTGCGATCCCCAGGCACTAGAGGTTAAATGAGGGCTTTCCCTCATTTAACCTCTAGTGCCCGGGTAATGCACACAGGAGGATTCCCATATCTGCATTCATGAATGCAGCCGTGGGAATCATCCTGTAATGATTTCCTCGATTTTTCGATGGGTCCGCAAAATCAGTTCAACGAAATTTAATGGACTCAACAAAAGTTCGAGGATATTTTCGCGAGAATGTCAGAGGCATTCTCGCTTATCCCTAGTAACTCTTAACTCACTACTGAAAACAAAATCATAACTTGACAACATTCTTCACTAGTGATGGCTCGCTGTACTACTGTCATGATATAAATGCACTCTTTAACAGTTTGTCACAAGAGCATGTTCCATCTGAATGGCGTATCTTCATTGATTCCTCTAAAAGAAGCTTGAAAGCAGTCATACTGCATAATGGTAATTCCAAACCAAGTTTACCGATTGCCCATTTCGTTAACCTAAAGGAGACCTATGACAACAAGAAGTTACTACTTAAAGTAATCCAGTATTATACACAGCAGTTGAAAACCTGTGGGGATCTAAAGGCCATTGGCCTGCTGATAGGAATGCAAGGAGTATTCACAAAATATTGCTGTTTCCTATGCCTGTGGGACAGCTGATCTACAGGAGATCATTATGTCAAGTGTGATTGGCTACCAAGAGATACCTAAACAAGAACAAAGAAAAATTACCTGAATGTCCACTGCAGCACATATATGTAGACCGGAAGTGGCAGCAAGAAGGCTTCAAGTTCAACCTAAGCTGGATTCCACGCATTTTTCTTTTTTTAACATGGGCAGTGAAACAATAGCAATACATCTTATGTTGGAATGTTCACCTTTATACTGAAGCTGAACATTGCAGTACTTTTTCTTCACCACAAGATGTCTCAGTCGTTTAGGTTTTATGATGTCCAGCACTATTGGCCCAAAGGACTTAGGACATAATATGGATTCAGCGTTTCTTAGCTCAGTCCCCAATGGCGTGTCACTTCAGCACCCTTCTTTCATAATGTACTGATACATCCACATAACCAGCCAACTGGAGAAGTTGGGGAGTGAAATGGTCCTAGCATGTCATATGACTGCCTAGGAAAGGGCCCAGCATGTCATATGACTGCCAAGGAAAGGGCCCAGAATGTCATGTGACTGCCAAGGAAAGGGCCCAGAATGTCATGTGACTGCCAAGGAAAGGGCCCAGAATGTCATATGACTGCCAAGGAAAGGGCCCAGAATGTCATATGTCCAGAGGAGACTCTCAGTGGACCACAAAGTCAAGATTTGGCTTTCAAGTGCAGATCCAATCACTTTCCGCTTAACTATATATGTTTATTAATATTTATATCCATACCTACCTAGTTGGCTAGATCACATCAGTGCAATAGTTTATAGTCACCCCTGGAAGCCTGTAACATGCACAGCAAACTTTGCCTGTGTCCTAACAATGATTAAACATCTAGTGCAATAAACCTAAATCCACTGTCAGTGATGCCATATGAAATACAAAATACTGCCTGTTATAGAACTTCAGGCTCTGTGCAGGCCTCTGCATTGATCATACGAAGGTCATTAACACTCTAAGACCTATGCGTCTCTTGACACACTTCTTGGAGTGATCATGAATGATCATTGATATCTAAAAGCACCATCTGAATCCTTATTTAGAGCACCCACACATTGATTGCTGGTCATACTCAACGTGCATTGTAATCTAAATACTACTGGAAGAGTCAGCACCCAGGGTGGTCAGTGGAGCTTTCACCATCTCCCCTACGGAATTATTGGGTTTCCTCTCACAAAGCTTATCACCTTTTGGGGGCAAGGTATTATCCCTTGACTTTCATAAAGTCAGTATTTGCAATAATGAATTGCAGGTTGCTGCACAAAAGCTGCACACTGTGGCCTCTCATGATGGCTTCTAGCCAACCGCTGTTCCATGTATGGCTAAAGTACAGCCTATTTAAAATACAAATCAATGGACCTTACACCGATGATCAGCACGAAAGAGCTTAATAACAAATTCACAATTCATTTACATATTTAACTTTTTATTTATTGTTTTAAAAAGTATACACCCAAAAATAAGTTAGGCTTAGTCACCTTTAGATAATATGTTGTATCCTCCTGTCTGCAGTGTGCGCGTGTGTTGTGCATCCTTCTCATACCGATCGGCAAAGTATGAGAAGGACAGGAATTCTGACTGGCTGCAGATCTCATCAAAGGGACCCACATTTTGGGGGAGACAGGGACAATGATATTGAAGTTAATAGCCAATAGCTAAGCTCATATTGAGGTGTATTTGGAGAATACTAAGGAGGAGCAGCAAACAACTATTTTAAATAAATTTATATAATGTATTGATGTTATCTTTTAAATAAATAATAAAACAATGACCCTTTCATTCAAACTCTCACCTTTCCTAAGAAACTAGAACCCAGTTTGTGGTTGTATGCTATGGTTTGGCAATCATGCTATGCATAGACTTCCCCCTCCACTGGATTTCAATGGGATTCATTGATGGGGTTCATCTACTCTAACCTGGCAATCCCTAGTAGACATCTGCCCACTGGAAATTGTAAAAAATTGCCTGATCAGACATGGGGCTTCACACAGGCTGGATCTGATTGGCAGCATCATCTCTGGATTTACGTTCCCAGGGTTATGCATATTGTTGAGGCTGGCCAATGCCAAGAAGCCTATGGCATATTCAAGTCAACAAAGAAAGGACATTTTCCCTGGTGGGGTTTCAAAAAAACTCTTGGAGAATAAAATTCTGGTTTTGTGACTAGCAGGGGTAGTAGTTCTAAACAACCCAAAACTTGGTGGACCATTGGATACATTGCTCAAATTTAAGGTGCATTATAGGATTCAAAATTTTTCCTAAAAGTGTAGAAGTTTAGAAATAAAAAATATGACTACTCTTTCAAAGTTGGACAAATCCACGAATCTTTTCACAAAAATATTCATAAATATATAAAGTTCTCTTTTAAAGACTAACTGACCCTAAAACCTAATTTACTTTTTGGATGGCAAGCGCTGGGTTAATTCATAACAGCACCTCTAACATTTCTTGGGGACTCCATGCAAAGTTCTCTGCTGCAGTTGTGTCTTCACCCCATTCCCAAGGACATAATTAAGGTGTCACTCTCTCACATCTTGATTGAAGAATCCACTAGAGAAACTTGGCACCGTCATTTACCTTGGCAAATGGGAGGCAATAAGAACCCTGGCAGAGATAACTTTCCATTGGACTTCCCAAACGATATGAAATGTCAGCATGTGATTCGGCTCGCTAGCAACATCGATTTTGAATCTGGATTTGGCTTTTGAAGTGCACACAAAGTATGGGAATGAGGTTTAATGGTAAAGTGCAGGCAGTACCTGTGTTTATCTTCAGATCAAGACCTAGGGGCATGCAAAGAAACCCAAATTCAAGGCCAAGGATATATGTGAGTCTTTGACTATCCAATCAGTACCAAGCTTCATCCTACCATCCAGCATCGGAGGATCCAGCATAACTAAGCACCGACTTGCCTTGGTTTATATATCATGGTTGTTGAATCCATGTCCTTCACAAGCACAGAGAAAAAAATTTGAAGATAAACACAGGAAAAAGCAGACATTAGAAGATGCCCAAACCTAAAGCACAACTAAACATTTTAAATTTAAAATTACTGAATTTCTTTTCAGTTGCGTCAAAAAGGTGCTCTTACAGTTTGTGTTCTCTAGTAAGAAGCTAAACTGCAAGCATAAAAGTTATGGCACCTGCCAGCATAATACAGAGTACAGTACAGTCTATCTGTACAAATGGCTGGCATGGGACAAGCTTTTCTGCTCAGGCGGTGGCTGCTTTATCAATACAACAAACTTTAAATTTTGTGTGATGCACCTGGGAGGTATTTAAAGTGATGCTTCAACTGGATTTTAACCAATTGTTTCTTTGTAGCATTTCAAAGGAACTGCAGATTTACTATTCTTTGGCTATAATGCAAACTTTCTAGCCGGCATTGCTCTGACCCCTCAAGTCCCTTTGATGAGATGTGACAGGAAATTCCGATGACTGTAGAGACTGGGAGAGTGAAATATTGAGCGGACAATGGATGTCAGCACCTGTTGTCTCTTCCTTAAATATATAAATATATGTCATAATAAATAACAAATATTAGTTGCTTTCTGAGCTCTCGATTCACAGAACGACTCTGAATTCTCTGTTTTTTTTTTTCTTTAAACTTTTTTTTATATTTACACAGAACGTCAAAAAGAACCAAATACAATCAGAATATCTTTTTTTTTTTGTACTGACACATTCATTTCGGGCCCAGCAGCTCCTTGTCACAAAAGTGAAGAGGGGCCCTTTTTTTTTTTCTTTTTTATGGCACCAACCTCCGATAATGGGCGGAACGAGTTCCCTTGCCACCTCCCTCCCCCATCCAAACGCAAGTCCCACACGACCTTTGAGGCCAAGTTATGTATAAACTCCCCGTGTCACAGGAAGTGGAGTTAGATTGTAAGTTCTTTGGGCGGGAGACTTCTATCACTCGTTCGGCTCCACTCGGACTGACAGATTTCAAGAAATAAATAAAATTTCAATAATATTAATCATAGTTATATTGATAAGAATTGGATGATCTCAAGTCTCCCAGAACAGCTGCTCATTTAAAGGAGGTATAACAGGATATGTACTGAGATAACCCTCTAAAAAAGTTTACCTTTCTTTCAATGGCCTTCCTTTTGGTCTGACCTTCTGGTCTTTAAAGTGTACCTGTCTTTCAGGCACAAGCAAGACAGCTACAGAGAAAATTTGCTGCTTGTAAGCTTGGTACCTGATGAGCTAGCAGGCTGTTAATTACAAATTATTGTCCAGCCAATGAAATTGCCCCCACAGGTACATTTTAATGACCTCTCCATCCAATCTTTGTTCTACCATTGTCAACAACCTTTATTTTGACGTTTTCCACTTTCCATTGGGACGTCTTGAAAGTCCTCTTTGCCAATTTCACATTCAATCATATTCTAATGAAAACCTCCTTCCTGTTGCACTATTCCCAATGCGACTAATCGATTTCCAATGAGTCAACTCAAGCAACCTCATGACTTTTTGACCATGTAACACAGAAAAGATAGATCATGAAATGATGAAATCATGGCCTCAGTCAAATTATAAAGAAAGGTGTCATCAGACTGGAGATAAAAATGAAGGTAGAAGGTGATAGGATGAGGATATGGATTTGGTGAGATACCCCCTACAGTGCAGACCTGTCAGTGCGAATCCCAGGGCATCAGACCTGAGACAGAGAGCGAGGGGGGAGATCAGGAGACTTAAGAGGGCCAACTGATAAAATTTAAGACAAAACAGAAGAATTTATAGATTTTAGAAGTCCAAACAGAACAAAGGCTTAGGAAATAGGTTTATACGGTCAAAGGGGGGTCTTAGGCTAAGTTCAGTGCGATGTCCCCTTCTCTCTCCTCTCCACTTCCCAAGTGTGTCCGGGGTCACACAGATTGTCGGCCGCAGGTCTAGACGGCGCAGAGGGACGATGTCAGAGTCATGGAGGAAAGGGGGGTTTCCAGCCCCCTTTCCTTTGGGCCCATGGACAGATGCCTCATTTAGGGGAATTCCAGTCCCCCTTCCTCCCCCCCAGGCTCCTGGATGGACCCCTCAGCTCCGGTTAGTGGTGGTTACTTGAGTTTAGAAAGTCTCCATTTTCTGTGATTTGGAGTCGAGGAGGCAGAGGTGGAAGGGCCCCATTCCATGGTGTCGCCAGCCTCAGACGCGGGTCTGCTGTACCCACGGAGGGAAACTTCTTCTCCTGTAGGGGTAAAGGAGGAAAGAGAGCTTACTTAGGAATGTAGGGGCAAGTCATCCATAGATATACATACATATATATCAGAAAGAAGACAAACTACAATAAAAAAACAACAATAAGCTATACTTCTCAAAGTGCTAAATGGAAGAATGGCTCTTATTTCCATGGCAGACAATGCTGTCCACTAATGTTACAAAAGGAGAATCTGATTGGCTACCATGGACAGTAAAGCACTTCTTCCTCCATACAGTAATACATTTTAAGTGTATCTAAACCAACAACAAAAATGTAATACATGTCAGCTTACAGGTCCTTACATGTGCATGGCTGCAGTCATTTTCAGGTTTTTTTTATCTTTAATTTTACCTGTGATCCTTTATACAACAAATTTCCTGTTATTTTTTGTCTATACCTTTTTCTCTATTGTATGTTGTCAGCCAGGCTGGACTTCACACGAGTTTTTAGAAGATGGTAACCTGTGCTGCCATGTCATGAGTTACATTTTCCTTTCTCAGGTATATTTGTGGACTAGAAAACACCTCACCCCTCGGTGCTAGAGGCAAAAGGTGTTACCGACAGGATCAGCAGCTAAACAAAAGAAAAAGAAGCCTGCAAAAAGAAAACATCTAAGGACCGGTAGGCTGCAATATAATACATTTTTGCTTTTACATTTAGATACGCTTTAATATATAAGGCCCAATGATGTGACTACAAGTCACAAACAGACAGTCAGGCACATTAATGTCAAAGGATTTTTCGGGCTCAGATAAAAATACACAATAGTTGGGGTCCGTAATGCAATAACCACCAAAACTAACATTCTCTGGCATTGATCCATTTAAAGCCTAACTCCAGCCAACATTTAGGAAGGTGTCAGTACTTTTTTTCTAACTGCTACCCCATAAAGACATTTTCCCTGTCCCTCTATCACCTAGACAAGAAATATGGGATCCGGTTGTCACCATGACAGAACATGGCGCGTTTAGTTGCCATCATTACAAGAAGACACAGAAAGCATTTAAAACATTGTCAGAAGTTCTAACTATTCCATCACTTCCTGTCCTGACAAGAAGTAAGTGGTACTTCTTCCCATTGGGAAACGGGCAGCAATATAAACCTATCATAGGCTCTAACCCTTCCTAGCACTATAACGTTTTGGCTGAAGTTGGGTTGTGTCTTTTATCTCTCAAGGCCACTGATAGTGAGATCTCTGCACTTGAGTGCCCCATTCTGGACACCTGCTGCAGCCTTCACTTTGTAGTCCCAAATTCCTTCCGGGATCTTCACCTAAAATGTCTGTACACCCTTGGGCCAGGTTCACGCTGATGCATTGCAGGCAATTAGGTATTATTGCAATGTGTAAACACACAAATTGGTGCACTGTGGTGCCATTGGTTTTTAATGGTACCAAAACACACCTTGCCAATGGGAGTGCATTATTGTGGGCTGCGTTACAAAAAATATTACATGCACCTAGTTTGTGCATTTGGATGCCTTAAGACATTAAACCAATGCACATGCATGCGTGAGTGAATTGAATGCATGAATGCATTAAATGTCAGTGTAAACTCAATCTCAATCTATTTTTTCATACTTTCAATTGCATTCATTTTTTCTTTGGGTAAATAGTTGTTTTGTGAATCTCTTTCTGATCTGAAGATTATACCAGAAACAGACTTTCTTGTTGCAGGCTGACAACACTAAGGGCCCATTCACACCTGTGTGCTAAAATGTGTGTTGTAGTGGCTCCTCATTGACTCTTCATTGAATAGTACAGTAGAGTCTAATGCACCACAACACATATACCATGCGTTATGGTGTGCTGCATTAATACCATAAGGTCCATGTAAGATTTTTCATGCTTTTGGTGCAGTGGCAGCCAAATTCATATTGAATAGGCTACCTTAATGTAACAAACTGCAATAGAACGCTGTAGTGTTATTGGGCGCCGAGACACTTTCTCACAATTAGCAGCAGTGTAGTCAGCCAGCCATGCTGGTTCATTCAGTTGGCTGTTGAGCTGCCTGTCTGATGGAGCTGCGAGACATCCTCTTTAAAGCTCTGTACAGGCATCCCATGAACGTCAGAATATTGTCGTGATCATTTCCAGTGACAGATGAATGGGCGAGTGCTGTACATTCTTGCGCCATTCTGTTCAATAGAGAGAAGAGGACGAGCAAACGGTACTAAGCTGTGCTCCACCCATCAGTCATTCCCAATTGATAATTTATCTATACAACATTGTGACATCTTTGGACCTGTATGCATGTCAGATTTTCACCTGAAACAAGCAAGACCGTTCATCTCAGGTGACTATTATCTGATGTGTGTATGTAAGAGCAGTTTTTAGAAAGCTGAAGTACATGATGGCTCCATTATCTCTCTAAAGGCTCCACCGATTAGCTTCTTCCACCAGAAAATCGAGCTGACTCTAAATCTTGTGGCTATTAGCCAAATAGTTGTGTACCCCATTGGATTTGAAGTTGTAATTGTGAATCCAGCAGTGAAAGAATGACACCTTGACCTTGTGGAAAGTGTAAAGGCCCAGACTGCTGTGGAGGAATCTCACCACCGGTATCTCTGAGAGATATCATCTCAGGGTGTAGCTGGCCTTCATCTATCGCAGGTACAATAATACATATGTGAACATAAAGCCTGTCATGAGAGAAAAACAGAGGCTGGCATTGCTGACATCTTTATAAAAATGTGCGTCATGCTGATCCTCTTGTTTCAATACTTTTTTTGAGTACCTGACCTCTGTATAATTAACTGTGATTAGAAAAAAAATCAAAGATTGGCACATACAGATTTGGAACATCAAAGAGAAGTCAGAACACCTGATCTGCATATTTGTTTCCTGCCATGCAGAGAAATGAAAACTGGGATAAGCATGACACTCATCTAGAATTTTCAGGAGTTTCATTGTGGCGTTTGTCAAGGGAGATTTGTGGAGGCTGCCACTGTTGAACTCTCATTCTGAAAATGCTACTTCCTGTTCCTGTTTACCAATATGTTGGCTTTGGCAGGAATCACTGACTTGAAACAAGCATAGAGATAAGGCATTCTGACACTTTCCTGATGCTCGTTTACCACATGCACTCAAAAAGTATTGATGCCAGAAACAGCCACACAATGATCCTTAATATAGCAACGACACCCTCCGAGCTTCTCTCATGACAGGGTCACTTTAAAGCAGAAGGCTTTGACAATTCACTTTGCCAACAAAATACAAAGCTGTAGCATGATCATTAGACAGAGGACACGATTTTGAAAAGTCAGGTGGATAATTGGCACCACCCAGTACCACAGCAGTTGTTTGCAGTCCACTGAAGATGGCTGACATAAAAAAGGTCCAACTTTAAAAAAAAAATGAAAAAAAAAGATATTATAGAAAAAAAACAATATAGGGAAACAAAATAGGCTTCTTAAGCAAAAGCGGAAAGGAAACCAATCATATGTCTTATTGCATCTACCCAGACGGAAATGCAATCTGATTGGTTGATATGTGATACACACTCGATATAGAATCATACCCTATGCAGCTTATAGAACTTCATCTGCTGGATCAAAATAAGACCATGCGTGCCAACTTAAAAAGCAATTTTTTCCATTTAGGACAAATGCCCGTGTCTCCTTATAGCCCATCCCCAGCCACACAGTATATTCAGCTATCCACACTCCAATGCCTCTGTTCTGTTCCACCAGATCTGACAACCAATCCAACATCGGAGATTGGGAGTGGGGATGGGCAGGCCTAACTTGGTGAGCATGGGCTATCAGGAGTCACTGTTACTTTGCCTGATTGTCTCTTTAAACAAAATGGAAATATGGAGGCTGCCATTACTGGTCCCATACAGTAAATACTACCTGCCTGGCTGTCATCTGATCCTTTGGCTTCAATACGGAGTCAATAAACTCAAAAACCCTTTTGACTTTAAGGGCATGTACAAGGTATAAGTATAAAGGTTAACTATTTTTTTCAGCACAAAAATATTAATCAAAAAAATTAAAAACAAGGATTATACATTGGCATACCTTGTTTGCACCCAGTATCATATCGTGTTGCCCTATCTGTTAACATGTAATAAGAAGATACATTTATTAGAAGAACAGGGAGCAAGTTGTCCTCTATCACGGTAAAGTTGTGCCAGCCTTTAGGTACATATAACATTCAATAGAGAAAAACTCATCACAGATGAGTATCAAAAAAGTGGGGTTTTAAAGCAATATAAATTTGTAAGTAAACAAGTTTTATTTGTTATATACAGAGATCCACTAATGTTAACCATTAGAAACATATGTAAAATAGTTAGAATATTGAAGTTTATAAAAAATTCCCATGAGAAAACAAACAGGGGATATGTAGTTCAATAATGATGATTTCAACCCTGATGCATTTAGCCAGTAGGCTTCTTTGGGGGGAACCGAGATATTATTAATATTACACAGTATTTATATAACACCGACATATTACCCAGCGCTGTACAAAGTCCATAGTCATGTCACTAGCTGTCCCTCAAAGGAGCCCAAATCTAATGTCCCTACCAAGGTCATATGTCTTTAATATGGTCTAAGGACAATTTTGGGGGGAGGCCAACTAACCTAACTGCATGTTTTTGGAATGTAGGAGGAAACCGGAGTACCCGGAGGAAAACCACACGGAAAGAACCTGCAAACTCTTTGCAGACAGTGTCCTGGCTGAAATTCGAACCTTGGACCTAGCGCTGCAAAGGCAAGTGTGCACTGAGCCACCATGCTGCCCAAGACATAATTCAAGGTAAATGTCCCAACGATGACACGGAGATTATGGGAAATCCCAAATATGACATATTGATCTTTTCCATAAATAGATTTTATTAAAGGTCTAGGACCTCTGAATATACAAAGCTGATGAGCTAAAATTAGTCTACTTGTCTAGTGTAAAGCAGACGCAGCAGAGGGTAAAAGGCGTCAGTTTAGAGGACAACTGGTAGTATATAACAAATAAAACTTGTGTATGTACAAATTTATATTACCTTAAAGTCCTACTTTTTAAATACTCATCTGGGGTGAGTTTCTCCCCATTTAAGAGACCCTTTCACCAACTGTAGAAATGCATGTGTTTGATGTGGCAAAATATGATACGGGGTGTAAGCATGATGTACAAACCTTGTTTTTTCATCTCTCTTACTTTACAATTATGGGCACAATTCTATAACTGTTGAAGTAAAACTCAATCAACCAGAGATTTTTATGTTTAAGGTGGAGTGTAGCAGTGCCTGTTTCTTGTTGGGTCTTTGCAACCCTTTACATCTCTGGGTTTTTTCCTCATCAAATGTGATTCCAAAGGGTGATTCCTAATCGAAATGCTCTATATGGCCAAACGATTGTGGACACCCCTCCAAATTACTGAATTAGGAGGTTTTCAATACTCATTTTATACAATCAGTTGCTTCTAACCTTGTGGCCGCAGTTTGGGAAGGCCATTTTTTGGGGTTGCCAGCAGGCCGGTGTCCTAGTTGCAAGGTTGCAAAGAGAGGTTCATCTCCATTGTAATGCTTAGGTTTATGAAATGGTCTGCCCAACAGGTGTCCACAAATTTTTGGACATATAGTAAAAAGGATAACTCACTTGGGACTAAATAGTCATATTTTTCCACCATAAAGTGGATGAGAAGAAAAAGATCTACACGCCAAAGTCCCATAAACAAGTAAAGAACTAGAATCAGTGAGTGAACCTTGGTTATGTCATCCAAAATGGATGAATCTGTTTGGAGTAAAGTTCTTCCTCTCAAGAACTAAAAAAGAATTCAATTTCAATGATTCTCACAAATTAACTTGACAACATTATAACTATCTAATTGATGATAATGACATGATAAAGACACAAGACATGTGATATATGATACATTTCATACTTACAATGTTCCACTGCTCAACCTCCATAAATAAATAGACAATGAAGAGGTTTCCTGGGCAGCACCATAAATCAGCCTAATATTATCTAGAATTTTGTAACGTTCATATAACTTTCATACCACCTCTGCAGCTCATTACACCTCCTTTCCAGAGCTACTCTGATGTAACATTCACCCTACTTAAGAGAGTAAATGAAGCCTTGTGTAATGATCTGGTGTAATTTGGACTTACAAAGAGACCCATTGTAACAGGTCACCAACTTCCTATATAAGGTAAAGCACCAGGTATTTCACCTTAATTCCAGAACCCAAAGCAAGCAGCAGAGGAGCAAACGGAAAGTAAGTGAAAGTAACTAGCGTAATGCATTTAAAGTGAACAGTTGCCTCGGCATGGCATAAACAAATTACACAAACCAAACCTTAAAATCTGTACCCAAAAAGGGGCAAATACCTTGTTACCATGATGTCTGCGGTCTTCCCCTACTTTACTGTATCTTTCTGGTGTCTCCACATGGAGGCTGCCATCTTGATAAAGGCAGGGCTTCCTCATGTCAAAGCCTCCAGCAAGGAGAACAGTTAGCAGCACAGTGGTGATATCACTAAATCACATTCAAAATCCCCTGACACTAGCAGTCACAGGCAGCAGATCTTAGATCTCAAACTACAGATATACAACTATGAGGCTGTAGACACAGTAGTGCCTAGGCCTCCTTACATATCAGCAAGTGAACTATTTTTCAGCAGGGAATTGTGGACAAAAGGCACATGTAAAGCTTATGCATTAATAACATTTCTAAATATCCTTTATAACAAAGAACATCTATTTTTGTCAGATCCAGTTAAAAACTGCAACCACCTTCACACATTATATATTCAGCATTATTTGAAGGTGTGGTTATCTTTTTTAAATCCATATCACTGCTTTTATAATGAGGTTTATTTGTGGAATTAAGTGTAGTGGAATGAGCTCTCTAATGTGCACATTTAGGGGCTCACTCTGACGTGTGCATCTGTACAAAATGCAAATAAAGAACAAGTAGAGGAACTTTAGGGTCACCAGGAGACAGGTATACTTTCTGTGGTGATTATAGCGTTAATCTGCAGGGTCGTCTTCCTCCTCCTGCAGTCCCTATCTGTATTTCAGCACTGGCGCTCTCATCTGCCCCTATGGATGAAAGACACAGACAGGGTGGGATGGGCATGTAACACAGAAAGGCACAATGACATTGTAATTTCCACCTGAGCCTCGATAAGTCTCCTCTTCATATCGATGGGTTCGTGCGTGTGATCCTTCCTGATTTCCTCCTCCACCACCATCAACCTGTTGGGGAGAGAACAAAAAACATGGCCGCTGAAAGCACCAAGCCTACACAGACCGTGAGTGTGGAACCTTTCCTAATGTGTAATGTTAAGGGGCCATTCCAAAACTCTGGTGCAAAAATATCCGAAGCAAAAGGCTTTGTACAAATCAGATCCCACCTAATATTTTTATGGTTTGGGTAGTCATGGAAAAGAAGCATTTCGTTGGTTGGTATGAGCAGCAGGGACACATTGCTTTCAGATACGTGTTAACCTTCAAACAATGGATAGTGTTAATACTTATTACTAATACAATATATGTGATGCAAATGTCACTGTGTGCTAAAAAGTCTGTGGTTTTTTTCCTAACTGGAAACTGCAAACAAGTTCTGAATATAAGAGAAATTATGACCACAATAGGGTGAAAAAAGAGCAATACAACTGAAAGGAGGAACAATCATCTCTAAGATGTTTAGCTTTTATATCTGCCTAGAATTCAGCTTGAAATACTTAAATGATCACAAGCTGGCCACTGGTCCACCTAAAGAACCTCATTTATTTAGGTTGCAAAAATAAAGCCTGTGCTTCCTTTAAAGCGGAATTAAACCTGTGTAACTCACCTGTCCATGTTCCCGTGCAATAATCTTTTTTCTCTTCCTCTAGAGTATCTTTGGCCATCTTGATTGGCCAAACCAGGATGATGTATCTCCCGTGCAGGTGCATGGGAATTCATTCATTCTCGGCATGAGCAGGGGAAGCCGGGATTGCAAAGCTGAACATGAACAGCTCAGCTTTTTGCCAGAGACCTGGCGTGATCAGGTAGGTAGGAGGGATTATTGCAAAAGGGACATCACCTGTTTCTATCTGCAGTAATGACCTGCCTGAACATGGATTCTTGAGTGGAACTAGTTCTGCTCTAAACACTGGTGTATTCATCACGCAGTAATCCAACACAAATCAATTCCTGTATATTGCCACTGCTCAGGAGTTTCTTTTAAAACTGCAGCTTTCCTTGTAGTGGATTGGCCTGTCGGGTCCCTCACACAGCTCTGGTTCTAAAGGTTATGTACAGATCGGTGCTGATGGTTTTGTAAGGCTATACCAGAGAAATCAATTGACCTTCCAACTGGTGCCATGAAGCCGCTCCTTTCCATTGGCTGTGTAAGCAAAACAGATGTCAGATGTCTTCATACATAATGCAGGACCCACAATCCTGCACGGCTCCTGAGCTCATCAAGGCTCACCCCCATTGTGGGACCAATAGAAGGTGCTAGCTAATGGGGTAGCAAGGTAAATATATTTCTCCTAGGCTTACCAAGCTTAAAAAAATTACAAAAAAAGGGGAGCCACCATTTGTATAAGCTATTCATCTTTAAAGTATATGTAAACCCAAACAAGCAATGAATTACTCTCATTTGCTTTTTAAAGTCTAAAAAATATATATCCTCAGCTGATACCCTCCTGTGCTCGGTGTGCTGCACTGAAATCAGTTACATTGTTCCCAGCTATTTCTACAGACTTATGAACTCCTCTCCCTCTTTAAGGCGAACCAAAGAGGGAGAGGATTCAGAAGTCTTGTCTCTGTTGTCCAGTACAGTAAGTGAGTATTGCACCTTTTAGGACAGGAAGAATGTTACTGGTAGCATCACCGTGTAGAAATGTGGAAAAGAAAAAGCTCTAAAAAAAGACAATGAATTCTGCCACCACATCTAACGATTGCTAAGCCACAATGCTTTTTGCTACATCATAACATGATTTCAGTTATTTACTTGTCAAAGAATTATCAGGCTGTGGGTCCTTCCTAGCTCCCTCCTGAACCTCAGTTTTGGCAGGTGGTGTCAGGATCACATGACAACAAAATAAAGACTTTATGAACATGGTAGGTTTACCCTCCAGGTACGAGACAAGTCAGACTCCTCGGAGGTCTTATGGACAAACATTGCTGCTTGGTCAGGGAGTGAAAATAAGTGAACAGCACAAGCAGCGAACTATGAAAAGTAAGGTTGCACTTTTACAACAAAAAGTAGTGAACACTCTTATTTTAACAGCTGGCTGTTTCTGACTGGTGCTCTTCAATCACTGAACATGAGAAGTCTCATCTCGTGCGTGTAATTGCAGACCCACTTTAATAAAATCTCTCTCCGATAAAAAAACATTCTAGAAAGGAATTGATTGGACTTGGAAAAAAAAGTCAGATGCTGCTACTGCACTAAATAAATAGAGAGGTATAAGGGAAATCTGAATATTTTATAAAATCAACTTAAGCTGCATAACTCAAACATAATAGCAAAACAATTCCATTTTTATAAAATGCTTTTGTTTGCAATAAGTGGGCTGCTGCATACAATGCATACTCGGAACATTTATTTTTAAATTTAGCCCAGAACATTGCAGCCATGTGCAGCTCGTTTAAAGATAACACAACAAAATCCATTTATTTTTACAATAGAATTTTGTTTTTTGATTTCCTTGGCATGCTCTTAGCTGCTACTCCTGTTATTTTCTGCTCATGGCACGTTAATACAAATTTACCTGCAGCATTATTAGAATTATTTTTTGATATTTCATCTTTAAAAGCTCACATCCTAATATGATTTATCCCTTATTATATTTAGGAATAGGTTAACGTTACTTGTTTGGCCCCGTAGTAGTGCACTGATTTGGGATTGCACTCACGGGAATAGAAGAAGTGGATTCATTTATTATACACAAAGCATACAGAAGACACACAAAACATAGTAGACATGGAAAGCACACAGTACACAGCACAGATAGCACACCCAGGGCATACAGAATATATGCATGCCATATATTTGTATATGTGTGTGCAGGAAACACACTGCACAAAGCATACACAGAACACAACACAGACAGAACAAAATGTATACTGCAGTGTTTCTCAACCTTTTAAACATCGGGGAACCCTTGAAATAACTTTCAGGTCATCAGGGAACTCTTTCTGTAATTACTACATCCACCGATCACAGTATATTAGTGTGGTGGTCAGTGGGAAGAATGTCTCTTACATTGCTGGCCAGTGGGAAGAATGTCACTCTTACAGATAGAAAAAAGATCATTGGTGTCACTTAAACCACCAGTCATTTGACCTGAGAAACACAAACTGCTCATTGCTGAAGGAACCCCTAGCAGCTTCTTGGGGAACCCTGGTTGAGAAAACCACTGGTATACTGTATGCTCAATGCACAGTACAAATGGGCCCATGCATGTCCTAATCCATAGGGCTCAGTGAACTCCTGTCCTTCCCAAATTATTATTATTAAAATCATCTGACTCTGCAAGAGCTTGAAGAGAGAAGTTCAGAAACCAAATATTCTGTACCTTATAGACATAGACTGCATTCATTTCATAGAATAAATGAAATTAAACTGCCAAAGTAGCAGGACTCATAATGATCCTGGCACATGTGCAGACCGGAGATATAGATAAGCAACCATCAACAGAATATAAAATTGATAAGACATTTGGATTGTATCGAAGGGCTTTTGTTTGATAGACTAAAGAAGTGCTACACTTCTGTCTGTGTCCCTTGTGTAGAGGTTGATCCAATTTGTCCTGTTACCCTCAATGGTAAAAGGAATGGGAAGTCTAACATTTTACAAGGCAGGCCTATTTTGGGGACAGCTAAGAAGAGATTTCACATACCGTTTGATTGTATTGTTGAACATATTGTTGTGTCCCAGATACAGGAAGTGAAAAGAAGCCTCACCTATGAAGGCAGTGGACCTAACCAATTGTAGTTGGTGTTTAAATATACTTTTATCAACTCAAAATGATCTTCCAAACCCTAAAATGTCATTAAACGTTGCTGCCACCATGCCTAGGCAGAGCAAAGTGACTGTCTCACCCTGGGAAGGACTGGCATCACTTCCACAGTGACCTGACAGTGCCTGGACCTAGCCAGTGGTTGTTAGCCATCCATGGTTGAACTAAAATGCAATGCGCATGGATGTCATCTAACCAGATGGCTGTATCTGACTTGTAGTTTCTAATGCAAACAATGTAAAAGCCACAATGTGTAGTGAAATCAGATTAAGCTATTTCAGTAGACAAGGGGAGCCGGTACAACAGTTCAAGACTAAAGAAAAGTCCGGAGGTCAGCTTTAAACAACAAATTCAAAGGGGCCACATCAATAGTCCCTGTTTTCCAATCTAAAAAACGGGACCCATGTCTCATCTGCTTTAAATAATGCTGACATAAGCTCCCATTCTTTAGTTGTGCCAAGCCTCTGCTGCAATCTTTCAGCTTTTGATGAATAGAGAATACGTAGCAAAATTTCCAAGCAAACAGATTAAGAACGGTGGCGTCTAGCGGCAGCGAGAACGAGAGGCTATTATTCAGGCTGGAACATTTTGTATGTTACAGCCCCCTCTGATTCGAGGAATCCCATTTCCCTGAAAGCTGGAAGATTCTCGGTTGTGGGGTTTGAGGGGAAAAAAAAAAATATCTAATAGAGCAGCGGGATAATGTATTTAAAGGAACCGGAAAATATGACTGATTAAAGCTGTTTGGAAGAAGACAGCAGGGAGAAAGGGAGAATTATAGGTCACTGTTCAATTGCAGAATAAACTGAACTTCAGCCAAAACTTCTCATTTATTTTTAAGGTTTTCGTAATGCATGGTGAGGTTATCAGCTCACAAGATTCCTGGCAGGATAGGCAGGTACATTGTTGCTTTTAAAGTATATATACGGACCAAGAGGCGACAAATAAGAGAATCTCATCATTACAGATTATGTAAACTTTAATGAAGGTTTACAATTTCCCTTCTTCCCATCCCCTGAAACTCTATTTGACCACCAGCATACCAGATAGTTCACCATAAGTTCCAAGTTAGAACTTACACAAGACTGAGGACTATCATCTCACCCTCGTGTGACAGCTCAGGGTGACTTAACGAGCCAAACACTGCCCTGGTATGATGGGTATAGACATTTACTTTACACACCTGGCTACCTTTATGGTTGGCTCTCAATGTTATTAGTCTTTAAACTGCTGTGGAAGGGGGTGACAGAAGGCAGATTTTAGGACAGATTTGGGTACCTAATCTACTTGTATTTTAATAATATATTTAGTTACAAAAACTTTAAAGTAATATGGCATTTTCATATCTCATTTTTTGTACACTTTTATGTCTTCCAGAAACTTTCCCAAATTATGATATTCACATGTCCAAGCTCCTGTCTGATCCACACTGTGTGGCCCAATCCCCAGCTTCTTTTCCACATATCTAAAGCTAGTAAAGTACTTTCTTGTATTAAAAGAGGAATAGACTGCAGAGATGGAGACATAATCCTGACCCTGTACAAAGCATTGGTCAGACCGCATCTGGAATATGCAGTCCACGTTTGGGCACAAGTTCACAAAAAGGACATTGTGGAATAGGTAAGAGTGCAGAGAAGGGCAACTAAACTAATAAAAGGAATGGAGGAGCTCAGCTATGAGAAGAGATTGGCTGAATTGAATCTATTCTCCCTTGAGAAGAGAAGTATAAGGGGGATATAATCACCCTGTATAAATATATAAATGGTCTATATAGAGAATTATCTTCCCAATCATTCACTTTAATATCGTTACAAAGCACAAAAGGGCATTCTTTGTGTCTGGAGGAAAAGAAGTTTAAGCTCCCGATAAGGAAGGGATTCTTCACTGTAAGGTCTGTGAAAATGTGGAATCGACTCCCTCGGGAAGTAGTTTCAGCAACTACTATAGATTGCTTTAAGAAAAAGCTGGAAGCACATAATATACCTGGGGATTAAGACTTTAAAGTAAAGATAACGGAGACTGTTGATCCAGGGAACATCCGATTGCCTCATGCAATCAGGAAGGAATTTTTTTCCCATGTCGGAGGAAATCGTACCAGGGGTTTAGATGCCTTCCTCTGGACCAACTATGTCTTATAGGGTTTTGTATCTGGGATATGCTAATTTTCCTAGTGGTTGAACTTGATGGATTTATGTCGTTTTTCACCCTGACCTGCTATGTAACAATATGTGCAGAGAAAATCCTATTCCTAAACACGGTGTCTACAATGCGCCCAATGACAGGACTCTCTGCAGGACAGAATGGAATTTTTCCATAAGGATGGGCTGGCGTGGCTCCCCATGAGGGAGGATATGGCAACAGCATTGACAAATCAGTATAAAAATTTTTTGAGAGGGGTTAAAGAATAAATATCCAAATTGACTATGGCAAATTTATTTAGGTACCTTTATGCTCACCCAAGGTCTTTGAGCAGTCATCACAGATATAATGGGCCTGATTTAATAAAGCCTTCCAAAGCTGGAGAGGATACACTTTCGTCAGTGAAGCTGGGTGATCCACCAATTCTGGTAGGCTAGCAAAAGATGTCATTTGCTAGCCTACCAAGTTTGCTAGATCACCCAGCTTCACTGATGAAAGTGTATCCTCTTCAGCCTTGGAGAGCTTTAAAAAATCAGGCCCAGTGAGTCCGATTTTTTTAAACCTCTCCAAGGCAGGAGAATGTTAACTATTGTCGGTGAACCTGGGTGATTCAGCAAATATTTGCCAACTAATAGCAGAGAAACCAGTTAAGGTTTGCTGGATCACCCAAGACCCCCCATGATAGTCTATCATATCCAGTATAAGAGAGCTATACCACTACAGAGAGCTATACCGGAAACACTATGGACTTGATTTATTAAAGCTCTCTAGGTGACCCAGCAAAGCAGGAATAGATTTCTTAAAAATCATTTGTAATACTTGGCAAATGTTTTCAACCCTGGAACAAATCCATTTCAAATTTGCTGGAACACCCAGGTTCTCCCATGATATCTTCCCCAGCCTTGGACAGCTATAATAAATCAGGTCCTATGTCTCCAGGTGTATTAGATGTCATTCCACATACATGATCAGCACTTTGTGCACAATCTTATTCTTTATCCTGCCTCCCCAAGGGTATCTCATTGGTTCCTCTATCACAGGGCCCTATGCCTTTCTTGTCTGGGTCACCAATTACTTGAGACATCAGACATTTTTCCAAACTAGGCCCAGGGTCAGCTGATTTAGAAGGTTAGTAATACTGCATTGATGGTGCAGTGGTGTTAGTTAATATTGTAAAACCCACGGAGCCAACACAAAGAAGAGTAAACCAACCCTTTGCCTTTTGTTGGTCATAATGATAAATATGAACAGTGTAAACAAAGGCTGGGAGATTATGACTGTGATCCTTTCTCTTTCTAGCTAAATAAAACAGAAAATGTCCTGGAAAAATGCTATTAAAAGGGCCAATATAAATTATCCTCTCCACAATGGAATATGGAAGTCATAGAAGCAGACATATCCAATATAATAGGGACTGAGAATATTTTAGTACAATATGTTATTTTTAGAACTCTTGTGGGTGAATATGATCTTGAAGGTAAGACATTTTACAAACAAAAAAATAAGTGATAAACTGGTGAATCATATTTTATGAAACGGAATTACCTGAAACTAACTGTTCACCCTAAAAGTGTAGTCCAGCCAAACAATTTCTTGTGGGAAAGGACAAGAATCTGTGCTGGATTCAGATATTTCGTGTTTCCCTTATTTAATCTGTGAATTTATTAAAATTTTTTCATGTTCTTTCATGTTCTCTCTGTTAAAATTGTTGCAACAAACATCTGGCAGAGGTTTTATATCTTTATTTGGCTGTTCAAAAAAAAAAAGGCTGGACATATAATTCCTAGATGCAACCCTGGACTTCAACATACTGTAATGCCTAAATCTAACTCCAAACACAAGTGTAACCTCTAAACCTAAAGTGTAACAAAAAGGCATGGACACTTCAGAAACACTTGTGCTTGCCTCTGTTCCTCAATTTCTAACCATTATTACATACAATTTTGTATATAAAAACTAACCAGTTTACAGAAAGTAGAAAGAAAGACAATAACATTATTCAAATAGCAACCTAAATCGATCGGAGTTATGGAAGATAGGATTAAATGTGTAAAACTTAAAGAACAATTCCCGGCAAGAAGTAAAATCAATGCTAATATCTTGCTGAAATGCTGAAGCAATGCCTGAAGAGTACAGGTCATTTGTGGGTTCATACAAGAATGTGAATATCCAGTCCTGAGTTTTGTCTATGTCAGGCAAAGCAATAAGCCTATTTTAACGCCATACTTTGCTTTTCTTCAGCTTATCTCGGACGTCTCTGCTTGGGGCAAGGAAAAAATGGCCCGTGTAAGCTTGGAGTTGATCTAGTCAGAGCTTACACAGGGCTGAGGCAACATTTTCAGGCATCAGGTGACATTTGATTGCTAGGCTAAAAAGTCTGACACAAACAATGAAATAAACTGAAGGTGGAAAGATTTAAACATTACTTTGATTCTGAGCTGCAAAAGGTCCATACTGAGAATTACAGTCAATACCTTGTAAAAAAAAATGCCACTGGGATTTATTGAACAGGGCATCAAAGCGTGCAATATAGATACCAGGATCCAATGGACGAGCTATGTCCCATAAGTATGTTACAAAAAACAAATGTTCAAGTTGGGCCATATTATATCCAAAAATGTGGAAGATGGTGAGTGATGATGGTGCTTCTCCATAGAAAGGATGAGGGAGAAATTAGAAGGGAAGTTGTCAAATTAGCAAAGGCTCCTAAAGGCCTTACACTATGCTCATATTTGGTGGTCATATGGTATGTTTTCTCTGTATATTGTGTCTATTACAGGGGATCCCAGTTCCAGAGGATCCCCTTTCCCACCTCCCCCCCAATCCCCAGAAGTAAATAATAGAGTATTTACCATTTCTAACCTGTTTAAGATGCTCTTGATCTGCGTATCCTTCTCTGCCTGCTGCAGCCGAAGCCGCTTTTCACTCTCCTCTAGCCGAGACTGATATTGATGCAGCATTTTATTAGTTTGTTCTTCCTGGGAGAGAAGGCGTCTCTCGTACTCCTCTAGCTTCTTGTTGGACATTATGAGTCTTTCCTTCAGAGAGTAGATCTCCTCCTCATACTCCTTAACCTAAAGGTCGGGTGAGACAGGGAGGAGGAGAGAGAGGAGGAAAGATGGAAGGAAAGAGACAAGAGAGTTGAAGGAAGTGGAGAAGTAAGAACAGACACTGAGAAAGATAGAGGAGAGAACAAGGAGAACAACGTGACATCAGTAAATGGAAGGACAGAGAGGATGGAAATGAAGGAGTTTTAAAAACTTGAGAAACAGAAGTGTGACAATATAATGAAGAAGAAGTGATGGTGGATGAAAGGATGATGGGAAAAAGTAGGAAAGGCATAAGAAGTTGGTATAGGAATAGATGGGATCGTAGGGAGAAGCAGGATATTATGATACAGAAAGTCAAAATGGGAAGGGATAAATGCAAAGAAGCAAGATAAGGTAGTTAAGGTAAAACATGACAGGGTGGTACCAAGGGGGAAGACAGGATGACGTGGCTTGTGCAAGATAAATAGAATGTGATAATGAAAGCAAGTGAAGACAGGGTGATAGCAGATCAGATGCTGGATAACCAGCAAGAAAGGATGTTAAAGCACCACGAATGGATGATGCATGATCACAACAGGATTGTATAAAAGTTGGATGGGTACTGAAAAATTTGGACCTAATAAAGAGGACCTTGCAGAGGATGGAGAAGAAGCAGGATAAGATGCAGAAGAAAAGAGGGACAAAGCAGTGGAGAAGCAAGACAGGATTGTGGACGAAAAAAAAGGAGAGAATTGTGCTATGGGAACACAACGGAATAATAGAAAACAAATAGAATAAACTACTGGATAAGACATATTATGGGATGCTGAGTAAGATCTAAGACAAGACAAGAGAAGACATAAGACAGAAAAGCGGGAAGGAGTGATGAAAAAAAGTAACAGGGTGAGATAATAAAAGAGATATAGAACACAGTGGTGGAAGAGAAGCAGTTTGGGCTGGTGGAGGAGAAAATGTAGGCCAGCACATGGTGATAGGGTTCGACAATACTATGAATAAAAAACTGAGCTGCATAAAAATAAAAAAAAGAACAATGGAGAAACAGGTCAAGATATAATTAAATGAGAAATCGTAGAAGAGAAGAATCATGGAATGGTGGAGGGAAAGAATGATCGAATGACAATAGAGCAGAGCAGGACAAAGCAGAAAATGGATGGGACATTGGCAGATGTTATACACAATAAAGATATAAAACAGAATTGTGGAGGGATAGGAGAGCATATCTGCAGACGAGAGATGACAGACAGTGAAGGAGAAGCATGATAGGACAGGAGACAGTTTGGTGAGGATGACAGTAGTGCAAAATGGATTAGTGATAATGCTAAATGCTAACATTTAGATAGTTGGACTCCAGGAGAATAGAATAAGATAGAAGGATTGGTGCAGGATAGGGTGGTGGCACAGAAGCACAGACAGTACTACAAAGTAAGATGGTGGAAAACAACGAGGGCATGATATTTGTAACTTAGCAGGGCAGAATAGATTTAAAAGGAGGAGAAAGCAATATTAGAATTTAGATACTGGAATTTATATACTGGAAGATGGGCTGTGTATAATGGCAGGAAATGGGCAGGTATATCTGATGGAAGGAGGGCAAGCAGGAGGATGGAAGAGAAGCAGGGAAGGATAATGGAGAAGACGTTGGACAGGGTGGCAGAGAAAGAACTGTTATGTATCATTCTGAAAAGTAACGTGTACAGGACAGATGTACTCACCCGCTCAAGGCGGCTCTCATCCATAGACTTTGAGTACTCTTTTAGTTTGTACTCCTCTCGTTCTATGTGAGCACTTTCAATGTCGGCGGAAAGATGAGGCATATTAGACACCCAGGCAACTGTGCGTTCCGAGGCAGGTGTGACTGGGTTCAATGTGGACTGTGTGTGTGAGTGCTGGAGGAGGAAAGCCAAACATTACGCACAACCTAACCAGACAGCTACAGCAGTGAAAGATGTGCGGATGACGGTACCTGCTTGGTAATACTGGGTTTAAGCCCTCCAGCATCTTTCTCCACTGACTGCTGCCTCAGTCTGGCGGCTCCATACATAGGTTCTGGGCTCTGCAGTAGGTTACCGCTGCTTGGCCGGGCTTTGTGGGCGGCCTGCACCGTCAGCTGTTGGGATTTTCCCCTGTGGAGGGGAGGGGGCTGTGTGTCCGGCCTTCGCTGTACACTAGGGCCAATGGTGATTTGAGGGGGGGACAGCATGTGCTGCAGATTGTCTTGGAGTGAAAGCTGCCTCTTGCTGTGGTGTAAGAAGCAAAAAGGTACAGTGTTAAAGTCTGGCGTCAGCCTAAAACACATAACAAATAACTGATGAGGGCACCAAACATACATTTAAAACTACTCAGACATTTTGGCAAAAACAAGCCATCTCTGAGGATGTATTATTAAGTAATATAGACATGGGTGTAGTAGGGTCCTAATGTGCTTCTGCTGTTTAAACAACACATTTCAGAATATAGAATTGGCGGTAACTTAAAAAAAAAAAGTTTATGTTTCCTATAGGAAGCAATGACTTTTCAACTGTCGGCATTTGTCTAGTGAAGATGTTTGGGTGATATGAGCGCTCAAAACCCATTTTTTAAAACTTGCCTACCCGTCTTCTTCTGTCATTTGAAACCACCACTACTTCCCACCACTACATATCTCCCATCCTATTGTGTGTGAAATTCCCCCACCTACTAGATTGTAAGCTCTTCGGGGCAGGGTCCTCTCCTCCTGTATCACTGTCTGTATTAGTCTGTCATTTGCAATCCCTAGTATGCGTAATATGTTGGCGCTATATAAATCCTGTTTATTAATAATAATAATATTTAAAATAATAATATGAAGGCAAACCGACTAAACCAATCACAATCCAACTGCATGTTCTAATTGCAGCTGTAAAATGGTTGGACATACCCTGTTTCCCAGAAAATAAGCCCTAGCATTATTTTTCTGTATTTTTGAGGATGCTCGAAATATAAGCTCTACCCTAAAAATAAACCCTACCACAAAAATAAGCTACAATATATATATATATATATTTATATACATATATACACATGGACAAGGGGTGCTCACTTAAGGAAAGTGCTTTTGCAAGACATGAGAAATTGGGACCAATGGTTCTAAAGGAAATGGAGTCACAAAAAATTAAAAATGGAATTCAGGGTTTGGAGAGTTATGATGA
The DNA here is from genome assembly GCF_032062135.1 of Pyxicephalus adspersus. NCBI lineage: Eukaryota > Metazoa > Chordata > Amphibia > Anura > Pyxicephalidae > Pyxicephalus > Pyxicephalus adspersus. The sequence goes on from NC_092871.1 coordinate 8,192,664, forward strand.
TGTTCCAGAACAACACTTTTATTTAAAGTAAAAACAGTAGTAGCCGCAAAGAGCCAAGAGCCTCCTGGGATGCGTGATGTAGGTATATCCCAGGAGGCTCTTGACTGCTCCTTCAGCACATGCCCTTTCTTTAATTGGAAGAAAAAAGATGCCAATCTAACGCATGCCCAATGATATTGGCAATCTTTTTCCCATCTATGTCACACGATCTTGCCCCTGAGCAGTGCGAGATCGGGTGACGTAGTAAGAAGAACCTGGAGAGAAGATGTCGGCATCCGGCGCATCCTCTGTGCGGGGTCGAACACGGATACCGGGACGGCATGGGACCCAAAGGAAGAAATCTCCCGACGGATCAGCGAGAATAAAGGTAAGTGTGTTTTTATTATTTTGTTTTTTTTCCGCTTTAGGAATTAAAGTTAAAACCAAATTCTAGCCATACAGCAATAGATACACCAGAACTATATACTTTTTTTGCCTGACAAAATAGTAGCTTTTCGGATTCCAAATTCTATGTTTGACTTTTGACAGTATACAATGTTACCGAGCCTCACAGAGCCGACACTCCCTCTCAATTCGAATACAGATATGTATTTCAAACTATTTTAATTAAGCGCGAATTGAAAATATTGTTTTAATATTTGCCAGTGATTAAGATTTCACACCTGGCCTATTGTTCTTTTAGTTGTGCCGCATGAGCAATGTCTACGTATCCTCGCAACAGGATGGATAATAATCTTGATTCCGCGTTTTCTTTCATCTTTGATCTTTTTTTCTTTTTTTTTCACAGTCAAATTACAAAGTGCTCGGGCCATTGTGATAACATTCGATCCTTTTCAGCATGATGGCCTCTCCTTATGCACTGATTGTGTATGCTTTGCATAGGCGGGAGGATTTATATCTAAACCACCAGTAAGGCCCATCCAATCAGTCTAATCGGTGAGAACTAAAGGGATAATAATTTCTTCATTCAGAAACAGCTTGTACTTGCCTGGACAGATACATATGGAGACGTGCTCACTGACCCTATGACTTGCTCACTGGCTGACTGTAGCAGCAGATTTGCACACAGATGCCTCAGTCCAACTTTTTCCCAATTCTCGGTGTAAGTGATTTCTAGTTTAAGATGATGGGAGTCCACAGTGGGAGTGGAGACATTCTCACTTGAACCATTCTCAGGGTCACAGGCACTTCTGGCCATTCTGGTACCTTTGGGCATAACAACCCCAGTGGCCAAATACGCCCCTATGCTACTAAAACAAAGCAATCATGTATCTGTTATATTACCTCAGCAATCGCTAAAATAGCTAAAACTATGTTGTATGTTGGCACATAATAGAGAAGTCATGAAATGGCTAACTTGGAGATGACAAGTACAGTCATTTATAGAAAGTTGGTGTCTTTCCTCCAAAAATGGTAAATATTATGATTTGCTGTAATGAAGGGCTAGGTAGGAGATGGTGTCTCAGCGAGCCCCGGGAGGGACAGGAGGTTACAGGATCAATGCCAAAAGGTAAGTGGGGACATAGAGTTCTATGTGACTGGTTAAAAAGTAAGTAATTCATAGGTAATTCATAAAGAGCACAGGTGTTATACCCACTAAGATATTTCTAGAATAGTATGCAAGGAAGTCAGTTAAGCTTTATTGTATGAAGGGAATTAAGCATTAAAAACTTCTAAAAGTATTTTTAGTTACCCTTTAAAGGTATTGCCTCTGACAACTATCCTGCTGCTTTCTACTAATATGTACAACTAACAAGGTATCACAGGATAATATTAGGATTTTTGAGCAGTGTAATATTAGTTGTGGATATGTTGAAAACCAACATGCTGTATTATGACAAAGGTACAAAGGACCATTGGCTGGCTGAACCACCTGTGTGCAAACATTTGATGGAAAAATCTTTTCTTAGACTTCCTATGTTTGGTGACCTCCTAAATGCCGATAAAGACCCTGGTACTGAACAGTCAGGGCTTATGCCCACCAGCACCCAGGACTGTTTAACCGCATCCTGCTCTCCTTGGCACAGTGTGCAATACATCCCCATTACTTGTCATTGTCCTCTATGGTGGAAACAGATCACAGCAATGATGGAAAACCAAATACAATACTACAACTCTCTATACCAGGTAAAGCATGAGGGAGGGGGTAAAATGGAGAGATGCATCATTCTATTGGCTGCCAGCACTTTAGGTTCGTAAAATGGCAATGTCCAAAACTTATGACGTTAGTAGAAATACAGCAAATGTAGGATAATAATATCTTAAGGGCTCAATATTACAATAAAGTATAATTATTTTGCACTATAGGTTTAGGGAAAAATAAATTCATCACGTTTAACAAAGTGTACAGTGTGTAGTTAGAACTTTTTCCTGCCTGTGTTTCTCAAAATGCTTTTAGTGTATAAGATTTTAAATCATGATGTTTCCATCCTTCCCACCATACAGAACAACCATTTTAATAGAGATTGGGAGAGTCAAATGCAAGAATAGACAGTTGGGGCAGACGCAGAATGACAAAATCTGTGTGTACCAGCCAGGAGGACCTGTCATTTTACATGTAAATGCACATGTATACAGCACCTTGAGCATTGTGTATGGTGGAATCAAGGTTTTCAGTGGAACCTTTACTTGGGCTGCAGTTTTCAATAAAAATTGATCCTAGACCAAACAGCAAAGCTGATAATATGAAGAAAAACCAAACAGTTATATGATGTCTCTCCTCTTTGATTAAGAGTCTCTTTGCTGGTATGCTAACCCTAAGACTCCGGTCTTCTCACCGACCTGGAACAAGTGGGAAAATCCTTAATTCTCTCTTACTACACTACCTGGGGCCAAAGACAGCCAGTAAATTAACAATTTCAGTGCAACCTTAGTATTCCTTTTGGTAAAGCTATCCTTTAAAGCGCATTTATGGTACATTGACACAAAGCAATCCTTTCTCACATCACGTTTTGTTTAATCTGAGTGGCAAATATCTTGATGTCAGTCACTGAAACCCCAGCTGGTGAAATCAGATATGACACAAAGAAGATAAAATGATTCTCTGTGGAATCTCTCCTTTTCTATGTTTCCAACTCAGTCTGAAACAACAATAGAATGTGATGATCCCTCTGGAGGAATTCTCTTGAATACTTAAAAAACAGTCACTGTGTCAATGTTAGTAACCAACTTCAAATTAAAGGGTTCCTCCAGCGGTTCATAGGGGATCCTCGAGCAATTTGGATCTTTCAGATTGGATTTACTGACACCAATGATCTTTTTGGCTGTAAAAGGGTCTTAATACTGTCAAGCAGAATAAGAGGCATTCTTCCTATCATGCTAATATACTGTGAGCTGTGTATATAACAGTTATAGCAGGGGAATGATTCCTAAGACCTGAAGTTTTACATTTCAAGTGTTCCCCCATGTAAAAAAGTTGAGAAAGGCTGGTGTATATTATACATTTAGGAATCCTTCTTGGTGGCTTTAGAAATCCTTCCACTTCTCGTTAGGTGCTTACTTGTAAAATGACAGATTCCCATACAGACCCATTCACACTCCCCTAAATCACACAGAAATATCTGTTCCATTGTTTACAATACTTTGTAAAACACTTCTGTGAATTTTGTTGCGCTGCATTTTTCAACACACTGTTTACTTAAAAGCGTTTCTCCCATAATATTACTTGAACAAACTATAAATGCTATATTAGTGCATGTCTGTTTTATTTTGTTTAAGATTCATACTATAATATATACAAAAGCATGTAAAAACTTCAATGTGTTAGAAAAACAACGCATGACAAAAGGCACAGAATAGAATAAAAAATACGGTTGAACTGCTGCAAAGTAAACCATTTTGAAAGAATGTCACATGTCTTTAATTTGTTCCTGTCTTCCTGTGCAACCTGGGAACCCCCAAACCCAAGGTAATTATTAAGCAAAAATGGACTTCTGGCTCCAAATTCAGAGCTTGCTACAACCCACCTCACAAATAAAATCTTTCCATTGGTAAGAGTGGAATGAAGCATTGAAAAATGGGATCCAGGAGGTGGGAACGAACCCCACATTTTTTAAAACCTGGGGGCTCCAGGGGTGTAAAGGAAGGCTAGATTTAGGGTTAACTTTGCTACAGGTTCACCTTCATCAAACAAGTGTAGATGGGCCATCAAGAGCTGGCTTTGATTCTGTGAACACTGACTATCTCATCACCCCCCAGCTGTCTGGCTGCGTTAAATATAGATCTGTGTAATCAGTATGTAATTAATAAAACTGCATGAAACTAAGGGAAAAGAAGATGTGTTCACACAGGAACAACACCCCCCATTCTGTAATAAGTACTAAGACTATCAGAGAGCACGTGATGGACAGATAAACACAGAATAACTATATATAAATATATAGTGCTATATACATATATGATTTATATATGTATATCTGATGATATTTATACCACCTCTCTACTCTCCCCACCTGCAGCCCCAAATCTTTTGCCCCCTAGTGGGGCTGGTACCTGAACTCTGACCCCTGCCGGCTGAATTCATCGCTGTAGCTGTGGCTGTGCAGCATGTGCTTGCCGGAGCTCAGGTCCTCACTCTTGCTGTAGCCATGGAATGGGGCGAAGGCGTCAGCTCCAGGGTCCGGCCGATGAGGAGCTGGATGAGGGGGTGGTCCAGTGGGCCCATCAGGGGCCATGTGGAAGAGCGGGTTCTGGAAGGACAAGGGGATGCGAAGCTGCTGAGCCGAGAGACCATCGGTGGTGACCCCCATCTGACTGAGCCGCAGACCAGCCGCAATGCTAGACCCACTGCCCTGGGAGAGCCGGCCCCCCGGGCGGAGTCCCCCAGATATGGAGGCCTGGCTGGAGTTAAGCAGGTCCCCTACGGCCTGCAGGTTTGACACGCTGTTCATGCGACTGTCCTGCAAGTCTAACATGGACACGCTTTTGTTCACACTCAGCATCTTCTGGTCGGGCTCTGTGATGTCTGAGCTGCTGGTGCAATAGGCAGGCGATGAGCGGGTGAGGGGGCGGCGTGACACAAAGAACATATCTTTTGAGGACTTGTCCTTGGTAGGTGAAGGTAGACGGGTCATGTCGATGGAGCTGAGGAAACATAATGTTTAAAAAATATAGTTTTAGCTAATGCTATGTTCACTTTAAACAATACAGATAAAAATACCAACATTATATATAAAAATATAGAAGTATAGGCTGTTGAATACATAGGTAGTTATAACATGGATCACAGACCAAGGATCCAATCTGTAGCTTTGGGTCACACCTGACAGCTATTATGTAAATCACATCACCTCATTGGGCAGTCAATCTCGGAATCTACCTATAATAAAAAAAAAAAATCCTTATCCCAGGAGGTATAGGTGATATATTAAGAATGACAATAATTCAATTACAAGATACTTTAAATACGATTTGTAATATGGAAGGATTAGAAAATCTAAGGGTTTTGCTGCTGTTTACCTGTAAGGGAGAGTTGCCCTCACCAACTCCCTGAATGACCAATGTTAATAGGACAGAACACGGGAGGAAATAAAAAATTAAAAGCGGCCATAACGGCAGGAGATTAAAGAAAATTCCCATATGGGGACACAAGTGGTGATGTCAAAGGTCACATGATTTTGGCAAGATTTAGGGCTTATGTTGGTTGACATTGACAGCAGTTGACAGGTGTTTGGAATGAAGGTCAACAAAATCCCATTAACGTTTTTGGAACGGTTCACAGGCTACATTTGACTGTCTCTGCACTGTGCTGGGTCTACTAAGACAGCATGTTATATTGAGCTGTGTTTGAACTGCAGGAATCTTATCTTCTCAAAATCTGTATTTGACATTCCTTCATGGCTATTTAAATAAAAATATGAAAAGATGCTCTTCAACATGAGCCCTCACACGTCTTGTTGCATTCCTGGGACAAGAAATCAGAGGAAATATCCTAGATCGAGGAACAGACAGCAATAAAAACATGACAAAGATTTCAAACCCTTCAGACTCCATCCAGTACTGAAACAGTAGCACTGGATAGAGTTCACTTTAAAGAGAGACAATAGGACAAACGTTACAGAACAATTTATTAACATATTCTATGATTGCCATAAAAGCACTTTAAAACAAGCCCCCACTCACCTCTATAGCTTACAACACAGCAGATCCCTCAAATGAAAACATACAGAAGATGTTTCTAAGCTGTTAGAAATGACTAAAACCAAACTTAAGAAAGTTTCTCAACAAGAGTTTAGTTAAATTCTAGAGGACCTCTAAGGCAGAGTTTCTCAACCAGGGCTCCGTAGAACCCTGCTTCCAGAGATTGCTAGAAGTTGCGTTAGCAATGAGCAATTTTGCCTCTCAGGTCAGTTTAGATGACACCAATGATCTATTTGGCTATCTGTAAGGGTGTCATTCTTCCCAATGGCCAGCAATGTGAGAGGCATTCTTCCTATTGACCACCAGGCTAACGTACCGTGAATTGGTCATATTATAAATATTGACAGAGGTTCCCTAAGACCTAAATGTTATTTCAAGGGTTACCCCATGTAAAAAGGTTTAGATTAATTTTTTAATTAATTTAATTCTTCCCACTGATTAGCAATATAAGGAGCATTCTTCTTACTGGCCACCAGAGAAAAAAATTGTCATAAAACAGCCCTGGGTGTTATTTCATAGGCTTTTATTCATTCTCTTATACACAACTTGCTGTTCACACTTTTATTCCATGAACTGTATATATAATATAAGCAGGAGTTCCTTGAGACCTGATTTGATTTCAAGGGTTTCTACAAATTAAAAGTTGAGAAAGGCTGCTTAAGAATATTGAAGAATGAATTACTCCACATTACAAGCAACTAAAGATGTTATTGATGTCCTGTTCTATTACTGCTTGTTTAGAATAGGTAAAAAGTAAAGAGGTCCAAGTGAAATACTTTTTCAACGCACACAAAAGCATAAATGCATTGTATATACCTGTTGAGGTCCCGCGCTAGGTAGCCCTGAAGCTCGGCAGACGGTCCCCTTAATACTACGGGTTTGGGAGGTGGTAGCCGTTCTTGATGACTTGGTTGTCGCTGGATGTGGGGGTTCCTGAGAGCTAGGCTGATGTCGTTGAGAAGGCGGGGGAGAGGCCCCAGCTTTATAAGTGCGTCCTGTATCAAACATGAGAAGGTACAATAAAATAGATGTCCGGGGTTGTAAAGAGAAACTCAACGCTCTCTAGGTTCTCTTTTGTGTTCCACTATATCGCATATCATACAAACTTTTTCTTCACATTTTGGATGAAGCACAGAACAGTTAAAAACCCACTGATCTCACCAAAGTGAATAGAACCGCTTTCTTAACAGACATCTTAAGAAGAGATGTCCCAACTAAAGGATCTACCTTCACCTCTTGCATATTCACAAGCTCTTTGCTTGGTGAGAGATTCTCTTTAACCCTGCTCCATCCTTTATTGGGAAGTCACAGCAGTGGATGGGAGGACAGGATCAGTGGGAGGTTAGAGAGTCAGCAAAGGCGAATAGCAAAGGGTGGGATGCCATATGACCAGAGACTGTTGGGGGCAGGTATATCAGAAGGGGAAGTGGTTTTGCAGGAGATCAAACTATGGAAAGAGAGGGGCAGAACTTGAAGTAAGAAAGCAAATTTCTGTTTCAGCAGAGAGACCAGACGCTATAATAATATGACTTCCCACCAGGTAGCCTATGTAAGCAGAATGTAAGTGTTCACTGACCTTACTGAGCTGGGGGATGACCTCCCAAAGCAGGGCGTGAAGAGTACTCAGCTCCCGGCCCAGGTCGATATAGCCCTCGAAGTTGCTGCTGTTGGTAAGTGCGTCTAAGTTGGAGATCTCATACAGAAAATTCTGCATATTGGCCAACTCCGTCTCCAGGAACTCGTTCATGAAGGACATGTGCTCTTCCTTACTGCTGAACCTGGGGACAGTAATATCTGAGTATAGTTTAATGCACACAATGTTAGATTCTATCCATGCATCAGCTTACACAATTAGTTACAAAAAGCCAAGGGTCCCAATGAATGGACCACAAAATTGGCCAGGTTTACTTTAGAGCCCTTTTATATCTCTGTGTTGTAGGAACAAAGGCATAGAGGGGCTTCCCTTCTTCATTGCATGCTACTTCTATATCCAGCTAAGTTCTCCTTAGAAAAAGCAAGCAGGCTCAGTTGTCCTGTTAACAGGGGAGGAGTGTAATAACTGCTGTATGGTGATGACTTGAATGAAAGCTGCCCATCAAATATCTGATTTGCCCCCCCAAAAAAAACTCTTTTGAAAGACTTTATTTCAGGCGTGCAGTGCTTTAAATTAGTCACTGCTTTGAGTTGCAGGAAGAGAGAAATTAAAAGTAAGACAAGCATTGTGTAGCCTTACAAAGCAGGAAGCAATGCTGTTTATTCAGGGAGCAATTATAGTTGTCCCCAAATCATTACAAATATACACAGAAATAATGTGACCCTGTCAGTTGCTTTAAAAAAATGAAACTGAGCTTTAATACTCAGCTTTCCAACAGCTTGTGTCTCCATTTCAGTGCTAAAACCCCTTCCAGACCCTTCAGTATTCTGGAAGTTTCAGATGTCTGTGTTCCTACCGTAGTTCTATCCTGTGATTCCAACATCATTGCCAAGCCCTGTAGTAATGTAGGGGGTCAAATGCTGGAATGATGAATAGTCTTATGGAGGTTAAAGCACTGGAATGGAGGATAGGTAGGAGTACCTTTTCTACTCAAGGAGATTTCCATCTCCACATTTCAGAATAACTTTAAAACAATAACACATATTGATAAGAATATAACCTGTAAGGAATGCATAGGAGCTGTCATTAATGATCTTCTGAAAAAAACTAGCCACCTGGTTGTCTTCTCTGAGTCAACCTGTAGTCAGAGCTCCTAATCTGAGTCAAGGGGCCTTATTTTTTAAAGTTCTCCAAGACTGGAGAGGATACACTTTTGTCAGTGAAGCTGGGTGATCCAAAAACCTGAAATGGTTCTGGTCCAGGATTGGAAATATTTGCTAACAAACAGCAATTGACTTTTAAAAAATCCATTACAGTTTTGCTGGATCACCCAGCTTCACTGATGAAAGTGTATCTTCTCCGGCCCTGGAGAGCTTTCTTAAATCAGGTCCAGAGACTCTAAATGTACAGAGGCGACTGGATCAGCCTAACAGCCAGGTAACTAGCATTTTAAAAAGGAGATCAGGAGATGGTCATGGGAATATTTCACTCAGCACAACTTTTTCTTTCATTCAATCCTAATATGTGACCTCACTATCTGAAGTTTCCTTGGGCCACGTATGGAAAGTCAAATTTTTACCACTGGAAGGTGCTGTTGTTGCCCATATTCAAACTTCATCAAAGTTCATATATCAAATCTCATATCAAACTTCACATTCCCATTCCAGCTGAGTCCTTTTATTACAGGTTTTACATTGTAAGGTCAACTTCAGCTAGAACTGAAATCACATGCGGACTGTTACTGCTGAGTACTTTGACAGTAAAATATTCCCAGCACACATTCTCGGCGCTGCAGTCATTTTACTGCCAAATTATACTGTCAAACCCCCCCCCCCCCCCCCCTCTCATGATGGATTCCCTATAATATAGAATAAATAATTAGGAAGCTGCTAGATGCCTTTAAAAAGCCTTATTCATGGCCTTGTAAAAATGTTTTAGATAAATCTCCCCACTGTAATCACTCCGATATACATGTGACCAAAAGAAAATGAATTATATGGTTTAGGTGGAATTGGCCTTTGAATGAAGAATCAATTTGGGTCCTATGGGCAACAACATCATTCTTCCTTTTGGAAACTTTGCAAAAATATAAATTATTGTGTCCACGCTGAGGTAGGTTAGTCCCACTTTCCCCTTTCTGTCCCTGTACCACTTCCCCCGCTGCCCCTACTCTCACTTGAAGTTGAAGTTGGCCAGGTTCTGGATGACCTTAGCGATGAGTGTGAGGGTCCTGGAGGTTTGCTCATCAGGATATTCCTGCATCAGGCCGAAGAGGCTAGGGGACATGATGGCCGGACACAGGAAGCGGAGGAAGAGAGAGGCACTGATGAGTCGATCTGCTATATCTTCCCGGCCGCGCTCCGCACAGCGCATCCTCCATGATGCAAAGACCTCCTTCAGCTCCCGGGGGAATACACTGAGGGAAGTGAAAGCAAACCATTAGAAGAGCAATACAGAAAATGCTTAAAGTGAGCCTGTCACTAAAGAAGCAGCAATTTATGGCATCCAACCAATTCTACAAGAACATGTAACATTACGAAGAGGTAAAGCATAGGCTTCTCTCACCAAACATAAAGGTCTGTCTGCACTAAACTCAGTGGTGGTCACAAACGCTAATAAAAACATAGAAATTATGTCAGATTTAGCAATTTAATAGTTGTGCTTGCACGCTGATCTGGAACAGAGAGCAAATGACCTATTGCCATTGCTGAATTGGGAAGCATAAAGCTTGAGAGATCCTAATGCTGCTGAAAGGTAAATACGGCACAAGGCTTTCTGTAGTAAAGAAAACAATTTTAATAAAGCTCAAAGTTAATGATCCTTTCCCAAACACCAAATAAAGTGTGAATATCTTAGCAGAATGGAGAAGGATTCGTTCCACTGTCAGGTTCATACTGAGGAAATGTACCTTCGCTCTATCTCCCATTAACAAGGGAATAGAAGATACAGGCAATAATAAAAATCTGATTGAAGGAGTGTTGATAGGAACAAATGGATCAAAGCTAACTGATGCATGCATCTTAAAGTGGACTTATTGTCACATTTTACATTTTGTAAAAGGGTTTTTTTTTATTTTGTTAATATTTTAAACTTTTTGGGGGGAGATTCTCTCCCCTTCTATCTTTACCGTCAAAGGGGAAAAAAGATGGTGGCATTGAGCGGAATTGCAAACCTCAGAAAGAAGAGGGAATCTGAGACAGCAGGGGAATTCCTAGGCTTGGTTTGAGGATGGATTGAGGGCTTTTCGCAAGTTAGGGCATGTGAATTTTTTTTTAGTTTTGTGAAAGTTACACTTTACGTTCTTATGTTATAGAGAACAATAACTCAAACACAAAGGCATTTAGGCGTAGAATGCAAGAGTGCAAAAATATTTTTTTCATTATAGAAATTAGGGTAAGAAGCCAACACGTTTTGGTGACTATATGGTATGACCTTCATCAGGGTTCACAGGGCTGTTCAGTTTGGAAACCATGGCAGCATTTTTTCTGAGTTGCGCATCTTCAGCCTTCTTGACTGACCAGCCCAGGATGATAGCCCCAGAAACCAAGACATGTTAAGTGCATTGTACAGTCTCGTCTGCTAAAAATAGGCTTTCTACTTCCTACAATTTATTTCAGGCGTGGTTCAGCTTGAACAACCAGCTCCTGAAGCCTGATCTGAACCAGGCAATGTCCCCGTCTACTAATTAATGAAAGTCCACATTTTCCATCCCAAACAGCAACCTGAGCCCTGAAGAATCATGTACCATGTCTTGAAACACATTGACCTTGGATAAAGTAATTATTTCCAGACTACAAAACCTTTAGAGTGGTGCTCTTGATTTTCTGCATCTTTTGGCAACAAATTCATGAAAAACATGAAGCCCAATATAATGTCCCATCTTTTCACAAATTGGCTGCTTCACTACTGACAGTTACACTTTAAATAGAAAAAAAAACAAAGGGAGAAAGAAAATAAAGGACCAATGAGAGGAGAAGAGTAACTCTGGAGATGACAGCAACAAGAATACAGTCAGGATGGAAACACAGAGGGGTGAAAGGGAAATGGAGGGGAGGGGAAGAGGGTGAAGAGATAAGTAATATGTAATGGAGAATGACTAACATATAATGTCTCATTCTTTTCCTGGCAATGACATCACATGACCAAACACTGACCAATGGGAGTTGAAGACTTTGCAAAGCGCAAGTTCGCAGCACATCCTGAGATTGGCCTGGTGATCGGGCAGGGCAGAAGGCGGACAACGCATGGGGTCAACCTCGCAGTCCTCCTCTGACTCATACAGAGCCCGAATAAACTCACCTGAAAAGGAAGAGAGGTGATGAGAACACATGATTAGCATAGGAATATGGGAGCAGGAGGAATGGACAAAAAACAATAAAAGGCATATATGCAACTAATAAGGTACTTTCCCTGTGTAGGATTAGTGAGTTGGGTCTGCATTGTTGACCTCTCTTTCTTGCTTGTCATGTCCATGACAGATGTCCCTATCTAAGTATATATGCTATAATAAACTTTATAATAGGTTTAAAGTATATATATATATATATACACATACATATACACACTATATATATATATTATAAGGTTGCTGATTAATACAAAAAAAATTGTCCAGGTACCTTTCATCCTATAGGTTGATTTGCTAGATACATGTGTGATTTTTAAAAACACTTAAACAATCCCACCTCTGGTCTGCATTGATGACCCTATCCTTTCTTATTAGAATATTAGAGTCTTTTAAGATCTTTGGAATATATTGCATAATCCAATGAAAGACTGCACAAAATAACATCTAACAAAGATAACTATCAGTTATACTCTGGCATTAAGAATCTGGGCCCATGCCTTAATTTTCTGTGCAACTGAGATAATGATAAAACACCCCACAGTCCACATAAATCCTGAATTTTGCATTGGAATGCAGTTGCATTTGAATAACAAAATCAATTTCGTATAAACCCTAAATATGGTGGTTCCAATGCAAGGGCATGGATCAGACTGGTGAATCTGGCCTGACATTATTTGAAATCAGATATAGTTTGCTATTGGTGTTTTATTTTGTCTGTGTTTGTTGTACATGTGATTGTAAGGTAAGTCGTCTTTGTTAATAGGAATGTTAATTGGAAACAACAATTATTTTGTGCTGTTGATATAATGCTGAAGGCCTCATTGACCAAGAAAATGGGCCACATGTTAGGCTCCTCCAGGCAAGCAGTGTACAGTACAGTATTCTTCCCAGCCTCTTTTACCTGGGGCACACAACCCGGCACTTTTTCAGTAACCACCGGATGTTCTCCTCAATACAGGGGATGCCACCAGCCTACAGCTCCTTCCCACCCAGCTTAAATAAATTACTGGGGAAAATACAGCAATATATACATTACCAATGGCTTCCTTGAGGTATCTCTGTCCTATCAGTTTCAGATACTCCTCTATGGCTTTAGTTGCAAGTGTGTTCTCACGGAGAATAAGGTGCTCTCTATCAAGGAAGCGATCAACCTCTGTCATAGCCATATCCGAGAGGAAGTCCTAAGGAGAAAGAGAGATTGGTGTAACAGAAAATTCCCAAAGCACAATTTGTGTAGAGTACAGATACATGTGCTTTAGTCTGTGTCCCTGCAGAATCTCCTAGATTCCAGATTCGCAATATTTACTAAGGACCAACCACGGATTCCCTGCCAGCTCTCTGCAGCTTGAGAGCATAAAGCTCCATCTACAGATTTTTGTCACCCTCTTACCAATTTGGTTTCCAATTCTGATTTCTCCTACACAAAATAAATTATATCATCTCCAAAATCAGCAAAATGTTCTCTTTGTAAAATACCCCTGCGGAAATCAGTAAGCGAAACGTGTCAGGTAAAGAAGAGACACTTGGCTCCTATTCTCTAACATGCTAATTGATTAGGAGTTTATCTGTATAGCACCTTGGTCACTAAACCCAGGCTTCTGAGTAGGGATAGACCTTGTATCATTAGTTCCCTCCGTGAAACCTTCAATATTGTTTTGTGATTTACCAAGCTCTTATTACCTGTATAAATGTATGGCAATAATACATATTATATTGCCTACATCTACAAACTTAGTAACTCATACAGCAATGTGAGTGGGGTTTCAGCCTTGTTGCAATTGATATCCTTGGAGTTTAGTCTCTTATCCCTTATCAATAATAGGAGCCAACTAAGCTTTGCCTCTCACAACACTAAGCCCTGTGTCTTCTGTCATTCAACTCTCTAATACCAAAGCCTCTATAGGCCACTAAAGTTCTGATACCTGACTGTGGAATGATTGGGCAGGAGCAGCAAAGCTTCAAAAGTCACATAAATATATATTTATTCATATCAAATTATTAACAACATCCATTTACATAGCTTTACCTCCACTTTCCTGTTACAGTAGTTGTGCGGGGGATCTAAACGTGACTTATGCTACTTACACACGTCAGATGATTCTCATCTGTACATTCCCATAGAAGTAGCAAGGGTACAGACAGGGTACAGGGTAAGGCTAGGTACAGACGTCAGAGGATTCTCGCCCGATAATCGCCTCAGGACTAGTATCAGACGAAAATCTGGCATGTGTACAGCGCTCGTCCGACACTCGTACACCTGTAATACAAGTAAAGGGGAGAGTGCAGCGGGGTGCCGCTCCGTCATTCTCCCCCTCCCCTGTCCATAGAGCAGAACGGCGCTATATGTACAGTGCTCATTCATGCATCATTCAGTCTTTTGTCATTGGAAAGGATTGTGAAAGATCCTTTCAACAACAATTATTGCACGTGTGTATGCAGCTATGGTTTTTCATTAGCTGTCATTAGACATTTTGTTAAGGCATCACTGTCTCTATCCATGGACTTGAAACTAGCTCGCAGCTAGTAAAGCCGAACCTTCTAACATGATTTGTTCCAAGTCAGTGACTATTTTTTTAGAAAGGTAGATAAGGATAGACCGAACAACAAGCTCATTCTCTACAGCCAGTTTAGAAACCCAATTGTAAAACATTGGTCTTGGTTGCATACATTTCCAAAAGTTCATGGATCTACTCTGCCACGTCAAGGCAATTCTGTGGGGCCTGGTTCTTCCCAAACATAGTGACCCTGATTTATCAAAACAGTTCAAGACTGGAGAAGATAGACTATTGTGAGTGAAGCTGGGTGATCCAGCCAACATAGAATAGATTTGGCCCAGGATTGAAAACATTTGACAAAAAAACACATTTTAAAAAAAAATCCATTCCAAGTTGCTGGATCACCAAGGTTCTCTCATGACAGTCTGTCTTTTCCAGGCTTAGAGAGCTTTTAACAAATCAGGCCCATTTTATTCAAACAAGATTTTATCTTTTTTAAAGGGGATAGTTTGACTAGGTCCCTTTACCAAATAACTGGATGGACTTCTGCATGACTTTTTTATTGCTAAAGACTATACAAGACCTTAAATAAAATTATTTGTAGCAGAAAACATATCTACAGGAAACCTCCTGTGCATTGTCACTTCAAATCTTTTCAGATGACAATGAAATCACAAAAATGCTAAATATTTAAGTTTTTTTTTTTAGGTATATGACATGCTATTCCTAAAATTGTTTTCAACTTTGACATTTTAATTGATCTACTGTGGGAGATTAGTGCAATTGTATCTCTGTCTGTTTTAGGCATTCTTATGACAAAATATAGGCAATATATCATAGCTAACCATGAATCCTGAATGTACCCATCCCATGACAATAAAATCTAGTTTTCAGTTCCCATAATTTGCAAGTCTTTCATTAACTTCTAATGGAACATCCATGTACAAGAATATCAGAACCAATGGCGTATCAGATGATTTTAAAAATCCTTTCTAGATAAATGTATTTTTATTAGTTTTATGCTCAAGCAAGCTCCAAGCCACTAAGTTAGCAAGGCTGTTTACAATATAAAACATCATCTTGTGATTGTTACTTTTGCTGGTGTAAGTCATGCTGCACAGGGATATTGCATTCAATTGTTCGCCATATCCATTAGCTTGTGGTTAGTAAGTGGTTCCAAAAGCTTTTTATATTCAATGTTCTATGTTCACTTGTGCACGTCTATGTGTTTGCTTTCCTTGTATTACTCAGGGTTTTTGTACTGTTGGTGGTAGCCATCTCAACTAATAAAATTACTTTCTCCATCAATATCCAGGACATCTGGAGACACTTTAGCAAAATGATTGCTTTTTTTGAATTTGTGACATCTGACCTGACGTAGAAGAAGTTTTCATGTTTTCCCAGTTCTGAACAATGTTTGTTTCATCTGTCCCTAGATGAGCTGATCCGGGAGTGGTGGGAGCTTTACCACCGTCATGCTTTTTAGTCCGAATAAACCATTAGTTTCAATTGTTCCTGAGCTGCCTCAGGGGTTATTGAAATTTCATTTTCTTTGATTAAGGTGAGATCAGCACCTGAACTATTTCATTTCCTTGTACTTTGAAGGACTTTCTTTTAATCACTGTTCTGTCACCAATCATTTCATCAATATGAATAAACTCACAGTCTCTGATTGACAGTTTCAGGTCTGACACAAGTTGGTCCATTTACACAATGTTGTGTTGTAGAATTTGTAGTTTGGAAATCCTGGGTTTGCTGTTGGGGGTCGTATAATAACTGTATGTTGTGTAATAAGGAATGAAATGCTGACTTTCCTCTACAGACACTTCTCCCCATGTGCCGTTATTCACCTGTCTTTCTACTCAATCCATAAAAGGAAACATTTTTCTTCCTCTTCTTTTCACTTAAGGGTGTCTTTGAAGATAAGATCAGCATGATGTTTAAACCTATTCCATTCCTCTGAAAGGTTACAATGTCCTGCTTCATGCTGGGTGGTTGTATGCCAGAAAACTACATGGTAAAGCAGTGGGCTTTATTTTGTATAAACAGTTCTTTCAGATACAAAGATTTCCAGGTTCTATAACTGTGTAATGTTGTATTGTGGAGTTTCTGCATGATGTGCAGATAGGAGACCTGAAGGATTTCTACATACCCTAACATAGACGGTGGACTACGGTCAGGGCTGCCATGAGAGATGACAAAGGGGAAACTTCTGTACCAGGTTCCAAATAAAGGAGCTTGACTTCTGCAATGCTAGAACAGTTAGATATGGAAGAGGGGGGCTCAAGAATATTTCTGAAATTTCTGATGGCTGCCCTGACTAGGGTAGCTTGTGGTCATCTACACATCACTATGGCTAATGTCCATATGTAATATATTCCTGTGTATTAAAAAAGTTCCAAAAAAAAAGTTCCATGCTGCTCTCGTCTGCCACTGCATAACTGGGTCCTCGTTATTGTTCCTGAAGTCTGAGCATACCTGGAGTGGACTAAAATTCACTTTTTGTTGCATACTCTGAGTCTGATTTGTTAAGTTCTCCAAGACTGAAGAAGATAGACTATCATGGGAAAACCTGGGTAATTCAGCAAACCTAGAATAGATCTGGTCCAGGATTGCAAACATTTACTAACTAGAAGCAAATGAATTTATATGTTTGCTGGAACACCTAGGTTCTCCTCTGATCTTGAAGAGCTTTAATGAATCTGGTCCACTCACTCTGCTGCACTAAAATCCCAGTGCTGTCCACCCATCTGGTTTTGTTCTTCTAGACTATTGCACACATCCAGCTCTCCTTATCACCATATCTTATAAGGGAGTGGTGTTCTGTAGGCCAATGAAAGAACAAGAAAAGTTCCTGATAAGGCCGGTCATTATTTCAAAAAGGCACAGGTGATGTCCCTTCTGCATTTTTCCCCTCTACCCGCCTGATCACTTCAGGTATCTGATTGGTTGCCAGTATACCAGACAATCCCTGCTATCCTTGGGCATGCCGGGAATGTGCAGAAGTTACATCATCCCAACCCAGCCAATTATTGGGGGTCAAAGAGTCTCCAGGAAGAAGAGAAGGAAGAAGATGGCGGTGCACGGCAACTAAATAAGGACAGGTGAGTATCATGGGGATCGTTTCTGCTTTAATGACCAATTAACACACCAAAATATATATTATAGGAGGAAAAAAAATGGGTTAAGTAAAGATATAAGCCAATCAAGCCATCATTATAGGGAACCGCCACCATAATTTTTGCCACATGCAACAATTTGAAAACAATCTTAAATCCTTAGTTTTTTAAAGTCTTTTTGGATTTCATTGCTTTGTCAGCAAAGTTTTCATAGCAAAAAGGATCAGAATTACATTCAGTTTTTGTTTTATAGAAAATCAACTAAAAAAATTAAATCTCGGTTATATATTACAGATTACCACAATATTACAAGCAAAGGGAACATTTAAAACTCATCTAAACATTTCCTCTTCAGAAGAACATTTACAAATCTTTAAAATGATGACTTAAAACAAATGTATACAAGTATGTTGATTCTTCTTACATACAGCTGGAATTTCAATGGATTGAAATATGTGCGAGCATCTTATGAGTGGCTAAACTTTTAAATTCTGTATTGAGGTGAAATAGTATCAATGGTGATGATGATAATATATATCTACAGTCATGTAGGCTGAAGGATAACATGGAAATTTTTTGTCACCGAAAAATAGATTTATCTACTTTTGCAGGATTTGGATGGAATCTACATCAAAGAGGCTACATTGGTCAGAGATGTCCAGAAGGGGGTTTGCTTTTCTCTCGAACAAAGATTGCTGAAGTTTGTGAGATGTTGAACTTGACTGGCGTATGTCTTAGAGCAGGTCTAGACCTGCTTTGGGATCGAGCGATCCTGCACGGCTCCCCGCGGCTAGCACCTTGCCTCTTGGTCACTTGCACGGCAAAGCTAGTCCTTAAAGAACCAGCATCTGCAGATTTGACAGCTGGCAGCAGAGACTCGTACTAGTACCTCTCACTGCCACCCCCATTCGATTTAATGGAGCTGCCAACGCCAGGAGAACCTACGTGTAGTGTCTCTCCAAAGCAAACGGTTCACTGGCATGAGGAAGCAGCAAATGCACTGCAACTTTATCGCCAGTCTAAACATAGCCTTAGTTTAGCCTAAAAGATGGGAATAGAGAAGTGGGAAAGAGATGATGGCATCCGTAATACTGACAGGAGAAGTTAGTGAACATGGCAGAAGAGAGACCTGATTTATTAAAGCTCTCCAAGGCTGGAGAGAATACACTTTCATCAGTGAAGCTGGGTGATTCAGCAAACCTGGAATGGATTTCTTCAGTGTAATTTGCTCTTTGTGAGCAAATGCTTTGAATCCTGGATGAGGTTCATCCCAGGTTTGTTGGATCACCCAGCTTCCCTGGTGAAAGTGGGGCGAGCCTTGGAGAGCTTTATTAAATGAGGGCCAAGGTGTATGCTATTCTGAGAAGATCTGATGTGGACCTTTCACCAATTTTACAAGGTGCTGGTATGTCAGACATTTGGGAACACAGACAAGAACTGCACAGATTGGCGTCTCTGAGTTGCCATTTAAGTCCAGTTAGTAAATGCTGAACCTGGTGGATGCCTCAACAATATTTTTTTTTCAAATGAAGACATGGACAGGGGGGGTATTGCGATCTTCTCCAGGGGTAATAAATTCCTAAAGTGCTACACTAATGACAGGTCCACTTCAAATAATTGGCATTTAGAAGGAACAGAAGAAGTATTCATGTGGGACATCAACAAAGGTGATAAAACAAGAAGAAAGGTTGCAGGCAGATATGAATAATGTCTTAAGACTGGAAGGTAATATATTGTCAAGTGTTAATAATTGAAAATACAGATTTTTTTTTTTCCCAACCTGCAGAAATATATAACATATGGTATTTTGACCTTTTCACCTGCATTAGAATGCAATGGCAGCAATCTTGCATATAAATCTGAGGTAATTTAATAAAATGGATGGCACGCAATAAGCCTGGATCTGCTGAATTGAAAATGTCTATTCAATTTCCATTTTAAACATGAACCCATGACCAGACTTGTACTGCATTTACAGTATACCTCCCTGCTGCTGTGCATTCACATTATGCACAGTGTATGCGCGGTCCATACCATAGGTATATCTATTCATAATAATAAGGTTGTATATAACTGGAAAATAAATTGGCTTTATGCACTTCCTCAGCTTTGTAGAGGATAGTACTCCAAATAGAGAGCAGTTAGATCCCACCCTCTGCTTTGCTTTTCAGTTTTTACTGTCCCTATAATGCTTTCCATCTTTGAGAAACTCTAAAACCAAGCTGTTGGTGGCAGACAAAAACAGACATTCTCTTTGCAGGTTGTCTCAAAATCAACCTTAAATTTAGCTTGGGGGGAAAAAAACATAACAGTGATTTAAAGCCGTAAGTCTTAATCTTCAGACGGCAGGAAGGTCAAAAAGTTCCCAGAGAAGAAAGAAAAAGCAGAATGTTAGAAGCTGAACCCCCGAGTGCACAGCTCTACATTTCAGAGGGTCAATACCTAAAATCAATACACTGATCAATACCTAAAAACTTTACCTGTGTACAGAGCGGACAGGAAGCTGCTGTCTTAGCAAAAGGTTTCCATGAACTTTATTCAGCTTTAATGTAAAGCTGGACAATAGACGAATTGGCTTCATAAAAATAGCATCAGCTTAAAAAAGAAGCTTGGAGAACACAAGACAAAGACATGGTAGACATGATGACAATATTTACATTCCATATAAACAATTCCTAAATAAAGAACCTTAACAAGAATGACCAAAGGACGTAATCATTATCCTAACATACTCCGTAAATAAAACACTACAAATTTAAAGTGGAATTAAATAAAAAAAATGTGACCAAGCAGGTCCTTAATTGTAGAAGGGATAGGAATGTCCCTTCTGCAGTAAAATACTCTCATCTGTCTAATCAGATTTTTTTTTATTTTAATACACTCACCTGTGCATGTTCCGATGCGAGCATCGTAAATAAAACACTACAAATTTAAAGTGGAATTAAATAAAAAAAATGCAACCAAGCAGGTCCTTAATTGTAGAAGGGATAGGAAATGTTTTTAATACACTCACCTGTGCATGTTCCGATGCGAGCACCGCCATCTTTTTCTGCTCCTCTTCTGGGTTCCCAGAATCTTGATTGGCCGGGCCAGGATGACATAACTCCTGCGCATGATTGCAGGAGCTCATTCAGTCCCAGCAGCCCCAGGGCTTACACTTGGAACACTACATCCCCAACATGACCAAGCTCTGGGCATAATTATAATAACATAATACAATTCCATTATGCTCTATGAATAGAATACTACACCTATGATATGGCGGACCATGGACAAAATTATAATACAATTACTTTACACTCTATACATAAAACGCCACACTTTTAACATTGATGACCATGGGACATGATCATAATGTATTTCTATCACTCTCTGTAAATAGAACACTACAACTCCGACAAATTTCTTTTACAATTCTATCATAGTCTATACATAGCACTTCCAACATGACCGACCACTGGACCAAATCAAATTCATATAATGATCATATTTTGGTTTGTAATCAATTCAATCCCGTTACACTCTATACATAGAACATCACACCTAAAACATAACCTGACCACTGGGCATTATCCTGATATAATTCTATTACACTCAATAAATAGAAAATTGCACTTGAAAAAATTGCACCACTGGACATGACCATAATACCATCCTAATCCTCTCTACATAAAACACACCATCTCCAACACTACAAACCAATAGACATGGCTATGATACAATTCTATTCCCCACATAGACCACTACACCTCTATGGCAGAACACTGATGATCACAACATTACTCTATTATACTCTGTACATAGAAAAATTCCCCTGCAACAGGACCTGACCCACACACATGATCATAACAATTATTTTACGCTAAAAATCACTAGATCTCCAACATGACCATCCACTGGACGTGATAATACAATTTTACAACACTCCATATGGAACATTACACCACCGATATGACCGACCACTGGAGGTAATCATAAATCAATTCTTTTACACTCTATACACAGAGCACCTCTAACATGATCGACCGCTGGACATGATTATGATACAATTCTATTACACTCCATATAGAACCAATATAGATCCAACACGACTGAGCATTAAAGATGATCGAAATTTAATTCTGCTACCTCCAACAGAACCTGACCCATAGAGACAATCCTAATGCAATTCCATTACATTTTAAATAAAACACTATACCTCTGACATGACCGACCATTACAGATAACCATATTTCCATTCTATAACACTCTATAAACTGAACACTGCATCTCCAACATGATTATGATACAATTATTACACTCTATATAGAACACTATGCTTCCAACACGATTGAGCGCTGAAGATGATCGAAACATGTTGCTGTTAGATTCTATATGTGGACATTTGCACCTCCAACAGAACCCGACCCGCGGAGATGACCATAATGCATTTCCATTACACTATAAGTAAAACGTTACACCTCCAACATGACCAACCACTACACATAATTATAACGCCATTCTATTACACTCCAAATAGAACATTAAACCATCAACATGGATGACTACCGAAGATAATCATAAATCAATTCCATTACACGCTGTACATAGAACACTACACCTCCAAGATGATACACCAATGGACGTGATCATAATACATTTCTTTTACACTCTATATAGAACACTACGCTTCCAACATGAGCACCAGATTATAATGGGAACATAATTCTGTTACACTCCATACATAATCCCACCTCCAACACAACCTGACCCACAGAGATGATGCTAATGCATTTCCATTACACTTTAAACAAAAGACTACACACATAATTATAATACCATTTTATTACACTCTAGAAAAACACTACACTATCAACATGACCAACCACTGGAGATGATCATAAATAAATTCTATCACACTGTATACATAGAACAACCAACATGTTCGACCATTGTGCATGATCATAGCACAATTCTATCACACTCTATAATTACAATTTTACACCCCTAACATGATTGTTACATAATACAATTGTATCACACGCTATACATACAACATACACCTTTAACATGCCTGACTGATGAACATGAGCCTAATACTAATGAACCCTGTACAAAAAACACTGCAGCCCCAGCAAGACCAACCACTGGACATGGACATATAATCCTAATAACCTCTATACATAAAATACAACGCCTCCAACAAGACCGACCACTGAACATGATCATAAAACAATTCTTTTACACTAAGCATATGGACCACTACACTACCAGCATGGCCAACCACAGAGCAGGATCATAAAACTATTCTTTTACTCTTCGGGCCTGATTTATTTAAGTTCTCCAAGACCAGAGAGGATAGTATATCGGGGAGAACCTGAATGGTGCAGCAAACCTGTAAATCTGTATATAGAAAACTGAACTTCTAACAGACCTTAACACAGATATGATTATAAAAGAATTCCATAACACTTGAAAAAAAAACATTGGACTTGATCATAATACCATTCTGTAACACTCCATAAAAGGAACATTACACCATCAACATGAACGACCACTGAACATGATCAATTATATTATTTACACAATATACAATAAATCCTACACCACAATGGACATCATTGTCATACAATCCAATGAAAGTCTATACATAGAACACACAGCCCCAACATGACTGACCACTGGACATCATTCCACAATCTAATCAAATTCTACACACGGAACCCTACAGCCCACAGCCACCATGGCATTATGTACCAATATATTTGTCATCTATATATCCATTATAATTATATGTGACCTTGAGCCTAGGGTCCCCGTTTTCCCTGAGAAAGCCCATCTGGGCGAAACGCGTCAGGGATGAGACCCTGTTTCTTGATCCATGACTTATATGCAAGTCTGTGATTTTTCTTATTACTAAATATCGTGTGGATAGAATATTTTATTATGCAATTCTGTTACATTGTTTTATTACTATTTTTAGGATGTTTGTACTCTAATAAAAATTATATTGATTTTTTATATGATCACCTTCTCCGTGCCTTCAAAAAAGCCTACCTTTTCTCCTTCTTTCATTACTGTATAATCCAATCAAACGCCATACATAGAACCCTACAGACTAATATGACTGACCACCGGTCATCATCCTGCAGTCCAATCAACATCTCTACATTGAACCCTACAATCTCAACATTCCTGACCACTGGACTTCATCAAACTCTATACATGGAACCCTACAGACCCAATATATAGGACTGACCACTGGACATCACCATATAATCCAATTAAACTCTTTACATAAGAAATCAACACCTCCAACGGGAGCGGCCATTGGACAGGATCATAATGCAATTCTTTTGCACTCTATATATATATATATAGAACAACAATTGCTGACCATTGGACATGATCACAATACAATTCTATTATTCCCTATCAATAGAACACAGCAGCCCCAACATAACCACTGGAAATGATCCTAATACAATTCAGTTACATTATTTACATAGAACACTTCCAACAGGTCTTTCCACTGAATACGATCATAACACAATTCCATTACATTCTAAACACAGAACACGACCCCCCTATCACTGGACATGATCAGCGTTGTACAAGAGTCAGCTGTAACTTAAACAATTATCAATGATTTTCCTTCTCTCTGAATGATACTTTGGAAATTTCAATCAGCGGATTTCATGGTACATTATAGAAGAAATCTCTTCAGAACAATATCTCATTGATAACATGAGGCTTGAAAAGAGGAATGAAGGTTTTCTCTGACAGAAGCAGAAAAGAGAGATACTTGGGAAAACTTTGATCTCTGAAAGATATTATGTGAAAAATAAAGGATAATAGATCACATTTGAAGAAGAAAGAGATAAAGTTCTAAGCGATGTGTGCTGCTGATGAGGCTGTGATGGCAGAGACAGTTATATGTATAGAGAATGTGTTAAAAGGCGCATTATTGGACCATCATAGGTAAAAAAAAAAAAAATGGTAATATGAATGGGCCCTACCTAGGGGCACTGCCGCTCTACATTTTGCAATTCACTAAAAATACTGCTAGGGATGTTTTTTTTTTTTTTTTTTTTTAAGGTGGACACACCATGATATGGTTATTGCCTGGTTACTGCAAGGCAAAAATTACAGGCAAAGCAACGTTAGGGGAAGAGTTAGAGCACTGCTATTTAATTTAAAAGGACCACATGGCATAAGGAGAGAGAAAACCCCAAGAAAAAGAAAAGCTAAAAGAAAAAGGGAAAGAAGAAATTAATCAAAACGGCTTTGGTTAACTAAGCATTACCTGGTAAATCAGAAATCATTTTATTTAAAAAATGTAGTAACTGATAGGGTGCCCATCTAGGGTACTTACACTTGGTCTTTGATGGTTCCCCTGAGAAATATAATATTGTGTGAATTTGGTCATGTCTATGAGCTGGTGGGTGCAGCTAGGGACAAGAGAGATTCTTAATCATGAGTTATTGATTGTCCCCTTTTTGTATTTTTCTTGAAAAATAAAAAGTTTGTCATGGTCTTTAAAGCAACGTCACCTGCAATTTCTGCATTTCATGTTTTCATTACAAAAATACATAAACTTTAATTCTGATAGACATAAAAAGCCATTCTCCGATCCACAGAGAAATGCCATGGTGTACCATGTGACCTTCCTGATGTATAATTGAATACTATGCAAGGTTACCTGCCCCTTTTATAGAAAATAGAAGGATGAACAGTCACACAAGTTCTCTGTGCACTCCCTGCTGCCCCCTGGGCAAACCCTACGAAGCATTAACCTTAGATGATTGGCAAAAATCATGTGCATGGTTTAGACTGAGCATGACCTCTCTAAATCTATCAAACAAGTAAACAAAAGCAAGAATTGTATGTAGATAAAAGTACCTTGGCCTTCCCCGTGCTCTGCAGTATATGTACCAGCGCACAGGCCACCTCCTCTTTGCTCTTTACACTCAGCACGGGCTCAAGCACGGCGCACAGCATCCGATAGTTGTTGGTGACGTACTCGGCAAACTCCTTGTACAGCTCCATGGGAAGGATGCTCATGGTTTGGTATCGGGATTTTAGGCGGATGGAGGGACAGCTGCTCTTCCCCTTGTAGGAGGTGGGCTGGGACACCGGGTACCACTGCTCCACAAAGTGGCGCCCGCTGATGCTGGCGATGGGCACGTTCACCATGCCCACGTAGTTGCTCTTTTCCTTGCGCCTCTTTTTGTCTGTGTCTTTGTACAGGTGGAGGCGAAGGTTCCGCACAGCTGGCAGGTTATTGAACTCAAAGTGCTCCCCCCAGAATACGGTCTCACCCCGGGCTTTGCTGGTGGTACGGGCGTACAAGATGTCATCCAGGCACAGCTCGCAGTAGTAGCGCTTTTTAGGGGGGAGGTCACGAGCTTCAATAATCCACAACTTGAGGACATTATCTACTCGCCGGCTGTTATCCTGTAAGGGAGAAGGAGGGAAGAGGTCAGTATCTATAATAAGTCAGGAGTACAGATCAAGAGAACACTAAAGTATATCTAAACCTAAATTTGATAAAAGTTTTTAATTTTTTGAATGGATCCTGCCATGCTGACCCTGCCTTGTTTAATCACTTCCTATTATAGGGTGGCAAAGATCTGTTGCTGTCTCCCAACTTGCATTGTCACCCAACCTCACAGGTTTCCGACGGTGGCTACAAATGAACACAAAATATGCAGCCACGGCCCACTGTTGTCCCCTTCAGAATACCTGCCCTGCTGGAGAATTTAAATGCTACAGGTATTGCATTGAAAATTTGGAAATTATTAATGATATACAGTGCTTTTTCAAATTAAATTCCATTTATTTAGGGTTTATATTTTCCTTATAAAAAACTATGGGTAAAGGTCAACTCAAACTGCACATAGCAAAAACTGATGAAATTATATCAAAACCTGTAAAAGGATTATTAATTCCCTTCTGGGGAATGTTTCTGCCATTCCAAATAGTTGCTCCCTGTCCAGATAATCATAGTGCAGGGCCATGAGGTTTCAATAGACCTCATCACAGGATAGAGCAATACTTTGGCTCTAAAAGTAAATTATATACATAATAGGGCCAAAAAAAGAAACATGGTTATTTTTCCTGATTTTCCAGTAGGGAAAATTTTACAGTTAATACTACAAAGTGCAAAGACAGTTTGGGCAACTGTGCACTTACACTTGTGGTATCAGTTCGGTGAAGGCCCTTCTCTGTTGTCTCGCGTACAAAGCCAGTTCCATAAAGATATGGTTTGGGTAGTTTGATAATACTGGTCTGTACAGAGTCCTTTATTCAAATTGGAATGCAGATTGACAACCAGATCTTCTCATTCTGCATGACTACCTGTCCATATGCCTGCTTTTTTGGCTTAATGGGATCAAATTCCCATAGTCCTGTGTAAGCATCTAGTCCTAACTAGGCACAGGGCTGAAGACTTTTTCCCATACTTCCATGTGACTGGGGTCTGGTAAGAAGAGGCAGAATCACCATGATGTTCCCCTGAATGAACCAGAACTGGCTGAAGAATCAGCAGAACAATGAAATGCAACAAAATATGTAAAAACATTAAATCAAGTTTTTTTGCTAAAACCACATTATGCAATATGCTATAGAATGCACGGGGCTTTACAAATTATTACATGCAGTTAAGGTTTGCATCTCTTATAAACGATTAGCAAAAAAAAAAAAAAACATGCAGTGGGTTCTACTATATTATCCAAATATTTAAGATCACATAAAATGTACGAAGTGATAATTCCTAAGTGCTTCCCAGTATTGTGATTTTCTAATGTCAATATGTCAACCTTGTTGCTGATATAAGATGGCGTGAGTCACTTAAAAAGATTATCATGTACTCAGCAATAAAACTAAACTTCTATCTTTCGATAGAACCTCCAAAAATGAGTATGGAATTAGGGATTTGTCAGGCGGCATGATCAAAGGTTTGGTCCATACGATGGCTCGTTCTGTGGTATGCGGTCGATAGATTCTCATCACATTGTGTACATCAGCTCAGTCCCTTCTCCCCATTTCCCAGAGCTGATCTTTGATTCTTGGTTGCTGCATAATTACTATTATATACTGTTACTTAGCAACTCTACAGAGCTCATATACTGCACTTATATTCTTTCAGGAGAAACACTGAACTTCACCATGCACAAGCTCCTGGAGGGAAATTTGGCACGCAGCGGGTTGTTTGTTATGGAGGCCAGTGCAAAGGGGAGGTGTGCATTGTCTGCCAGCAACCAGTGATCTTCCAATACAATATTGGACTTTTCTCATGGGTCTGGGACAAGCGTAGGAGTTCCCCTCCATCCTCCATAGGTCAAATTATCCATGACCACCTGATGCTAACATGCTGTTTATGAGGGGATCTTTGGTTTACCACAAAGCCCCCCAGTCAGTGCAGAAGAAGGGCCCCAATCCATTTCTGAACAGGGGCCCACTGTTGGCTTTGTCCACTATGTCTCATAAACATTATTAGGTTTCTAATTGTAATGATCCAGGGGAAAAAGTACAATAAAAAAATAATTTTTGAGCATATTTTCTTATGAATTCTCTGCATCAATCATGAATGAATTCCAATATTTATAGCTGAAGTTATCATTACAAGGAAGAAAATCATCATAACAAGATCCAAAGCAAACAATTTTACATTTTTTTATGTACTAAGAGCAGATATCACTAGTCATTGATTACCTTTGATGCTGCTACATTAATTGTCTTGACTTTAGGGGTAAACTTTGCTCCTGGAGATGACCCATTACCCTGCAGTGTAATGACAGCACCTCAGAAGCCAAAAAGAAAGCTTGCATTGGAAGGGGATGGCCGTTGGTGAGGTCAGACCTGAGGGTGGATTTATTTTTCTTTGACTGTGCCAAACGGTGCCTTTGCTTTACAGGGATTGCTAGGAGGAAGATGATCCTGGTTATAGGCAGATCAGCATAGATTTGTGCTGCAGAGAAGCAGTCAAATCCCTACTGCAAAGCAGACTTTAGGTCCTCATTATTGGCCACTGAAGCAGTTTTATTGAATTGATGGTAGCAAGTAGCTGGGCTGGTACATGTGTAAAGAAAATGTAGGTCAGTGGAGAAGGGAAGAGAGGAAACAACTCCCTAGGCATTTATTACTGAGGTAACAAAAGAAACCCCAACAGGTTTTCCAACTTGTCCTAATGCTTGTTCTTGAACGGTGCTCACCAGCACTGCCTCCCTGCTGTAGGAGTCCCCAATGTCTAACAGAACATGTGTTATGCTGTGATTGTGAGTGCAAAAAGTTGATTTCCAAGACACTCCCAATCCAGCTTCCCCTGTAGTAGCCAGGCTTGAAAGGACTCCCATAACTGCGAGTTACATTAACCCAGCAAAGATGGCCAAACATTGAGCCAAGGAAGAGTAAGTGGAAGAAGAATAAGATGGCGGGAAAAGGAGTACAAAAACGGTTTAGTGAATAGAGTTACAGTTTCAGATCCTCCCAGTATTAGCTCTTCCTATGGCAAAGTGACATCAATGAGCTAACGGCTTTCAATTAACAACAGCATTGTCAGCCTCTGAGTAGATCCAGGAATGCGAGGTCACCATCTCCAGTACTGAAATTTTAGAGAAAGGTGGACCTAGATCTAAAAAGCTGAACTTGTGTTCCACTTTGAAATAAACAATACTGTGGCAAAATAACAACAACCACTGAATGGCCAGTATCATTTTTAGGAATGGCACAATTCATCTCCAGTTGACGGTATTAAACTGCCTCTGATTAACCTGTTCCCACTGCCTGCAATCTGTCAGTCAGGGTGAAGAAGCACGCACAGGCGGTGATGGGGTGACGCGTCACGCCATATATTATAACAAACAGATATAGGACATCTACTAATCAAGACACGACACACATTTCAATGATTAATGAGCGCTGTCATTTTTAATACCATAGCATATAGCATTTATTTGCTGTCAGTAATGTAGTGTGACGTTCCTGCCGAGCTGCCATTTCCTATACGCTGCTCTTTAATGCACGCTAAGATGGAGTTAGCGCTGCACACTTTATCTTGCTAATTATTTGTGCTTGGCTTAAAGTGACATGCTGACTGAGCCACAATTTTTAGCTGTGTTAATTGTCTGTGCGGCAGGGGGATTTTCCAGGCTTTCTGGGTCATTTATGAACCAAACAAGAATGAAGTGTGGACAACAAGCCATATTTTATACAGCTGATTGCCTGTTTGCCCGCTGCTGGTGAAAAAAAAAAGCGAATGTGCCTACTTCTGCAGAACTTGATGAAGTAAATGATAAATTCAGAGGCCTAGTTAGAAATGGCGGAAATCAATCTTTGGCATTTTATTCACAGGATGATTCTGACAGCTTGCTTGAAGAGACACTTGCTCATTTAGTGTCAAGTGACAATATGTTCTGAAAGCCACCCTTCCACCTCAATGCACACTTATTCATACCTGCACCATAAATGCCACCCTGCTGTCTAACAGAGCAAGGCATCTGGGTACGTGGGGGTGTAGGAAACCTCCCCAAAGTAATAAAATGAGGAACCAACACAGAAGCCTCATTGTCCAAAGTGACAGGGTCCATATGAAGCGGTTCAGGCTGATTTTGTCGAAGGATAAACTGGCAAAGCAATAGGTTTGAACACAAACCAATGTATGTAACCCACTCTATACGTCTGATTTATTACAGCTCTCCAAGGCTGGAAAGGATACACTTTCATCAGTGATCCAGCATTCCTGGAATAGATTTCTTCATTTGCTAGCAAATGTTTTGAATCCTGGACCGGATCCATTCCAGGTTTGCTGGATCACCCAGCTTCACTGACGAAAGTGTATAATCTCCAGCCTTAGAGAGCTGTAATAAATCAGGCCCTATGTGGTAGTACTCGTGCATGGTTATTGAAATAGCACTGACACATGAGAATAGGGAGAGCATACTAAGGCATGTGTAAACTGGAGCAACTTGGAGCTTACACAGGGCTATCCTTCTACAAGCTTCTCTGGACAATTTTCTTGCACTAATAATCTAAAGGATAATCAGATACTTGGGGTAAAAATAGGAACAAGCATGCCTGAGGTTTTATCATGCTTCAATATTATCTATATGATCTGGATCATTAGAGGTAGATAGCACAATCCAGAGACCAGGACGATGGTTCTGATTAGCTACATACACGAAGTTGTAGTGACTCAAGTGTGGCAGGTGCAATTCAAAAATTTATCTTCAGTGCTGGTTCTTATTTAAGCAAATGTCCAAATAACTACTTTATTTCCTTAAAATCTTGCCGTTTCAAATTTTTTGGATAAGGTGAAGAAATAAAAATTTCTCTCAGGTCTGTATTTTCATCTGCGAGCACACTGGAGGAATTTTTCCTTTATCCCTGTGAGATTTGTGTAAGAAATGGGGTCATAGTTGTGTTTTTGTTTACAACTTTATTTACCTTCAAAAAAAACCCCTAAAGAACAGAAATGGCAAAAAACGAAGACTAACCCCAACCTGTTCTGTACAATACAAAATTCACTTTTCTTCTTGGGTTTCAACTTGAGTTTATCACATCTGATGATATTGCAAATAACTGTGATGCAGGTTTGTATGAGGTCAGTAAGGTGATTATATGCCCAGGGTTTTCCACAGACCCTTTTAGCTGGGCGCACCACCCGGCACTTTTGCAGAGAATACCGTGTGCCATGGATATTATCATAAGATCTCAGCTGTGGAGATTGATATTCAGAAACAGCCAGCCAATAGGCCGCTCTGCATTTTTGACATCGCCCTTCAGCTGGAATTCTGGACTAAATATGTCTGCAATGGAACTTTGGGAATGCAGGCAGTAGGCTGATATTATGTATCCAAAGGGCCACATAAAGAGGTACCCTTTAACACCTGGTGTCACCCCCCTCAGTGCCAAGGACACTGAAATATCACAAAGGAGGTCCACTTTGTGGAAGCCACTACAATGATGTCAAACATCTTTGGACAATCTACCAAAACTGTGTTTAATTAAAAGTCGTTCATACAAAGAGTAGATGAATTCAAAGAAAGGCTTTTTTTATTTTACAATTATTTTTCAGGTAAATATTCTGGTTTCTTAATGGAACTTTTTATTCTAAGTAATTATGGGCTGATGAGGACTTTCCTTTAGAAATTAATAAATGAATTTATTTTTATGCCGTCAAGATATGTATAGCAATCATCTTAAAGGAACACCCTTCACTAGAACAAAAAAAATTGCGTGATTTTTAGACAAAATGATAATGTATTAAATTGAAATAAAAAAGAAATCCTTTTTATTAGAACAAAACTAACGGGGCTGTCTGAAGGTCTGGATGGACAGGTGGAAATGTTCCAACCTGCTGACTGAGGATTAGATAATCAGAATGTATCTGCTGTTATTGTTTTTATGCCACATGAGAAATTGTGATTATTGTGCCATAATTTATGGAAGCTGCATTTCCTTATGAAAAGGTGGCAGTATTCTAAGGCTACGTACACACGTCCAAAGGTTCTTACCCAATAATGGGCTCAGGGCCGATATCAGACGAGAATCTGGCATGTGTACGTCCTGGTGGATCCACGGACGATGGACGTCTAACGATCCTAATGCAAGGGAAAAGGGAAAGCGCGCAGCACGGTGCCGCTGCGTCGCTCTCCCCCTCCCCTCTGCGTAGAGCAGAATGGTGCTGTATGTACAGCACTCGTTCATGCATCGCGCGATGCTAGTCGTTGGAAAGGATCGTGAAAGATCCTTTCCAACCACTATTATTGCACATGTGTATGTGGCTTATGACAACATGAGATAAAAACAGAGATGAACAGACTGATTGGAGGGAGAGTCCAAAAGAGAGGGATAAGAAAGACAGGCAAATAGGAAGATTAAAAGTGGTAGATGGAAATGGTGGATTTTGGGTGGATTTATCCAAACCAAAGAGAAAAAAATTAGCACAAATTTGTAAAGCAAGCTTAACCTTTTACGGGACAGACAGGTGCTTGCAAGAATAGATGAATAGATAGATAGATAGATAGATAGATAGATAGATAGATAGATAGATAGACAGATAGATAGATAGACAGATAGATAGATGCTATCCACCTGCACAGTGTTCTCACTCAAGGTTCCATGAAACCCTAGAGCTTCTTCAGAGTTTCTAGGGATTCCTTGTGCCATTAACAATTTGTACCTCTCAGGTCAGTTTAAGTGACACCAATGATCCATTTTGGTATCTGTAAGGGTGACATTATTCCCAATGGCCAGTGATGTAAGAGGCATTTTCCTACTGACCCCAACACTAATGTACTCTATGTTGTGGATATAGAAATCATAGCAAGGGGTCTCTAAAACCAAAGAAATAATTCAAGTATTTCCCCATGTTAAAAAGGTTGTCTGGAAGTTGGTTGGAAGTATTTTCTTAGATATTATTTGGATATATTTTTTAAATTACTGTCCAAAAAAACATGCTTACTGTTTAGTGATGCAAGACTGAAGTATATTCTTGATTATTTTAAAGCAAACCTTTTCCCAGAGACACAAGGAGGCTGCCACTGTTGATGCCCTTCTCAAGTTGTTAGGTGTCTTACAAGTACATTGACCAGTTGAGTCAATGATCATGGAACAAGTATCTTATTTTTAAACTGGGGAACACAAGGTATTAAACAAGAAGATATACATGACAAAAAAACTAGCAACATGAATTTTTAGATTGTAAGCTCCTCTGGGCAGGGTCCTATCTTCCTCTGGTGTCACAATCTGTTTCTGTATGTCATTTGGAACCCCTATTTAATGTACAGCGCTGCATAATATGTTGGCGCTATATAAATATAGTTTATTATTATTATTAATAATAATAATAATAATAATATATAAGCAGTGATCACCTCCATGTCTCTCTCAGGAGAGGATTCCTTTAAATCATTGCCTGTGTTATCGGTAATAAAACGTTAGCTTCTTAGAAGACACTATCAATCTATAATATCCCTGCCCTTAATTTTTTATAAACAGAGAATGCAACTTAAAGAGTGGAAACAACTCATGGTGGGCAGAAGCAACCCAAGTAATTCACAGGAAGACCAGCGCTGATTTACAGAGCAGTGAGCCTGAGAAAGAAGGCACCAGAGATGTTCACACTTGGTGAACATCTGAAAAGGTCAATACTCAAATACATAGAGATATCCAGGTATAATTTAGATTCCCTGAATCGAAAGTCCAGTGAACTCTTCATCAGAGCAGGGCAAGTATTGCAGAGATATTATGAGAGATGATAATCAAGGTAATGTAACATTTGTACTTTAAATGAAACCTTGAGCTTTAAATTTTGTGAATACATTTGGGACCACAGCATACACAAACCACTATAGGACAGCAAGGAGGAACCTCTACTGTCCAGAAGAGTTTTGAAAGGGCATGGTTCTGGCAGCAAGTTTTAGGATTGTAATAATTAACAGCACAGTAATTAAGTACTGGGTAATGAAGTATACCCCAGTGGCCTGGCCAGTGAATGGACCATGATAACACAAGTAGGGCCTGTCTGTATAATGCAGCTAATCCACATTACCTCAAAATTGGGATAAGAAGAAAAGAAGAGACATCACCTTGAGTAAATCATCACTTACTAGTGCAGGAGTCACTTATGGATGTCAGCCCCATAGATGTAAATGACAAACAGCATTCTGCTTAGTTTAAAGTAGCATCATTCTTTATAAATCTTACTCATTCAATAGGCCTAATATTGTATTGCTCTGACCCATCAGACATGGACTACACAAGACCTCTGAAGGTGTCCGGTGGCATTTGGCACGTGGATATTCATAGCAGATTTATGCCATATTGGCTGCGCCAGCCTGTCTGCTGCCCATAGTGTATTCTGCTGCCATTTCCCAGGCAAACAAATCATATGCTCCCCATCCACATGATATAAGACAAAATGTACAGCAAAGTTCAGATAAGAAGAATGAGGCATAGAACCGCTGGAGCTATAGGTGGAGAGAGCAGAGTAACAGAGAAATGAGCTCATCAGTCTGCTGCATCTATGGTCCATTAACAGCATAGGGATAGGGAGAGACCTGTAAAGCTACATACACACTAAAGCACATAATTGCTGCCCGAGATGAATAATCATGATGAAGTGAAAATCTATCGTGTGTGCAGTGGTTACCCAACGTCGTTAGATGATCAGCCATGGCAGATCGCTAAATGACTAAGGGAAGACAAACTCTGTAATTTCCTAAAAGGAAGGATGCAACGGGGTGCGCCTCCCTCGCGTCCTCGCCTCTCCAGGAAAATGAACATTGCTATGTGTACAGTGCTTGTTCATTGACACACTATGTGTATGCCACAACAACAAAGGCACATGTTTTACACCAAATAGACCATTTTTAGTATTCAGACATACACTGCAGTAGATATCCATGCAAAAGAACTCAAAGTCCGATAGTAAATCCTCAGCTCCTGTTCAGTTCACACATTTACACACTGTACTGAGAGCAAAAAGTGGGAGCTGCTCAA
The DNA here is from genome assembly GCF_032062135.1 of Pyxicephalus adspersus. Classification (NCBI taxonomy): domain Eukaryota; kingdom Metazoa; phylum Chordata; class Amphibia; order Anura; family Pyxicephalidae; genus Pyxicephalus; species Pyxicephalus adspersus. The sequence goes on from NC_092871.1 coordinate 8,227,842, forward strand.
ATAAGGAAGACATGTTAAGTTTTTGACTAACAAACAGATTCTTTACAATAAATAAAACCAGGTTTGTACCTTGTTGGGCTTGACAGCTCTCTGTAGGTTCTCTATCCATTTGTCCCTTTCAGCAGCTGAACGACAGGCAAAGCATTTGGTACCCGATGCTGTTGTCACCTGCAAAGGGGAAGAAGGCCAGTCAGAAACAATGAAGTATGTATAGCATGCTCAAATGTTGTTGTGATGGGATAATCAATGGGGTAATTCACCAGATAAGTGGGGCTTTAAAGCCCATCTCTAATAGAATAATGTGAAAGTCACATGACCAGTTCTCTTCCAACCATAGAGTTCCCTCTGGTCCGCTGATGCATTGTTTCAGATATACAAAGCAGACCATTTTCAATGAATAGGATGAGGTGTGATGTATGTAGTGGTGCACAACAGAGGGCAAATTGTATAAAAAATAATTCTTATAACCCTGTGAAAAGGAAAGTGGACATTCCTATGTGATTCTGTGACTCTGATGGGCCAAGGACAGTCAGGAAAAGGAGAAAAGCATTAAGCAATACCAGATGTCCTTCATAGAGGAAAAAAGGGGGTGCTAACTTCGCATTCCCCCACAACGTGCTGCAGCTTTCAATGCACAATGTGAGAAGCTAACAGTGTGCTGTAAAATCAGAGTAAGGCGTTTCACTACAGGAGAACAGCCAGTACAACTGTACAAGATTAAAGGGAAGGCTGAAAAAAATCACCTCAAAACAAAACTCCTGCCCCAGGATACTGCTATGCACAGGTTTCACCACCGAATCTTCATCCAGATTCAGATCCAAGGCCTCGGCAGCACTGCTCGGACTCAGCAAAGACTCATGGGAGTGCGATTCCTTAAATGCCTGCATAAGGCGAGCCCTGAGGGAGAAAGGGGACAAAAAAGAGACGTTGGTGAACGTCCTTAGACATTGCAGTTTGTACATTGTACAATTTTTGTGTTTAGATAATAAAGAAAATCTTAAACCCAAAGGACAGAACAAAAGCATTCGGATAATGTTATGGAGTTAATGGTAATAAGGTGTCTGTGCTCCAGTGGTTTGTTCAGATGCACCTTTGCAAACCTAATCCATGTTGCCATGTCTCTTCTTAGAGAGAAGAGGTTTTCTCTCCCAAACAAGCCATATGTGTTCAGTCTTTTTCTAATTGTATGTTCATTAACATCTGAGATGAATTTCTTGCATATTTTGCAATTTCTCTGAGCATTGCATGGTCTGACCTTGGGGTGAATGTGCTGGGATGTCTATTCCTGGGAAGACTGAAATAATCCTCCTCATTGTAAAATGATGGACTTCAAATTGTTGGGAAAGGACCTAATAATCCTTCCCAGATTGATGGGCAGCAACAATTCCTCACATAAGATGATTGCTGTCTTTCCTCTTTGGAATTGTGTTAACACACACCTGAATAGAATAGCAATCTGCCACAAACCCCTGCATTTATAGGGGTGGTCACACTTGCTGATAATCAATTAATCAAGTGCTTTGGATTAGCGGCACCTCTTCATTCCTATGGAAGTGGTAAGGGTGTATCTAAGCTTTCACACACAGCTTCTGCATTTTGATTAACCACCCGACCGTTAAACCCGACCTTGGTTCGGGGTAAAAAAATAGCAAAAATCGGTAAACCCGAACTCTGTCGGGTGGTTAAATGCATTAACTTACCTGGTCCCCGCTGTGATGATCTGTTCTGTTACAGCCTCGATCTCTAAAAAAAAAATACTCACCTTCTCCCCGCAGCTCCTCTGGACACGTCTGTCCTTCTCTGTCTTCTCCCGGCGAGTGCAGTGACGATCACCGGGCTTTCCCGGTGACGTCGCTGCATGCATCGGTGCGGGTGGGAGGTGGGGCGGGAAATTCAAATCGCTTTGCATTGAACTCAATACAAAAAAGCTGTATTGGGTCCAATACAAAGAAACCCTTATATAATATATATATAATTGTATTATATATATATATATATATATATATTATATAAGCTACTGTACAAAACATTACATTATACACTTTGTTTTTTAAAGATTTTTTTTAAAGTTTTTTTTTTTTAAAGATTTTTTTAATGTTTTTTAAAAAAAAAATTATTATTAAATTTATAAAATTTTGGACATATTTCGGTGAGTTATGCGGTAATTCTGTGAATTTTAAGTAATTTTTGAGTAATTTGGTGAATTATAGCCTACAATCTAAAATAAATTTCCATGAAAAAAGTGTTTTTTTGCATGGAAGTTCGGAAAGAATTAAAATACCCGGAGTTCGCGTACGCGTCCCTCGGCAATTCCTGATGATGTCCGTGCATGAGCCCGTCGATGGGGGTCGTAGTGGGAAATTCAAATATTTTGTATTGGATTCAATACAAAGTCCTGTATCCAATCCAATACAAAATAATACAAAATATATTTATGTGGTTTTGTCTATAGGTATGTGACGTTGGACACTAGGGAGGTGTTTTAGAAAAATATATTACTATACAGTATACCGAATTATCGCATTTTCAGTATTTTTGATTTATTTATGTATTCTTGTTTAAGCTGATTTTTGTGTCTTTTATTTAATTTTATTAAAAGTATTTTTTATTTTTTTTACATGATTGTGTGTTTCAAACATTTTTTATATTCATGATATCTACTAGAACCCTATTCGGACATATTTCTGTAAGTTACAGGTCTACAATTTCAAAAAAAAAATTCATGAAAAACAGTGTACCGCTTTTGGTACAGAAATCCAGACATCAGTGTAACACCCAGGAGGTTAAGGCTAGGTACACACGTCAGAGGATCCTTGTTCGATAATCGCCTCAGGGCTAGTATTAGACGAGAATCGGGCGTGTGTACAGCGCTTGTCAAACGCTCGACGATGAACAACTGTAATACAAACGAAGGGGAGAGGGTGCAGCAGGGTTCTGCTTCGTCATTCCCCCCCTCCCCTCTCCATAGAGCAGAAGGGCGCTGTATGTACAGCGTTCGTTTAGTCTTTTGTTCAGTTTTGTGATACACGGTACGTTAGAAAGTTCGTTATCCTCCATTTAAGGTTTGAGTGTACTTTAAAGTACATTTAGAAACTACATCAGTGTTCTCCCCAGCCTCTTTTAGCCGGGGCCACCACCCAGCACTTTTCAGTAACCACCCGTCTGTTTTTGGGGCCATAATACAGGGACCACCACCCACCTACAGCTTCTTCCCACTCACCTTTAAACATTTCTGGGGAAAATACTGTGCATGTCCACGGAGTGACAACACTGCAATAATTTTACTGCAGAATTTACAGCACTGTCACACTTCTAAAGAAAGTTGAAAAACTCTGGATCCGCTGTCAGGATCAAAACCTAGTAAACCTAAGTTTCAGATTAATATTAGACTGAGGCGTGTATACGATTTTTTCTTCCTTTAGTCATGGTTCCACTTCAAGATGTGAGAGTGCCTAATGGGGGAGAAGGATGGATCGGTGCCAAACACATGATAGAAGAATGTATACAGCCAATTAACATTAAATGGTAACAAAATTTTGTAAATAGAAATAGCAATTATAGAAGTTTGCTGGAATGCGGCTCTGGATTGGTTTGATATTGAAAATTTACAAATTTGTTAAATTATTTTTGGATATCCAGATTGATGTAAATAATATTAGCATGTATTCATCATAAAACAACATGGCTCTGTGTATAGCTATTAATTATATACACACAGAAAGGCAGCCGTTAAATACTCCGAATGACAACGTTCTCCATGTCTGGCTGATAATTAAGCAGTTGTTTTTTTTACCAGAGAATAAAAGTGTAATCCATAGCAGTTTACTGGTCCTAAACTGTTCCTAGAATCATTCGTCAGCCTTTTCTTTTTTGGTTTTTATGTGTTATTTGTGCCATACACTTAAGATGACGACACTTTATTCACTGTGCTGTATTTTTTAAGCATTGTTATCACAGGAACATCTTCCTCCTCCACTCATCTCCATGAATTAGACAGGGCTGGTAACACTTAACAATAACAGTGCAGAGTGTACAGGAACATTCACTGGGCTTCCTGAAAGATTGATGCTTCTTTTTTTGAACAGCTACTGAACTGATTTCAGCAAGTAAGGATTTGTTAGAGTTTATGTCTACACTACCTCTATTGGCCAATCTAGAAATGTCTCCATTTATTACAGTGAAAGAAGAAAAAATATATTTTTCAATAGCTATTGAGAAGTATGTAAATATATTTCTCAATAGCTGCAGATAATATCAATTCACTTTGTGTGCACCAATGGACTCTGCAGGGTAAATTACTTTGTAAAAGTAGCTGTGATATAATCGCAGCGTTGTACATAACCTGTGCAAAAAGTAGATTTGTGGGAGAGACCCCCACTACAGGCTGCCTGCAGAAAACTACAGGGGGGCGGGTACAAGACCAGTCACTATGCACAAGAAAAGGGCACAGCAGAGACTGGTCCTAAATCCCTAAGCTGATGCCTTATTTATTGTATTACTACATTAGATGTGGAAGACATACACATACACAAAGTATGCCAAGTTACAAGTAAGAACACACATGCTTCTTGTACTTAGACAACATTTTCTTCTTCCAAAATAACTAAGTTCAGAACTGGTGTGGAATTTCTGTAGTTTTCAGGGGTTGGCACCTTGCCAGCTGCTTGGCCATTCACACTACAGAGCTGGTACCCAAATAACCAGAATCTGCAGACTAGAAAGCTGGCGACAGCTTATTATTTTTCTTCTTATTAAACATATTAATTTGGCCAACATATGCAGCGCTGTAAATTAAATAGGGATTGCAAATGACAGACAAATACAGACAGTGACACAGGAGGAGGAGTGGACCCTGTCCCGAAGAGCTTACAATCTAAGAGGTGGGGAAGTATCACACAATAGGAAGGGGGATATGGAATGGTGGGTAGGTAGTGAGGGTTTAGGTGACAGAAAAAGATGGGTAGGCGAGTTCTTTCTCTATGGGGCTACCACAGGAAGAAGCTACTTGTAGTGTCTACCCAGAGGCAGTGGTTCCCCAGCATTTGGAAACGGTAAATGAAGCAGGAGCATTGAGTCCTCACCTGTCATGGTCAGCACTCCGGAAACGAGGGAGGATCTGCCGAAAGCTGCTGGTCCGATCTAGCTTGGGTTGACTCTTTGTCCTCTTTATTGAGCTTTTCAAGCGACGACTCAGGAAACCCTGCTGTGGGTCCAAAGGGAGAAGAGTAATAAACCAATGGACAGTACAAGAGAAGTAACACTTTATCAATTAACGGAACTAGAATACAGATGGAATATAGTCATGAAAGAATAATTCTTGCAACTGGTAATTTATATAAAAATTTTTGAGCAACTTAGTACAATTTAGCTGCCTAAAAAGTCAGGGACGCAACTCCACTTACCCCAGAGGAAAGGAGAGAATAGCAGACTATCTGTTGGGATCGGCTCTTTGAATCTGACAATCACTGCTGCTACCAGAATGATTTAGGCCAGGGAGGATAAAACTAAGGATGTCCATGTGTTTAAATGTGATTGTTCAATTGTTTCCGTATTCTAATCGTATCTAATGAAACCTGAATTTTATGGCTGGGCATTTGCTTACTTACAAATGACTTTTTTGTTTTTTAGGTTTAATACAATTAGATGCAATTAGGCTGGAAATTTTCATTAGTTGTTGATGGGCTTAAAGCACATTTGCTGTAATAAATACCCAACTAAAGTCACACATTTTCACTTTGTACTACGGTACCATATGTGATCATTTTTCAATAACGTTACCTTAGATATCCCTTAAAATAACCTTTGCTTTTAATGGAAACGGGCTCTCCCACTCCAGGGCTCTGTACTGGCATGGTTGATTAATGAAAAAAAAACAGGTTACAAGTGTCCTCAGGCAAACTTGTAGAGCTGCGTAAAGAAAGTGGATGTGTCTGACCAGGTCAGTCAAAACGTAGAGAGTGCTGGACAGTGAGATCAAGTTGTGGGGCCTATTGGTTATTAGTTATATTTAGACATTCTGTGGAACTGTAAAAACAGCACAATAGAGGTAAGACTATGAAAATGTTTCACATTTTTTGAATTATGATCTATTCTAGAGTTTAACTAAAAAACAAGAATTTTTGGAGCAGACGGGATCTTCATTGCAAAAAGGACAGTCTATGTCACTTCTGCAATAACGTGTAGGGAAAAGAAGCAAAAGAATGGCGTTTTTGGCAAATAAAAATGGGTTTTTACTTACCAAATACATAGAGAAAGTAACATGTATACTATTGCCAGACGTCACACAGCTCAAATAAATTGTGTACAATTTAAGAGAGTCATCATTTTTACCCAACGCGTTTGCCATGTGGCTTCTTCAGGGCTTCTTCTATTTATGAATGATGATTATATCCTCTACATTTTGTAAAGTTAATCTGGGGCTGGCATTTGATATTTAGTTTGAACTTTATTGGAGAATCTGAGCTTTAGTAATTGCTCTGTTTTAACATTGTCTGCAATACATTAAACTTATCTGCCTGTTTGCAATCACCTATAGAATGTACACTGAGCTATCCATGCACAGCTTAGTATAGATTCCTGGCATGAAATGGTGCCGGAATGAATTATCCCCCCTGCTTGGAAGTTGCTTCATTCCGACCTGACCAATAAACATGACCAAGGATCTTAAACCAGCAATAGGTCTGGGTGAAGATGTCGGCACTGCTGAGGAAACCAGGGGAGGGGAATTTATCCCGGCTTTAACATTTTTCCTTGATTCTGTCTTTTACACCAATTGGAAAGAAATTTAAATAAAAATTTATTAGAAACTATTATACTTTTAAATTTGCAAAACTGATGTGTCTCAGAGGAGAGTAAAGGCAATTTAAGGTCAGGGCACCGAGATTTGTTTTTTGATCCCAAAGTAATTTACTTAGGAAGATGAAACTTTTCACATATAATGTCACATAGGTTTGCAGTTGGTATATTTTCACATAAAATAGATATTTAGGTTCTTATTGCTTCTTGATTCTGTATTCCTGTGTACCTTCCCTTTTCCCTGCTTTCCTCAATAGACACCTCACAGAACTTTCCAGGTGAAATATTGAAGATATCATTAATGTCACATCAATGGAGTTTTATAAGCTTTTATGACATGACCTCTCAGTAGCAAAGGTTGACCAGTAGTCCGTATATTTTGACCCTACGGGAATTTATAGTTTAGCCATGTCATGATTTAGAATACAGATTTGCATGGTATCCCAGTGCTCGACCCATATTTTTTTTTTAAGTGGTGGAAAGAAATTATAGGCAGGCGGAAGACCCTGAATTGTGACCTAACTCATCAGTAACCACCCAAAAACAGTCGTGTTTTTGCTGAAAAGTGCTAGGTGGTGCGCCCGGCTAAAAGGAACTGGGGAGAACATTGGTATTCAGTAGGTTTAGTCTCTCGCTGGCATAATATCTCTTCGGAAGCCACTGGTAGAATATCCTAGTCAAAACTCATCGTCCATCCTAGCTATTGCAAAACCAAAAACCACTGTCATTATTCCCAGTGAGATTCTCTGAATTGAGGAATACATAAATAACTAGGAAGCCCAGCTGACAGAGGCTAAATAAAGCACAATAATGGTGAAATTAGTCTTTAATGTACAGCATTCATATGATGGCCAAGACGACCTTCTCATACCTTTCATTCCTTCAAACCATTTGTCCTATATGCAAATCTTGACTTGGTAATCAAGTCACAAGCTATGGCACACCCACCACGAGTCGAAAAGACACGCTTTCCTATAAACATCAAGGTAGGAGATATGGGCTGGCAATGTGTGGGTTGTATGACTGCTCCAGAGATTGGCGTTCTGATCACACAATGGTTCAGCAGTTATGGGCAGCACACAAGAATTAAATGTTATGATGTTTTTGCATTGTGATATATCCTGACAAGGCTGGGCTTTGACAAGGTGAAGCAATTGGAAAGTGTGATGTCATCTGACACAGTGGCATTGCTTGGCAATGCTGGGCTCTGATAGAGTGGCAACCACAGCGGGCTCTGACATTGTAGGGTTTTCCAACAGTGCTGGGCTCTGACGTAGTGGCATTTCCTGACAATGCTGGGCCCTGACAAAGTACCATTTCCCAGTAGTGCTGAACTTTGACAAAGTGGCAATTCCCAACAATGCTTGCTCAGTTAAGTGGCCTTTACCAACAATGCTAAGCTCTGACATAATGACGTTTACAGTGGCATTTCTTGAAAGTGCTAGGCTCTGATATAGAGGTCTGCTGCTACATGGTGGCCTCTATAACTGGACACATTGGGCCTGATTTATTAAAGCTCTCTAAGACAGGAAAAAAAAAAGACCTTAGAAGCTTTCTGTGATTTATGAAAACTCTCCAAGACTGGACTATCATGGAAGAACCTGGGTGATTTAGCACACTTGAAAAGGATTTCTTAAAAAGGATTTGCTTTAAGTTGACAAATGCTGGACCAGATGCATTCCAGGTTTGCTGGACCACACAGGTTCTCCCATAACAGACTGATCTTGAAGAGTTTTAATAAATCACAGAAAGCTTTCAGAGTTAACTCTGCCTGTACTGGCATTAGATTGCATATATTACTACTGACCCTGAAGGAGGAGTTCTTTTGCCCTCCGAAATTTGTTGGCTTTCTTTTTTGCTGCAGTTGTACAATAAATTGTGAACTTTTTCAGTAGGCGGTTGGCCCTCCTTCCTATATCTGTTTTATAGAGACTTTTCCTTACAGTAATGACCTCAGACACAGCAATGTTCCTGTTAGTGCTGGGCTTTGACAATATGCATATCCCTGACAGTGCTGGACTTTGACATGGTAATGTTTTTTTTTACTTTTTTATTATTACTACTCAGTTCATAAGCATAGTTTGGCTGTCTGTTACCTATAATTATTTAAGAAGACATAACTCCACGGAGTTCAGCCCACCTGATTTAGAAGTAGGCCAAGACCTTAATAAAGTATGTCCCAGGACTATACATTGCTCATGGCAACTAATCCAATTAACCATATAAATCACCAAGTGATTTGTTGCCATGGGGAACACACACTTCTTTTTCGAGCGCTTATACAGACAAGAGAGGTTTGTTGTAACAGATGCACTGCATTCTCTGGAGAATCTCTAACTATAACTGGTTACATGTGGGAGAGCTGCATCCTGTCCGCGCATCTACTTAATATAGCATAAATATTCATTTAGCGGGAGTTGGTTTTTAACAGGCTTGTTTATTTATTTAATTTTTTTACACTCACTATATATAGAATCTCAGCTAACTAGTTAGACTGCCCACACCACGAATGCAAATGGTCATTAAGCACACTGACTGTCCAATGCGCCCGGTCATATCCAATATACTCAGTGCTTCCCAAACTGCATGCTATGACATATTAGTGTATTGTATTGTGTTGTATTATAGTACAGAGAGATTTACAATGTATCTAAAGCCTAAACTTTTTTTTTTAATTTTGGAAGTAGGTAATGGTTTAAACTGGGGATTTCTCTTCACTTCCTGTCCTAAACACACACCAGAAAGTGAGAGGTAAATGGAGGTAAATGCCCTCCTAGGGGCACATGTATAACAGGGCGATCCAATAGATGTCCATAAAATGGCCATTTTTTTTTTAGTACAAAACAATAGTTCATAAGAGGATAACAAGTTCTCTATGTGTTCCATCAGACCGGTTCCAGAGCATTTTGTGGCCAAAGCGTGCTAAATACACGTGGTTTACCCCACCAAAAAATTAGCTCTGACCAGCCTAGAACTAACTCAGAACCAGCCTAGAGAACACTCTGTTTTTGAGTGCTCTGGGTCCAAAGTACCTCACATTGGATGAACACCACCAAGCACAAGTCTACCTTGTCCTATTATCATTCCTTGTCTACCAAACACAATTTTGAGGAAACAAACTGAGCTTGTGTGAATTAACAATTTCCCTGAACAAGCAAAATCCATCCAGAACTTGTTATCTTCGGATGGACTTTTGCTATGTCTGGAAGGAACTGCCATGTACTTCTGTGATCATTTATGATGTATACCCATAGAACTTCTTTTGTTTTATAGAATTTACAGCTCTGAAACCCCTCTTTCTCTTAATATACTACGAGAATTGTAACTATCTACAGTATTAGAGATGCGGCACCAATTAGTGTTTTTGGGGCAACACTGTCTATTCTTCATACTACTTGGGATCCTGATCTTCTAATTGGCAACCATCATCCCAATAATGTTCACTTGGAGAAGCGGCTGCTTGATGTCCACACTGTGGGCACATTGTCTACAATGGACACACAGTTGTCTACGATGGACACGCAGTTGTCCACGATGAGAACACAGTTGCCCACGATGGGCATGCCTACAATGGGCTACAGTTGCTGTTCACCTTTCTTAAACCAAGAAGATCGGTTTCCATGTTCTACATGAAAATTTTTGGCTGAATGGACCTTGAACCAAAGGGAGGCAAACGTGAATGGGCCATTTGTAAAAAGAGCCAGGTGCACCACTTCCATGTACAGTGAACAGTTACTTTATTTTTTATTTAGGTGAATTAAGTGTCTGATTATTACTTTGGAGATCCGTGCTTTCAGTGCCATTGCTAATGTGGAAGATCTGATTGCCCTTTAATAAAATAGGCATCATAAATGTGGTGATCAGATTTGAAAACTTAGAGAAAAAGATGTGATTAACTGTAATTTTAAAAAAATA
>NC_092871.1:8238657-8267707 GCF_032062135.1 Pyxicephalus adspersus
CCTGAGTATACATGAAATCAGGTGGTACATCAATGAAATGAATGTGACTTTACACTTAGTATCGCTGAAGATATCATACATAGCGAACTGCATATTGGCTAGATTAACTTTAACAAAAATGGATCTATTACTCACCGACGGTCGGAAGGGGGCAGTAGGAGGGGCGTCCATACTGTGCTGTTTCCCTCCTGGGACGCTTTTCCTCCGGGAACGGGCAAGGTGATAATCTATGGAAGGATATTGGCATATTAGAGAGATGTATTTGCCAAAAGATACATAACACAATAATATACAGAAGATTGTTACTGATAAAGAGCACCTGTCATTACAATACGAGGAGGTAAAAATCTTCAAATTAGGATGGTTAATACCCCTATGTATTCTGGAGGGGTGATATTAATCTCCACCTCCAATACCATTTAACCCCAACCGTTCCTACCCATGCATGGCATGGCAGGTCTATGAAGTTTGGTGGCAGAAGTTTGGCGAGATATGCACAGGCAATATTTAGACATGTTCAGTGAAGCATTTATCCTGATGAAAATGGAGGTGCGTCCTGATTTCATAATGTGTTTGATGCTCATTGCTTTCTGATCCTGATTTCACCAAGAATAGAAAGATTGAGCTTCTGATTGGCTATCTCTGCCTATACTTCACTTACCCTAACTGTGAATAAAAATCACATGACCTGTGAATCGGCATTTGGTCATGTGATTAACATAAAGAAAAACCCAATGCAGTTACTTTTTTAATTTGTTTTAGACCTTTGGTATGCTGGAAAAAAAAGTTGCATCAACAAAATGTATATTGCCAAGTTACAAAGTAATAATTGGACTGGGGGCATGTTTAGAATGGAGCATTTTGCAGGTGGTTGCTGCTTGCTAAAAATAGTTAACAGTGGACCGAATGGGTCCATTCAATATTCTTTGACAGGTGGCATATCTACATGGGGGCAGACATACTTGCTCATTACATGCTCTGCTTCCATGTGCCACTCATTGCCTTTGCTTCACAACTTCCCTCTTATGTCTACCAGTCAGGTCTGACTGACTGAAAACACTGCGCTGTCTGAGAGGCCGAGGATCCTTATTAAGGCAGGCTGTATGCATTTGTGTATGTAATATATTAATAAAAAAATACAGTACTGAAAGCATATGGGAACAAACATCAAAATGATGGTCAAGTAAACACAATGATACCCTAAATATTAATGTGCAAACATTGACTCATCCTGGAGCCCCAGGTACTTGTTATGTTTCACCAAGGTAATTATGGCTTTTATATCAATTGTATAAAGTACACAAAACCTTAACAAAACATTATCGCTAACTAGTTTGTTTGCAACTATTCTTCCCTACATCATGCTGAAAAAATATGTGATATCCTAGAGAAACATCTCCTATGAAACAAAGTCACAACAAAGATAAAGCTACAGACGGAAGATTTTAGAAAGATCCTTGGAAGAATATCACAATTACAAGGCCGCCTGTAGAGATGGATTCTGTGGCTATTTGTTCTGTAAATTCCTTTTTTTATGAATTTATCTCAATGGTCATTGATGTCTGGATGCCCAAGCTAAATTTAGGATCGTTAGCATGCATTGGTAACTTCACATTTACTGTATGACTAATTCATTTATTAAAGAATGACTTTTTTGTACCCTGATTTTGTTTTATTATAGGGTGTACAAACATGTACATTAATATAATGTGATATTGTATTTGTCATTGTATGGGAAAATAAAAAACTGACAATTGCCACCTTCATATTACAGTGCCATCTGCAGGCTGGAAGTAGAACTAAAGTTCCACTTTTTAAAATTTTGGATCATGCAGGGCATTATTGCAGAAAAGGACAGGTGATGTCCCTTCTGTAATAAGCATTCTTACCTGCCCGATCGCTCTAGGGGAAGTATCAAAATGCTGCGCTGCACATGTGCTTTTTCACTCGGGCTGAAAGAACACCCATGTGCCTGCACAGGAGTGACATCTTCCTAGCCTAGCCAATCAAGATCAAGTGTCAACCCAGAATTTTTTTTAAGTTGGGTGAGAACAAATTGTAGGTGGGTGGCAGGCCCTGTATTGTGTCCCAGCTCACCAGTAACCATCCAAAAACAGCCGGGTGGTGACGGAAAAGTGCCGGGTGGTGCACCCAGATAACAGAGGCTGGGGAGAACACTGATCACGTTTGGAGACATGAAGCCCCCTGCGTTGTAACAGGGGCAGGTGAGTGTGGCGGAGTTTAGTTCCACTTTAAGGGTTATTTTGTAAATGCCTCCAGCACGCATGTGACCACTTTGTTAGCAGACATAGAGATCCAACAATAGGTTTGCTTTCATCACCCGAGCATATAGTTACTTGCAGGTCTCGAGGTACATGAGGAGTGAGTACTTCCAGATATAGAGGAGTATATGACTCCATGCGTCAGCTTTGATCCAATTAGCCTCACAATTTCTACATCTTATATCCTACCCAGGGCTTTTCATTTGTTAAGGCTCCACTTCTCAAGTCTCCATTGACCTGCCACTTTTGATGGCTCTGGACCACTATTTGAGAAATGTTTGCCCTGAGATATCTTGGCCCAATTAAGGTTCTTTCCAAAATGGTGCACTATACAGCTAGTAGTCGGGGAGTCATTTAATGGTCAAATAACTTCCTGTCTGATAAACAAAAAAACTAACAAATGTTATTTTCCGTTCTCCTTTTATTGCATGGAGAACAGGTCAAGTTTTCGGATATGGTGCTCCTTTTGACGCTTACATTCTCCAAACTTTTGATTTCAGATTGCTTGCTAGTAAACTGAATCCCATACTGGGTTCCTATTTCCGGGAGACTGCAGTGGTGTTCACTATAGTTCCAATTCCAAACTGCCAAACAATGTGGTAAAATGAACAAGTATTGGGGGAAACCAGCTCTACTTGACAACAATTTATAGCCTTGTGGAAAATAATGGAAACATGATTCATGAAGTGGGATGATAATTAAAATTTTTCACCTGTAAAAATGAAGTTAATTCCGCTTAATTTTGCCTTTCCTGCTCCCTTCATTCCACACTCATCAATATGCTAAATAAATTATTAAATACAACTCTTCTGATTTTACTTGAATGAAAAGGACAGACAGCTGGGAAGGAAAGGACTAGAAAATGTGAGATATGTTTCATCCAGGAAATGAAGTGTGCAGCTTCGATGCACACCCTGAGAAGCTTTCATTCTGTAATGTAGTGTTCTCCCCAGCCCCTTTTAGAAGGACGCACCACCCAACATTTCTCAGTAACCACCCGGCGGTTTTGGGCGCTTACTAAAAAGTTGGGTCAAAATACAGGGGCCACCACCTGCCCACATGTTCTTCCCACCCATCTTAAAAAAAAATTTGTGTAGAATACTGTAGTAAAAAAAAAATAAAAAAACTATTTCAATACAAGAGGGAAGCTTTGAAACCTTAACGGACAGGAGCTTATAGCTGGAGTTCAACTTTAACATAACTCTTGACCCCCCTCCATTGGCTCTAACATTTAGAATGTTTAACCTCACTGAATACTTGAAAGCTACACCCTAAAAATCCCTAACGGTAGGTAATAAAATTAAAGTAACATATTGTGCCAAAATATAACAGCACCTAAGAAATAGAAAGTGAGCACATGGGATCATAAAACGTATCCCTAGTAAACTGGAGAGACCTATCAGTCAGTTTATAACATTTCAAAGCTAAGAGTCTGACCACAAAGGGGCTGCAGTTACCTTTGTTGACCCAAAACCCACTTACTGTATAAACACTTTTTGATTAAGTTTATAAAGTTTGGGGAGCTGACTTCCTGGATATCTGGGCAGCACCCCATCATTCTACCTGAACCCTATCCAATGGGAGAACTTTAGTTGCCCATTAAGGGTTCTCAGGTAAATCGTCCAGGTTTAGTTCAGAACGCAGGGATGTCCCTTGTAGCAAACTGATTATTAGGTCAGAGAAGTGCACAAAGAAATGATTTTCAGTTATAAATAGAGGTACCTTATAGTACCCACTCCTAAAAGTTTGAAATGTCTGATAGTTTTTATTAGTCATGTGACTTTTTTTTACAGCCGTGGTCATCAAGGCTTCAGTTCATATTATCCCCTTGATTATCCATATCAGTGTTCAACCCAAAGATTATTTTAAGCCGGGTAGGAAGAAGCTGTAGGCAGGTGGCAGCCTCTGTATTGTGAGCAAACTCCTCAGGAACCAAACAGCCAGGTGGTTACTGAAAAGTGCCAGGTGGTGCGCCCGGCTAATAGAGGCTGGGGAGAACACTGCACTCTTATGGATATTAAGAGAGCTAAGGTCCTGTTTACAGAATCTGAGAAAAGGGTAATGTGAGCTCCAAGGAAGACCATACTGAGGGCCACACTGAGGGCCACATTCTCTTACAGCTAGCTAGCTAGTGGAAGACATCTTGTTGTGCCTGCTGTTAGGCAAGACCTTCAAAAGTTTAAAATAGCTGATGGATTCAATTTCACAAGGAATTTCCAATAAAAAGCTAGGTTTGCCTATGCTCTGTGTGCCCCTTCCCTACATTCCCCACACTTACTAGGTAATAAATGTACCTGAAAAGCCAAATGTTTACATTTATAATTACTGTACCTCCAACTTCCACATGCCTAGGTGTGAGGTCCCTATCCTTCAGGAATGAACTCCTGCTAAACACAGAGAAGGAGAAGAAATCCCAGCCCATTGCAAGAATGTCTCCTCTGCTCTGTGTTCCACAAGATTCCTGAAAGGACATGGACATCATCTTTTCCTAGACAAGATTGGTAGAAGATAGGTAAGGTAAGAATAATTCTAACTTCTTGCTTTTCAGGTACATTTTTCACTTCCAAGGGTCCACTTTAAAATCCATGGTCCAGCCCTTATTACTGCTATGGTCAACAGGCAGCTGTCCGTATTAATCCTTTTGATATTCACGATGGCTTACGGAAGGCTCTGCTTACGAAACTGAAAAACAATTTGGAAACTTTTTTCTTTATTATAGGTTTTGATTCTTTAAAACAATAAGAAGGACCCCAGTAAGCTCTGCAATGAGAACCACATTCAGCCAAAGGTTGGACAGTCCTCCGTGAATTGGCAATGATGTCTATAGTAAGATTGGAAGAAAGTGCAAAAAATTTTGCCAGGTCAGTAAAACTTGTAAACTATCATTGTTGATGTACATGACTCCCCCATGCCGAGGACATGACATTACCAGAATGTAATCCAATGTAAATGTGCTGTATTTATGCATAACCAGAAGCCTTCCATTTTCATGAAGGTCAAATTTTGCTGAACGTATGTCTTTCTCAAAACTAATGCTCTGTGCTGTCTTGTTAAAAGGGGGCCAACATGAACCCTTCAGATCTGAGGTGCATACTGATACAATGAAAAGTGACTTCCAACATCCCCAAACGTGCACAGTGACACACACAGAGGTGCATGCACAATTTGTGGTGCATCCGGAAAAAGGAAAACAAATAAATTCCAGCATGAAATGGCACACATTCACAGCAGAGCACACAGCAACACACACACACAAAGCTGTATATAAAAAAACACACACAGAGCTCTGTGCAAACGCCCACACAGACATTGAAATGCACCGGCTCACAGCAGTAAAATGCTTCTATACAAGTATATAATCCACCCACACACAGCAGTGCAGCCTGCAGAACATAGAGGCACTGTACTGTATAGACACATAAGGATATAGGCACACAACACATACAGGTACACACTCACTTATGTGACAGCTGGAGCTAGGAAAAGACAGGGCTGTTGCCTGTAGCAACCAATCCAGCTATAGGTAACATCTTCTACCTAACCAGTTTCTATAGACAATTTTTTGGCCCCTACCTTAACATAATGTAACTGCATTAATAGACAGGTATCCAGCCTGGCTTAAAGGTGCATATGCAGATATTAAATGTGCACAAAGCATGGACTTCACGCACCGCGTAACAGAGTTTGTATTCTGCATCAAGCAAAGCCCTCATTAATTTATGTATCAATCTGTTTGATGCCATATGGTTTGCTGTGGATGTTAAATTCTCTAGAATCGCATAATTAAAGGCATTGTATAATAGATGCAAAAAAAGACCACTGTGAGTCCTTTCTTAGAGGTCCATGATCAGCCTGAAGATCTTCCGGCTGCCAGGGAAAAAAACTGTGCATCTGCCCTGTGATATTTAGGCTACTGGCTATATACACCCGTGCTACAAATCCCAGCCCTAGGCTTGTAGTTCTTCATCAGCTGGATGCCATACAGGAGGTACCTGGTCTCTCGAAGCACCTTCAAAATGCCATCTGAAAGTTCCTGCCACATATACAGTATGGTTTGCTTCTTCTGGGGGTCCAACAAGCATTCTATACAGATATAAAATAATTAACCAATTTCACCAGTGATAGGTTAAATGATAAACACACAGGCTCAACAGCTGGGCTGTTCCCCTAAAACTCATATTACAGCTACGTCTTAATGGCTTCCCATACATCCTAATGAGTTCAGAGGTAAAGAATTCCAGTTGAAGCTCCCAACTCCACCCACCTGCACCATGGTCTCACCCCTCATGCAACATTCTGTAAAGTGAATGGATCCAACAACAACTTGAGATCTTCTCGTAGTTATCATTACAGGTAGATGATTCTGGAACAACCTAAGGACAGGAATCCCTGACATAGAGGTCCAAACAGGAATGAACATGATCATCTTCATCCAAATAGCTCACCAAGAATGGTATCAGAAGCTTGATGAGAGACAACCTAGGTGCCAAACTGCTCTTTTCTAATCGTAATGGTGACCCAAGACCAAAGCTACACCAAACTATGCAAAAAGATCCTGGCCAAGACCTTGGAAAGAGATAGCAAAACTGGCACAAAAGTGGATACTGTGTCCCCTATAAATGTGGAGTAATTGCACACACAAGTGACGCACACAGAGGTACACGGAGACTCAGTTACGCACATCCAGGTACACAGCACATACTCTCTCACCTCAAAACTCAGCGTATCTTTCAGTTTCCATCAAATTTCATGTTCAAGACCTTGACTAGGCCCAAGCTGTGGATGGCGAACCCCAAACACAAAGTGAGGTAGGGTATGGGGTGAAGGATGGAAGGGCGGTGGGGGTGTTAGGAGGACTGAGGTGCAGGTAAAAGGCTGGCAGGGTGCAGTGCAGGTCATGCAAGCCTCGCAGTGTTGCGTGCAGGATTTGCAGCGTCCACCATAAGACGGACGGTCCAGCATGGGAGAAAGGTGAGGATTTGGGGTTATGCGGTGCAAGGTGTGCACTGCTGGGCATGCGATGGTGCAGGACAACACAGGCATGCAGCAGAGCAGCGGGTGCAGTGCAGGGCAGCCAGCCTGGGTCTTGCAGGGCAGTGTAAGAAGCATGTGCGGTGCAGGTGAAGCAGTGCAGGGTCTGCAGGGGGTCTGCAGGGCGTGCAGGGGGTCTGCAGGGGGTGCAGGGTACGAGGCCTCCACGTTACCCAGCTCCCAGGACCAGCTCGAGCTGCATCCTTCCGTATTCACAGGGATGTCACTGTGAGCGTGGTAACCAGGCAACTGTGTGCACGCCTCCTCCTATCACAGGGACACGCACGGGGGGACCGCTTAACTACTTCACCGACAGTGAGGAAGAAGAGGGAATATGAAGGGGAAGAGGACAGAAAGATGGAAATATGGATGGCTATGGATGAATGAAGGCAGGTGAGAAGGATGAAGGCAGACAGGGCAATGGGAAGAAGGCGGAAAAGACACAGAATGGGGTGGAGAGAAGGACAGGTAGAGAGGGAAAGAAGCAGAGAAATAAAAAGGGGAAATAGGAGATTTGGAGAGAAGAGAGTTGAGCTGTGCAAGCAATCTCACTGTTACTAAGCAACTGTGCGCTACCCTGTCCTATCACAGGCAGACCTCTTAACTCCTTCCACACACACTGCCAGAGAGAGACATGGGCTGTGCCAGGGAGGAAACAGGGGGACAGGCACAGGGGGGACCTGGGGGCAAAGAGAGAGAGACATGGGCTGTGCCAGGGAGGGCGAGGAAACAGGGGGACAGGCACAGGGGGGCACTTGAAGGCAAAGAAAGAGAGAGGAGGATGCAAGGAAGGAGAAGAGAGAGAAAGTGTGAGGGAAAGAGAGAGAGGGGGTAAGGAGAGAGAGGAAGTAAGGAGAGAGGAGGGAGAAAGAAACAGGGTGAGAGTAAGGGTAAGGAGAAGAGAGAGAGGAGTGTTAGGGGGTTAGGGGAAAGTGAAAGAAGGGATGAAGGGGAAAAGGTATATAAGTGAGAGAGAAAAGGTGTGAGGAAAGGGGAGGGAGAGAGAGAGAGTGTTGGGGGGGATAAAGGAGGAAGAAAAAGAAGGGATGAAGGGGAGAGGGGCAATTAGTTAGAGAGAGAAGGGGGGGGGGAAGGGGA
Source organism: Pyxicephalus adspersus (assembly GCF_032062135.1). Taxonomy (NCBI): domain Eukaryota; kingdom Metazoa; phylum Chordata; class Amphibia; order Anura; family Pyxicephalidae; genus Pyxicephalus; species Pyxicephalus adspersus. The sequence goes on from NC_092871.1 coordinate 8,247,069, forward strand.
GGGAAATGGTAAGGAGAGAGAGAAGGTAAGGGGAGAGAAGAGAGGAGGGGGAAAAGATAAGGGGGAGAGAGAGTAAGGGTAGGGAGGAGAGAGAGAGGAGGGAGGGGAGAGAGGATAAATGGCAGAGAAAGAGAGAGAGAGGGGGTAAGGGAGAGAGCGAGAAAAAGAGAGAAGGGGATAATGGGAGGAAAGGATAAGGGTAGGGAGAAAGATTAAAAAAGAAACAGATGGAGGGAGAGATAGAGAGTAGATAATGGAGAGAAGAGAAGGATAAGGGGAAAGAGAGAAGGGGTAACATAAAGGGGGTGGAGTGAAGGGGTAAAAGACAGGGGGTAAGGAGTTGAGATTTGAGGGGATGAGAGAGGATAAAGGCAGAGGGAGAGAAGGAGGTGGGGAGAGATATCGGATTAGGAAAGGGAGAGAGAAAGGACAAGGGAAGAATAGAGAGAAGGGAGAAAGGGGAGAGAGAGGAAAAAACAGGGAAGAGGGAAAAGAGGAAAAAACAGTGAGGATGTGAGAAAAAAAAATACAGAAAAAAGAAAGGGGATATGAGAAAGATAAAGGGGGTAAGGCAGGGAACGGAGTATGTAAGAGTAAGGGAAAGAGAGAGAGAGAAGAAAGTGAAAGATGGGAAAGAATACATGATGAGGTAAAGAAGTAGAGTTGTGTGAAGGGAAAAAAAGAAACCATTCACATCTTTGTTTTCATTTGCAGTAAAATAAGTGAAGATTTTTTTTTACTGCAGATAAACACGGGGACAGTCACAAATAAATTGATGCTCGTGTAGGCTTTTCAGTTCATTGCACTATTTTTGCAGTGAGGTGCGTTAAGGCTCATCTAGAAGTGAATGGCTGTGCGCTCAGGTGTGGTAAGAGATTTTGGTCCACATTCCCTGCATGATGCAGGGAGACCCTTTTTCCCCAAAAAATTTCAATGCACACGGATGTCAAAAGTGCACATGAAAAAACACAAGCTAATATCATGTGTTATCTGCCCAGGAAGCCAGACTTAAAAAAAGAGGAGGAAGAAAAGGGAAGAGAAGAAAAAGAAAGGAAGAGATGAGAGAGGGAAGGATGAAGTGAAGGAGAGGAAATGGGAGGGAGAAAGGGAAGAAATACAGAAGGGAAAAGAAGAGGTAAGGGTGGGGGGTGAAGGACAGGAAAAGTAAGAAAGGATGGAATAGAAAGAAGAAAAAAGTGGGTAAGAAGGGAAGACAAGAGAGACAGGAAGAGGTGATGGAAAGAGAGTGAGAAAAGGATTCAGAAAGTGTGGGGAAAAGGAATGTAAGAAAGCACAAGGATGAAGTGGTTGGAAATAAAAGGGTGAGAAAAATACATAAAGGAGAAAAACAAAAAGAAAGAGTGGGAGGGGGCAGGAGAGAGGAATGAGAATAAAAAGGGCAGGAGAAAGAATAGGGTTGAGAGAGGACAGAGAATGAAAAGGGAAAAGGTGATTGGGGGGGGGAGGAGAGAGATGGATAAGATAAAGGGGGACATATGGGTGGCCAATGAAGGTGAAAGATAAAAGATAGATGGGTGAAGTAAGGAAAAAAAATATTAGAAGATGATACAGAGAATATAGCTAAGTGTGGGAAGACAGAACATATGAAAGAAAGAGATTTAGAATAGGGAAGAAATTGACAATACATGCTAGGCGAGAGGTGAGAGTTAAAGGTAAGAAACCGAGGGAAAACTGGTTAACAAGTAACAGTAATTAAAATGAAAGAAAAGGAAGAAAATGAAATGTGTGAGCTTCGAGAAAAAAAAAAAAACAGCAAGGAAGCCAGTAGTGACATGTAAGATCTTGTATCATACTGGAGGTTAGTGCTATATCCCCGCAATGTCATTTGAATTGTGACAAAACCCATCAGCCAATGTATGAGCCCAGACTGACAAGTAGAATGACATAGAAGACATGAAAACTGATCAATGCCAAGGATCTCTATATCACATGAGAACGTCTAATGAATGTACAACGAAACCCACCAATACCATTCTCACAACACAATGTTCTATTGCTGAGAAGCCCTGCCCATGCCTTGCTAAACCACACCCCCGAGGTATGGCAGTTGGTGCAGAAAACCGTCATCTCTTACTATATGAATAAGTCAAAAGACAATACTACCAACAGAAAGAGGGGAGGAAAATTTACTTATAACCCAAAAACACTTGATTACCATTAGACCAGCATTGAGGTAGAGGAACAAAAAATTCCCAACCACCAGGATACAGAATAACATATTATATATTTAATAATATCCACCTTTTTTATACATTTGTCTTTTCCTGTCCTAATATTATTAAAGGATAGCATTAAGTAATTTCATGTTCCTCACACAACACACGGGGCACACCAGGGGCAGACATAGGAAGGTGCAAATTGTGCCAATGCATGATGGCCCTGGAACCCCCTAAGCCAACAGGGTCTCCATGTAATTTCTGCACAGGGGCCCACTGTTGGCCATGTCCATCACTGGTGCACACAATACAGAATGTACACAGAGCAGAAAGCACACATCATTCATCATCACAGAGCACATTAATATTATTATTACACAATATTTATATAGCACGGACATATTATGCAGCGCTTTACAGAGTCCATAGTAATATCACTATGTATTATATCACACAGCATACAAAGCACCAACGTACATACACAGGAGACATCAAAGAACACACCGCATGCACAGCACACACAGGACAAAGGACACAGGGCATTCACAGTATCTGTTTGGCAAATAAACCACTGGAAGCCATTTCAATGGTCATGAATACACAACAAAGCATTACATTTGTTTGCTTAGGTTATTACATGGAACAGATCCTATTAGGGGAACCCACTGACAACACTAAAACATGAATCTCTGGCATTTATACACCACAGTAAAAGGCTGCTAGTCAACATTTATTATTACCATGGCCAATGTTGGTACAGAACACACAGTTCATCTCCTAGATTGTAAGCTCTTCGGGGCAGGGTCCTCTCCTCTTGTGTCACTGTCTGTATTGGTCTGTCATTTTCAACCCGTATTTAATGTACAGCGCTGTGTAATATATTGGCGCTATATACCCTGTTTATTATTATTAATAATAATAATAATAATAATAATAATATTAATAAATTCACGGACAGGAAGTAGCTTTATCATGTTCTTGTTTGAAGAAAAGCTGGTTTTCTAGAGGCACAGAATATAGCTCAATATTATATTTTTAATGGAATAGCACCACAGACTGTTTAACTGGGGAACATCTGAATGCCTAAAGGAATCAGAACCATGATTTTTAGGTTTTTTTTGCCTTCCTCTGGATCATATGTGCATGTATGGCTTTATCCGGAATATGAAGGTTTTCCCATATGTTTATTTATTTACCTAGTGGTTGAACAAGATGTCATTTTCAACCTATGGAACAACAGTGGGGGGCTACAGGTACTTTGTACTATGCTATACACAGGTATATGGTATTATATATGTGGGGCTTTAGAAAAATGGGGAGATACAAATGTACCGGTGCCAAACTCATACAGGCAATGGTAGAAGTAAAAAATAGGAAACTTTAGGAAATAGCAGAGCCAGCTCTTGTAACGGGGGTATAAGGTGAGTCTGGGGGCATTTTATATGGTTATTCCAGACTTTTGGTGACCCATATAGTTCTGCCATGGACACAACCACAGCCCTTTAGGAAAATAGGTGAGGTGCAGAGACATTTATTGCATATGGCCGAAATGTGCAATGGTTCCCAAAAGCAACAAGTTATTGTTTGAAGATTTGCAATCTGATTCTCTGTGATGCAATTAGCAGCTCCTAAATGGACTGCAGCAATTTGCTGTGGCAGCAGAAGCTGGCAACTATGCAGTTTTATACCACAGGTGTGAAAGGGTCCTAAGTGTCCCAGATTTCTAGATTACCCTAAAATAATGTGTAATGTAAATAATCCTTTTAGGTAAAAAAGCATCCTTTCTGAGCATAGTCTGTAATGATACATGTACATGGGGACAACATTATTTGCCCAGCATAAGTAAACCTTGCTTGATGCTTTATGGTGCTCCACAATAGCTCTGCCCTTCATGAATTTTTGCATTCCAATTTAGGTCTATGAATGCAAAACTGTCCTGCAGCAGGTCAAATACAGGACAGAAGGAAGTTTATTACAGGTCACATGCATCTTTCAATATATTCTGAATAATTTTCAAACTAATGGCATGGCTAAATGATAGAAAAGCCTTTTAACACAGGCCTTAAATAATGTCCATGAGTCAACCATCTCCCCTAAGGGGAAAGTGACAGGTTCTCTTATATGCCAACTGCCCGGCCAAAATACTGCCACCTGACAAAGTGCAGGAAAATGTTAGCCCTGTGTAAGCTCCAACATTGGACCTGATTTATTAAACCTCCCCAAGGCTGGAGAGGATAAACTTTTGTCAGTGAAGCTGGGTGATCCAGCAAACCTGGAATGGCTTTCTTCAAAGTAATTTTATAGCAAATGTTTTGAATCCTGGGCCAGATCCATTCCAGGTTTGCTGGATCACCAAGCTTCACTGATGCAAGTCTATCCTCTCTAGCTTTGGAGAGCTTCATTAAATCGGGCCTGTGGACTAAATCAGCGGGGGGAGGTATTATTGTAAGAGGGCCTGTCACTTTGTCCTCAATGGTGGAAGTGACAGATTCCCTTTAGGGAATGAAACCTAACAATTATTTTTCCCCGTTGCTCAGGTTTTTAGAAATCAGGTGGAGGCTGTAGAGTGAAATAGGAATAAATCTAATATACTGGGTGTTGTGTGTGTTCTACCACTGGTAAAGGCCTCTGTGTCATCCACCCAGCTCCATTTTATCCTATTTACATTGACCGGGTAATTACAATTTAATGATGTGAGCCTATAGCATGACAATACCACTGTGCATTATTTATGTCACCCACAAAGTAGTCACTTTTACTCTCATGAGACGACTTCCTGTTCCCTTTTGTTTGCAAAAGAAATTGGGATTTTATATGCAGGGAATGCGCTTCATGTCTACAGCCTACCGAGGGACAATTTTAAGGGGAGCCTGTGACAACAGAAACAAAAACGCTACCGATGCTGACTTGTCAAGGATCACCGATCTTGGTTTCACTACCTAGAAAGTCACTGACATGGAACACTCAAGCAGCCAAGTGGTTAAAAAAAGTCCAGCCAGCAGTGTCAGATCTAATATTACCAGTCTCTGCAATTAACTTTTATGTTTTTCAGGGGTCATAAACTTAGATGTGGTGGCTGCAAGTATTCACGATCATTAGTTATTGTGTCCTTGCGGAGCTCCAGGATTTTGGGTCACAGTTGAATATGACCTTAGATGACCGAAATCACATTAAGCCCCACCCCTTGAAATACTAAGCCCCACCCCATCATTTAACTGCCTGCTGAAGTTCTAGCACTGGTCTTCAGATCCGCAGGGGCGGTTCCTAAAAAACTGACATGGCTTACTGGTCTTGGAATAGAGGAATCCCCTAAGGATTTACTCCACTCACAAAATATTTCAGCCTGTGGTGGATGTTGCAGAATTAATCATTGCATTGTTTCTACATACTAATGGTCAGGGGCTAATACATTAAATAATAAGACAAAAACAAAGTACCTGTTGGTTTCCAATAGTGCTTGGTATATCTAAATGTTATCAACTGAATGTAAATTATCTTAATAATATGTATAAGTGTTTTAAAAACATTGTTTGTGTTTATAGGTTGTAATAATATGTGTACATAGTGGCAGCCATGTTTGTTCACTACAGATTTAGGCTTCACGTCCTGCGTTATTAGAGCTGTACTGTAGCTGTGCCTATATGCATATCCCACTGTCAACCGGATTAGGTCTAAGTTTTAGAAAACATGGGACTCTCTGCAGTCTCTAATGACATAAAAGGCCCACAGTGCTCCCAACATCCATATGATTTAAGCTTTAGGTCACAACGTAGATCATGACGTAGCAGAAACACTAGGCCTTCTCGTATTTTTAAAGAAATGGCCTCTCTTCCTTTCTGTTTTAACAAACTCCAAATCAAACACCACTATCACACATCTCAGATCTCTGTTTCTGAAGGAGGACGTAATATTTTCACTATTTATTATTGATCATAATCACAAACTGGATTTCTCATTACTCTCACACTGAGCTGGATATTCTGAATTATTAACATTATAAATAATATGGTTGCTTATCACACAATAAAAATAATCAACTGCATTATTTAGTCATTTTTGGATGGAATCTGCTGTCTTTAGGCCAGTGAGGGACTACAAGCCCCAGCAGGGTACCATGCAGCAAATGAAAACTAAACAGAGCCAGGGTATAGGGGGTGATCTATAAAGCAGCAAAAGATAAATTGGTTGGGTATTTGCAGCATTTCATTCAACAACACATTCCCCTCACTAAGCTATATGTGTCATTGTTTGCATGTGGAAGTAAACTGATATTCTTCACCAGGAAGTGTTGGTCTCTGTAACATTTGCTGCATTTGCAACACAATCATTGTTTACCACAAAATCTTTGACACCGTCTATACCACAGGCCTACAGTATCTCACTGCATGGTCTACCCAACCTAATCATCTACCCTACAATATCAACTGGTATATCCCTCACCATGCTCTGCGCTACTCCATCATTTACACCAGTACATTGTCTACCCTACTCCATGGACTATCTCACCTCTTCATTTACCCTACAATATCAATATCCCTCAATATGGTCTATCCCTCTCTATGACCTGCCCTACTCCATTATTGATCCCAGTATATCATCTACTCTACTCCATGGGCTATCCCATTTCATCATCTACCATACATTATAAACTATTATATTCCTGACCATGGTCTATTCCACTCAATCATTTACCCTAGTCCATCATCTATCCTACTCTCTCATGTATCCCACTATCTACCCTAAAATCATCAACTACTATATCCCTTACTATGGTCTATACCATTTCTTCAATTATCCTAGTCTATTGCCTACTCCACTTCATCATGTATTCCAGTCCACCATCTACCCCACATCAACTGCTCATATATACCAGTCCATGGTTTGTCCCACTCCACTGTTTACTGTTTGTATGACATTATATATGTCCATTATCATACTGAATGGTCTATTCCACTTTATTATCAACCCCATGCAATTAACTACTATATACTTCTCCATGGTCTACTCCACTCTGCCCCACATAATTAACTACTATATACCTCTTCATGGTCTATCCCAGAGTTGTTCACTCAAATCTATTACCTATCCCACCCAATCATTTACCCTGCTCCATTATTCATCCCACTGCATCATCTACTCTACTACACCATTTATTCCAGTCCACCGTCTACCCTAATCCATCATTATTACCAGGCAATCCATCTACCCTATTCCATTATTTATCCCACTCTACTGTCTACCCTAAGGCTAAGTACACACGTGCAAAAATTGTCGCTGGAAAAGATCTTTCACAATCCAACGACAAGCGACTGCACAAGTGCTGTACATAGTGCCGTTCTGCTCTATGGAAAGGGAAAGTGGAGAATGGTGGAGCAACACCCCGCAGGTGCTCTCTCCCCCTTCACTTCCATTACAACCGTTTGTCGTCCATCATGCGTGGATTCGCCAGGACGGTTGTTCGGACAATGGACAACGAACACTGTACAACACTCAAGATTCTTATCCGATATTAGCCCTGAGCCGATTATCTGACGAGAACCATTGCACGTGTGTACTTAGCCTAATATTCCAAAAATCACAGACTATCCTCTACCTTACTTCATCATTTATTGCCATCCATGATCTACCCTACATCTTCAAATGCTATATAGCCCTTCAGGATTTATTTCACTCTGTTGTTTGTTCTACTTTATTGTCTATCACACTTCATGGTCTATCCCATTCCATTATCGGGCCTACAAAATAACAACTACATAACCATAGTCTATCCCATTTCATTGTTTAGTGGATTATTTTGTCCTTCGCACTTCATCGTTTACCCTACTTCATTATTTATCCCACTCCATCAACTACCCTTTTCCTTTGCTTAATCTATCCTATTCCATCCTCTAACCCACCCCAACATTTACCCCACTCTATCCTGATACATCCTCTATACCACTCCACTGTTTACCCTACTTCATCCTCAAACTCACTCCATTGCCTACCCCATTCAGTTATCTATCCTGATCCATCATCTATGCCACTCTCTCCTCCATCAATCTTCAAACCCCATCCATTGCCTGTCCCACTCCTTCAACAAACCATGATATTTGAGACAGAATTTTCCCTTGTGTTTTTGTAACTCATCTGTAAAGAAGTACCTGGATAATTACAGAGGGGCCCTTTTGTTTTTCATTTTTAATCTTTACCCATCTCCAGTTGGGTAGATCACCTTTCTTTTTTTTTAATTTTGTTGCATGCATATCTTTACGAAATCCCTGGGCCCTTTTTTACTAATGCTTAGTAATTTTGATTAAGAGAGCAGGGGGCACCAAAACAAGCAGCCCTTGAATTTTCAAGAAAAGTCTTTTTTTTAAAAAAGCCAGCCAAGACTGGGTTTATGAGTCTAATTATTCATTCCTATTATAATTCTGCAAGCTTACTTATGAATGATTTATATCAGATTTATTTATATTATAACTGGCTGACCTCACACACTGTCTCTCTGGTCCTGTGAGTGCATTACAGTGTAAAATAACAAAGCTCCAAAGGTAAGACTAATAGAAATAACTACAGTGTGATTTATTTGACCCTGTTGTGCACACTTGGAAACTGGGAGAAATAAGGTCAGAAAATTGTGAGCAGAAACTCTCAGACTTTAGGAGACGTCTGACTCTTAGTCCTGAAGGTACTATACAGATGATATTTTCTTTCTGTGTCCCTGTTAGTTATTTCCCTTACTTCCTGTACTTTTCTACTTATCTATTTGTAAATTGGTCACAGAGCTGTACATATCGGACTTCACTGCTTCCCCTGCAGCTGCCGGGACTGAATGAACTCCTGCGCAGGAGTTAAGTCATCCCAGCCCAGCCAATCAAGATGGAAGAAGATCGAAACGAGAAAGAGATAACGAAATGAGATAGCAGTCCTCACAATGGAATGGGACAGGTGAATATAAACAGAGTTTAGTTCTGCATTCACTGGACGATTCTTTTAGGAACTTTTACATTTCCATATTAAGGCCAGTCATTATTGCAGAAAGGGACAGGCGATGTCCTTTCTGCAATAATTTGTCTTACCTGCCTGACTGCTACGGATTTCTGGTGTCCAAGCTGAGCTAAGCATGCGCAGTGTCAGCCTTGGTTGCCAATTAAATCAAGGAATCTCGGCTTCCCCTGCATGGGCTGGGGATGAATGAACTCCCATGTACCTTGGCTTTCCTTGTGTGTGCTGGGGATGAATGAACTCCCATGTACCTCGGCTTCCCTTGCATGTGCTGTGGATGAATGAACTCCCATGTACCTGTATGGAAGTTACAACATCCCGGCATGGCCAATCAAGATGAATAAAGCTCGGCAGGAAGAGGAAGAAGAGAAGGAAGATAGTTTAGTTCAGTTTTTAAGTCATATTTATTAATTAAAGTAATTTTTTTAACTTTACTGCAATACTCATCTACCAAATATCTACAAGATATTTAAATACTTTCCTATTTTTTTATTAGAGTTGCAATATTAAATATCTTCTAAAAAGCTTTATGTGACTTCACTCTTCTGGTAAATGTAAAGCAGGCAAAATTTTCCACTTTAGGTCATTATAAGTTTTTCTTCTTTAAGATGTCCACTGCCCTTTATTTACCAGGAACCTTCCTGGAAGGACGGGGACATCTTCCTAGTCCAGGAGCCGGGGGCAGAAAACAAGGGTGAGGTGAACATAATTCTCATTTTCTTTTTTTGCATTTTCAGCTGCTGTTATTGTAGGTGATTTGTAAAGGGGTCTATAGAGTGTAAGTATGGCTTCCACTTTTGTGGTAGGTCCACTTTCAAATAAAATAACAAAAACTGATTGTTGCATAACTGCATTGAAATGCATTATAACACAACATGCAGAAACTTCACAAGATGTTTGTAAACACATGCTAAAATAATTTTGCTTTTAAGTACCATGAATGAAAAGACCCACTCCCAAATGCTAAAATGATTTCTTCATTCTGAACACGTTCACTGCATGATGGGAGTATATTTAAATGGAATCTGTCATTAAATTAGTACCCCAGGCAAATTACAAAAAACATCCCTAAGCCCAGTTATGTATTCATTAGAAATCATTAAATGTATTTTAACACACTTGTAGCCTAAATTTTTTCTTTATATTTTCAGATATCAGTGCCATGAAATGTACAGATCAGGCTGGCAGTGGGAGGTTCTTCATGGTAAGCCAATGATCCAATGAAGCACTGGAAAATACAGTATCAGAGGTCACCAGGTTCAATGTTTTATAAGCAGTCCTGTTCATTGTTAGTAAAAGTCAAGCACTGCCCTACTCTCACGCTGATTCTCTTTTGGTCTTTCAAATGGATGGGGAAACCTCAATGAGCAATATGGAGGTTGGGGAAGGCCAAGCACAATACTTTGACAAGGGAAGGCAAGGTTTATCCATACGGGAAAGAAAAGTGTTTGAGTTACTGAACATGGTATGTTGTTCGTGCCAGGCGAAAACGGCACCAACAACATGAAAATGTGGATCCTTCCTGTCTTGCATCAATGATTCAGACTGGTGATGTTATAATGGCATAGTGAATATTTCTTTGGGCCCCTTAGTACCAATTGTACTTTGTCTAAATGCCAAAGGCCGCCTTGGTATTATTGCCTACCATGTCCATTCCCGTATGACTAAATTGAACCCATCATCCAGCAGAATTATGCACATTTCTTGAGGTCACTGTACTCAAATAGCCAAAGTCATCAAATCTCAATCCAAAAGAGCACCTTTGAGATTTGATGTGGTAGAGCAAGGGGTGTATTATGTATAGTTTAGGCTATAGTATAGGGTACAGTATGCATTGCCAGCCCAAATCTCCTACCTTAGCAGTTGTGATCTATAGGAAGGAGTGAACTTTTTGAGGTGTGGTGGGTGTGCCATAGATGTGACTTTGATAGCAAGTCGAGATTTGCATATAGCACAAATAGTCTGCAAGAATAAAAGGTGTGGGCAGGCATTGCTGCCCATCATATGTATGCTGTGCATACAAGGAATCATACATGGAATCAGGAAAGAGTTTTTCCCATTGGAGCAAATTGTACCAGGGTTTTTTTGCCTGGATCCACTGAGTCCATAGGGTTCCATATCTGGGATATGATCATTTTCCTAGTGGTTGAACTTGATGGACTTATGTCATTTTTCAACCTGACTAACTATGTAACTCTGAATTGTCAGGTTAGTGACAGATATACATCAAGCTCTGTCCCTGATTGTAGAAGGAGGTGATGGTACCGTACCACCAGGGGCCTAATTATAAATGATAAGGAACAACTGCCCCCGAGCTTAACCATCCAGCGTCTCTTCATAAATCAGCTGTACTCACATTCCATCTGAAGCTGAAATTCCTTCCTTCACATCCCATCTTCCATTCTGCTGTATAAGCCTGTACTCGGCTAATCATTTTTTTAAATTAGCAGCTGAAAGGCTGAACAAGACACATGAAGGCTTCGGATAAGATAGAAGGCAGGCCTGTTTTTTTTTTTTTTTTGTTCCCTTTGTGGCTTTTAGTTACTCCTCTTGTTTCTATGGTGTTAATTTACTAACCTTTTACAAGTTAATTTAAAGCAGATGTAAACTCAATTGCTACAATCGCACAGTAGCTTTTACGTGTTAATTCAATGCTGAGATTTAACCTGTTTCTATTTTACTTTCCCTGGTTCCTCCTCGCTCCCTTTTCAAGCAGCTGATGAAATGAATAAAATAAATATTTCACTTTCATTACAGAGCCTATTTCTGACTGAGTGACATCATCAGTAGGTTGTTGTGCTTCTCTATGTAATGCAGGCAGATCATTGCTGGTGGGAGGAGCCAGCAAGGTACTGTACAGAGCTTTCATAACAGGAAGCTGTGATAAAATTATTAGCCTCTATGATTGAATAAAAACAAATCAAATGAATGAAAAGGATGGGCCAAGGACAGTGATGGTGCGAAGGAAAAGGTTAAAGGATGATGATGGATGTCCTCTGGCCAGGAAATGAAACAAGCTTTGTCTGACTTGCTTCAGCTACTAATGCACGTAATTTATTACAGCTCCCCAAGGCTGGAGCGAATGCACTTTCATCAGTGAAGCTGGGTGATCCAGCAAACCTGGAATGGATATCTTTGCTAGCAAATGTTTTAAATCCCTGGACTAGATCCATAGCAGGTTTGCTGGATCACTCAGCCTCACTGATGAAAGTGTATCCTCTCCAACCTTGGAGAGCTTTAATAAGTCATGCCCAATGTGAGAAGTTCACAGTGTGCATAGAAATATTAGCACTTTCACAGCAGAAAAGGAGCCTCTACTCGGTGCAAGACAATTTTTTTTAGAAGGGACAAGTGCTGTCCCTTCTGCAATCAAATAAATTTACTGTAGGTTCCGGCATCTTCCCCCCCGTCATCTATTAGGATCATGATTGGCCAGGCTGGAATGACGTAGATCCTGTGCATGGGAGTTCATTCATTCCCAGCAACCGCATATTTCAGAAAAGATTCCAAACAGGTGGGTAAATCTACTTTATTGCAGAACGGACTTTGCCTGCCTCTTTTTTTTTTTCTTCAGTATAGTCCTGCTTTAACTATGATTATGTTATCCACCGCTGTTCAATTCACCTACTTAAATATTGCATAGGTGTGCAGTCATTCAATTCACCTACTTAAATATTGCATAGGTGTGCAGTCATTATTCCTTCGCTATTATTGATTATTGCACATGTTTATATTTTGCATTAATCTATATTTTTTCCTAATGAAACATTATTTTTATCTCAACCTCCAGTGGCTGCCTTTCTTCCTCCCCCTATAAAATCTTTACTGGTCAATGCAGTCAGAGTCTAAAGGGATTTTAAGAAACTTGTGCAATATATTTTTTCCCCCAACAACACACATATACCACAAAAATCGTTAATATAATGAGAGAGAACGATGCATTCCATAAATAAACGTAAAACGCGATGAAACCTTCATTAGAATCTGTCATGCCTCAATTAAATAGCAAGCTATAGGTTTCCTGATGAAGAAGGAGAATTATAAATCGGTGTGCATAGTAGGCCTCGCCTTTCACAGTGCAGGTGAGTCACTATAGAATTAATAGGCCAATTATGGGGCCTTTGTCGCTCCCCGTTGCTGGTAAAATTATAATTTAACACACTGACTGTCACTGATATTAATGCAGTCATGAGCAAATAATAGTAATAAGGTTTTTTGTTTTTTTTTGTCCATGCAAAAAGGAGACAGATTTATAAAAGCAGCGATGGAGTTAACAAGTGCATTTTGCTTCGAGATTGTCAATAACGCACCGGCTGGGCTCGGTGTTTGCATCAGGGCTGTTTAGCATGGCGCTGGAGCCCAGCGGGAGAGAGCGGGGTCAGTTAAGGAAAGGCTCTACGCTGCCAAGTATTTAGATTCAGACCTAGTTACTGCAGTGCACCTAACAACACAGCAAGGGATTGTAATACTAGGGGGCTTGTGCTAGTTCTGAAATAGCTGATCAATACATCAGCACAGAGCATGCTGGGAATTGTAGTTCCATACTATTCTATAGCTTCTGATACATAATAAAGGACACATTTAGGCTCCAAAATGTTCCCCTTTTAAGGTGTCACAAACCTTTTTCTGACTTTATCTGCAAGGATTTAAAAGCTCACATGTAATTTTCGATCATTCTTCATTGATCAGTAAGGTTAGATTGAAGAAGAAATTATTGAAGAGGTTGGATTTTTATTGTGTTCTAAGTGACTGAACGTGTAAGTGTACAGTGTATTTCAATGATTTATTTGACTTTTTAAAGTGTTCTTGAATGGGCAGGGCTCTTGTGATTCTGTGTCGTTGTATTAGGTTTAAGATCTGTAGCCTCTATTTATTGTACAGTGTTGTAATAAATGTTGGCACTTAAAACAAAGTAGATGAAAGGGACACTTTTTAATCACAAATCCAATAAGGTTTAGATAAAATCAAACAAAAATGCGAACATTTGCACAAAAAACATTGAAGGAAAACATCCATAAATTCAGATAAAAGTTCAATAGATCCAATGCAAAAAAGATTCAGTCAGTACAAAAGCCATAAAATAGTAATACTCATTTCTACATAATATTCCAGAAGGTGTAAATATATAAAAGATGCCTATTTAGGTACAGTTGCTGCTAGCGTACTTTGTACTTTTGTACTTTAGTTGTACTTTGCCCATGGAGGCTACTGCAACAGGTTCTCTTTAATGGAGGTATGGTTACCTGAAATTCATTTGCATCCCCATTGTTGCTTTTTCTGTTCATTAAATAAACTGCTTTGTTTGGCAAAGGTCAGCAAAGAGCAGGAAACTGATGTAAGACCCTGAAAGATCAAAGGACCCTCTCCTGTCCTAGGTATGGGTGCCTGAGTGCCCAAACACAGAGTAGCAGTTGAGCCACCATTCATCAAGTAGGTAACTTGCTTTCCATACCCAGAACTACCAGGAAGATCTCCTCTTTGGCTACTGGCAACTGAATTGAACAGGGTAGAATAAAGGGAAGACAAGTTGTGCTTTGGAGCCATGATTGAAACCTTGCGCCAAGTTCATAGTATGTGGACACCTAACCGTCCACTATGGGGACAACGCTCCAACATATATTTAAAGCTACAACACACAAAGATATTTTAGGCAAAGTGAGCAGTTTGGGGAAGGTCTTTTTCGGTTCCAGCATGACTGTACCGCCTTGCACAAAGCCAGCTACATAAAGACCAGTCCAAGCCTGGTCAATGACTAAAGATAGGACAGAGCTCAGCTTAAAGCGAGACTAAACCCTGCTATATTCATACCTGTCCCTGTTCATTCACAGGGCACCATCATATTATTTTTCTTGTCTTCCTGTCATGATATTTGGCCATTTAATTGGCAGGGCCAGGATGATAACTCCCACACAGGGATCATTCTTTCCCGAAATGTGCAGGGAAAGCCAGGATTCCTGGGTATCCCGACTATCAAAGCTGGGCATACGCAGCTCAGTTTTTTGCCAGATACCCGGAGCAATCAGGCAGGTAGGAGGGATTAATATAGAAGGGACATCACATGCAATTATGACCGGCCCAATAATGGATTCTTAAAAGGCGAACTTTAGTGACACGTCACTAGAAACTTCAACAAGACATTTGAACATTTCTAGTGGTCAACAGATCCAGTTCACTTCTAGTGTTCTGTTTTTCCTGGCTCGCAGGATAAGCCAATCAAATTATTACTTATCCTATGATAATTGAAATGAAAGCTAAATTCTGGTTGGTTGCTTTGAGAAAAGCCTTCCCTTTCAGTCCATGGGAAGGCCCATGATGCCCCCGAGCAGAATATAGGCTCTGCAATTGCCGCAGATAAGCCGACCTCCAAGCTATGCAAAAGACGCATTCTCTATATGTCATATTTCATCCTAAAGTGGTTTCTAAATGGCCCCGTGTGGCTCCCATTCAGCTCTTATGCAATCCATATCTCAAATTATTTTTAAACACATGGTGAAAGCAGTTATTGCAGAACTGTTGTATTAATAGCTCTACATATTAAGTAACGCACAGAGAATCGCAAATGTGAAGGAGGGAAAACCGAGGACCGATTCACAGCGAGTGCATAAAACAGCGTTGCCACCTCAACACCTAACCTCTCTTATTTCCAAATACTCCCCCGTATGGAGTCTGAGCTCTTCACGGGAACCATCTTTCCATATCACTTTGATCACCTCTCCTAACAATCGCAAATCCAGGGTTTCTCCTGCGCTGCACCCCCGCTGCGAAATGCTCTCTCTCATGGCACGCAGACACTGACGTAACTTTCAGAAGCTTAAAGCCCAACTCTGAGTTTAAATAAAAAATTAAATAATCCGATGATACTGAAGTAGCTTTCACCCCAGCAGTGACCTTCATTACAGCACTGCCCCCTAAAGACTCTCAAAAGGCTTTCTTCTGTTGTTAGTGTTAGGGTTAAATGACACCGTGTCATTAAACATGCTTTTTGTGAGGTTGGGGTGTCAAAGACCCACCCCCTGGCTTGGGCTTGTAGTAATTAATACTAAACGGTGACTTTTTTGTTAGTCAATTCAACAGTTTTTGGTCTATCTTCCTGTGTTGAATTGCCGTGAAAACAATACAAGCCAAAAGGGTACCATTCCCGACTCTTAAAATTATCAATAAGCTTTTATTATAATCATTGCTAGTGGTCCAGCCCTAAAGGTTTACTTACTTCCTGGTATAGTTTAATAATGTCCCTGCCACTCAATTGTGCTTTGGTTTTGTCACCATAGGGTGCAAAAAAAAGAAGCCCTGGGGTGCAAAAAGCAAAAAAAAGGTAAAAAGTGCAATTCATTTTTAAATATAATTGTTGTCAAATGTATTAAATGTTTTAGCAAATTAAATGTAATTTAATTTAACTTTAATCAATATTCATTTTTAGAAAAAAAAAATTCTTCCATCTAGGAATGTATAGTTATCCAATAATTTCTCATTCGGTTCTGTAGCCCTTTAAAAATCTGTGTAGTAAGCGGGATGCACGGGCTGGGGGTGGACTTGGCATGACCCAAGGTATTGTGCGTATACGCATGGGTCTTCTGTTTGGCTGGGGTTATCTATCAGCCTGCCAATCATTGATGCCATGTGGTCATGAATTATGGGCATCGATCTGTGCTCCGGCTGCAGAATCTCATCGCCACATTTCCATAAATGTGCGTTCTCTCCTAATTAAAATGTTAAAAATATCTTCATTAAAAAAGGGACTTTCAATTTTTATAGAAACATTTTTTACTATAAAATGTGGCTGATTGTAAGTGGGCAAATATCTCAAAAACGACTATGGTCTAGAAGGTTTGTGGGGGTTCTCATTCATCCAGGTCATTGTAAATCTAATAGTAGTTACATTCAATTGGACTTATTTTTGAAATGTTGATGTTTTACAGCCTATCCAAGCTGCTCCTTTAGTTCTATGAGTGTGGGAAATGCCCTGGCATTTATATCCACACAGCACAACAAACACCTCAATCCAATCACCATGATGTAGATGTTGATTGTCCAAGAACAGAAATCAGCATCCTTGGTATCAGAAGTCTGCATGGGTGGTAAAACTTTGAATTACATGGCTGAAGGTATGAAATGTTGTCAAATCCCCTGGGTATTTTTAAAATAGCATTACAAGAAGATCCAATTGGTTTCAATTGCACCCAACCATGTTCGAAAAGTTTTAACACCTATGCAGACTTCCTAATACTGGGATGGGATTATGTTAAAAGAACAGAGTAGTTCATCAAATTTCACACCTCCAGATCCTGGACAGTCACATTCTATGGTGCTTGGAATAAAGAGTTTGTGCTGTGTGGATATAAACACCGGGGTGCTACCTACACTGGTAAAACTGATGAAGCAGCTTGGAAGGCTGTGAAACGTCCTCAATATTGCAGTAAGTCAGTTTAATGTGCACAATAGCAACTAAGTTTTGGTCCTTGATCAATCAAACGTAAATATTGATTGAAAGAATTGTTGAAAGAACAAGTTGTGTTGTATCCATGAATGGTCAAGCAAACAAAATCAGGAGGTGCTATCTGTTGGCACTGCATGGTCCGGTGGGTCACCTTATCCCCGTCCCCAATAGTCAGAATATTTGACTGTCAAGTGTTTTGTGGCTGATGACTGCTATTGATGAGCACAAAATTGTCAGAGGAACCTGCACACTGCCATTGGTTGTTTTACCCCCCAGAAATTTGTAGGTCTGTGCCTAGGGCGGCAGTTGCTACAGGGGCAGCTCAAAGCCCTAGAAAAATACCTTTTACAGAAGCTACACAAAGCCCAAGATAATCCAAACGTTAATATTGTTAACGGCAAAGCATTATGGAGAAGAGGGACCTGGGGTACATATTGGAGGAAGTGACCAATTATTATAATTCCATTCCCTCTCACTATATCTGGCTGTCCTCTTGCAGCAGATCCTCACATTTTATTGGTGACTATGAATCACAGACAGGGTATTTTTCAGGCAGATAAATAAGGCCCCGTGTTTGCACACCATCTCTTCTCGGAATTCCTGAGTCTGAACTGTACTGTTTCCAGGAAGATGAAGACTGGCATTATTTAGCAACAATGGTAAACTGTTGGGAGCCCTGGAGTGTCCAATAGTAAAAGTAAGGAGATAGTGAATAGTTACACCGGTCACTACAGTAGTTCCTGATCCAGGAACTACTGTAGTGACCGGTGTAACTATTCTCCATATCAATACATGGCAATAGCAGAAAACTGAACCTTCAAAGAGAGTGTGTTATCCTTAGGGGTGATCTGATTGGTTGCTGAGGATAAGGATACAACCTGATTGGCTGCTATGAAGAGAGCGACATTGATTCAATACTTCAAATTTTGCTAAATAAAATGCCATCATGTAGAAGATGGAAAGATGAGAGTCTCCTGTGCTGATGTTCACAGACATAAGATGGGACACCTCATCAGTGACACCAAATACAAATTGCTAGCTTCATAGACCCCATGATTACTAGATGGTGATCACAACGTTCAGTTACAATGTAGCTAAAAAGAGGAAGCAACTGAACAGTGACATCATCACTGCATCCCAGACTAACCTGTTATATAGGCCATGTGACTTAACTATGACATTATCACCCCATCCCAGACTAACCTGCTATACAAGCCATGTGACTTAACTATGACATCATCACCCCATCCCAGACTAACCTGCTATACAGATCATATGACTTAACTATGACATCCTCATCCAATTTCAGACTAACCTGCTATACAAGCCATGTGACTTAACTATGACATCATCACTCCATCCCAGACAAACCTGCTATACAGGCAATGTGACATAACTAAGACATCACCACCAACTATTCTCTGCAGATATGGAAAGGGTTAAATCAGCTGTCAGGTTGAGTACAAATTTCCCTGAAGTAAGCCTAAATAAAAAGGATAGATAAGCAGGTGGTCACCCACCCCACTAAATCCTAGATATCCCTAGCAGCAAGCACTTACTCCTTGCTTGATGTAGGGACTGGTGCTTCCCCCAAAATGAATGATTGGGATTGTTGAAACTGACCATTCTCAAGGGGTTATCAGCCATTGTCAGCCCCCTGAGCATGGTAATCGGTGGTTGGCAAGTCCCCAACATTGCAATGGGTGGTTAGCAAGCCCCAACCTCGTGATGGGTAGTTGGCAGGCCCCAATATCACTGGTTATCGCAGGCAGATCATGTCTGGTGTGGAGGCCAAAGGGTTCATAGCTTCCTGAAAAACAGGAAGTTTAGGTAAAACCCATATGTGCTGCACAGCCTCCATGATTGGCAGAACAGAAATCCTGTGAATGAAAAGGGTCGAAAATGCTTTTTGAGTAAATACAACTTTACCCTGTCTTTAAAACTGAAAAAAAATTAAAAAAAAAAATCCTTAAATGATATCTGGATTGTTGTCCCTTGGCTTCTGTATGTCAGTTCAGCATCATGAAATAAACCAACGTTTCCACACGTGTTCACAGAATATTCCCGAGACTGCAAACCAATGAGGAGGGGGCAGAAAAATTCTGCCTCACTTTTTTCACCTGAGGCTCTGTGTGACCTGGATTCACAGGTGACAAAATATATCCATCTGGAATTTCTGAAACACCCAGGAGAGACTTTTTTTTTAACTTTCCAAAAAGTGGAAATATTTTCCTTCCTCAGTGCAGACAATTGTACCTGGTTATTCCTTTACACAAATCTGAGCAATCATCTGATGTCAGGGCAAACAAGAACAGAAAGGAACGTTCTGCGACCTCTCTGCTCCTGACCCCTATTACCCCCAACAATGGTCTCTGCAGATATCAGATTGGGCGCTGTCCTGGTACTTCTGCTTCATTGCTCCGAGTTACTGACCTGGAACAAGCACGCATCACCTTAAGTCAGAGAGAGAGATCGCAGCTCCTGATCTGCATGTTTGTTCCGAGTCAGGGACTTATGAATGAATATAAATTGTAATGAAAGAGATAAATAGCTGAAATGAGCTTCATATTATCATACATAGGAATCAGCAATGGAGGGATTTTAATGCAGCCTAATCTTAAGGGGCCCTGACCGATCTATATATACAGATGGATAGAGATAAACGGATAGATAGATAGATAGATAGATAGATAGATAGATAGATAGATAGGAAACAAAGCACTATAGTGGGATGCATGGATAGACTTAGAGCTATGGAAAGATGGATAGGTAAATAGATAGAGCGATGGATGAACGCATGGGTAGACATAGATATAGTTATGGAAAAATAAATATAGCTATCGATAGACACACAGAGCCATGGGTGGATGCATGGATAGCTAGAGAGCCATGAAATGTTGGATGGATAGAGAGAGCTATAGATGAATGCATGGATAGGCATAAAGCTATAGAAAGATGGATAGGTAAAAAGAGTAATGGATGAATGCATGAGTAGACATAGCGTTATGAAAAGATAGATATAGCTATGGATGGATGCA